>NC_143387.1:24279613-24613051 GCF_980474605.1 Leiobunum rupestre
CCCTGACTTTTCCCTAACTATTTGTAAACATTTTCAAAGTCTTTTCCAGTTTTTCCAGGTCGTGTAAGTAAAGCGAATAGATGCAAAATCCATTACCGAAATAAAAATTACCCTTTCAATCCATTCCCAGGATCAACGGGCTATTTGGTGAAAAAACGTTTCCAAAAAGCTATGTCGGTAAAGGCTATACAAAAATGTAAATTCTAACATCGTCTTTCCCTACCGGTACAATACGCTCGTATAAAGACGAGGGATTAAAAGATTGAGTCTCGAATGAGGCAAAGTTGGTCTGGTGTACCGAGATAATTGGAAGAGAGAGAAGCAAAGAGTTCGCTCTCTCGGCGTAGATAAGAAATGAGGCTTAAACATGTTGAACAATAAAGGAGAGTCAGGAAGAAGATCTAGCAGAAATATTCCACTCATGAACGGGTTTCTTAACCCTTCGCTTCCGGGTTTCTTGTTCCCTTCACTCCGTACGTTACGAGTCGCTGATGAGTTGAACCTCGTTTCTTTCGGAGGAAGCTACAATGACAGTGTCTTACGGATGAAGACCATACGCCAGCAACTCGACTGCGGAGAACCAGAGCCAACTCGACTCCCTTCTCACCATATACTCTCCATACAGGGTGTCCACTAAAATATGAACCAGGGCGAATATCTCCAAAACAGTTTTAGGTACGAATTTGAAATTTCGAGGTCGCATAGAGTGTGTAAGGGGAAACCTTCTTTGAAAATTACGATGACCTTGAACCATGTCTTCAAGGTCATCCAAAAATTATCTCGAGAACCGTAAGTGTTAGAAAGTTCGTTCCAATTAGAAAAGTGTTCCCCGTCACGTTTTAGGCCTAAATAGCGTAGACTTGATAGGATTCCAATTAAAAAATTGTTCTTCGTCCCATTAACATTAACTGTCGAATTGGAATTTGTGCTCTAAACCAAATGGTTCTTGAGATAATTTTTGTATGACCTTGAAGACATAGTTCAAGGTCATACGATTTTCCGAATATTAAAATCTCCCACCATGATGAGATTGTCTAGTATGACCTTGAAGACATGGTTCAAGGTCATACGATTTTCCGAATATTAAAATCTCCCACCATGATGAGATTGTCTAGTATGACCTTGAAGACATGGTTCAAGGTCATACAATTTTCCGAATATTAAAATCTCCCACCATGATGAGATTGTCTAGTATGACCTTGAAGACATGGTTCAAGGTCATACAATTTTCCGAATATTAAAATCTCCCCCCATGATGAGATTGTCTAGCAAATTTCGATAATGTAGCACGACTTCTTTTTGGAGTTTTTCGCTCTGGTCCATATTTTAGTGGTTACCCTGTATATAGGGACAGATATATCTACGTGTGTGTGTGTGTGTGTGAGGAGAGAGACGGCACCCTCATTCATTCATTAATTTGGGATGGCCCGTCAAGCAGAAGCTCGCAGCCAGCTCGCTTTCCCTCTCTCAATCCTCGGCAGGAAGCAATTTTTTCCTCTTCCGCAGCGCACCCATCAGCCTCTTCCCACTTCTTTCCTTTTTTTTTCGCCGAGATATTCTTTACCCTCTCTTGTCCGTCTTCTAGAGAGGATTCTTGTAAAAGAAGTTGGAAGCGGAGTCAGACCGATAACGTACGTCTCGAGAAACTACGGAAGTTCCGGGTTAACTTACGTTGTTAGTGGATTTTATACTGATTAATGGTTGTTCAAAAACACCATTCGGTATGTTTTCATTTTTTTACCATATTTTATTTTATTTTTTAAGATTGAGACTACGTAGAATCTTTTGTAGTAACGTGTTATTCATTATGAGGTCACCGTAAAATATGTTGAAACCACACTTATTTTCAGAAAATTCCTTTGATAGTAACGTATGACAACAATGGGTTAGTTTCTACACACGCAGATCCTCTATGCAGAGTAGGGATGAACCTATATGGGTACAAACGATATTTCGCACAATATTTACAAATTTATTTATCCTAACGGTGGGGTGGTGGAGTGGTTAGCACTTTCGCCTCGCAGCCAGAGGAGCCATGTTCGATCCCAGCTTGTGGCACTGGCTGAAAACTCGGAACAACTCCTTCCGCGTTGAGTTTGCAAGTTCTCTCCCCAATGGTTTAAGGGGTTTTTCCCCTAGTTCTTCGGTTTCCCCTTCCATAAAAACTTGTCGAGGTTAACGGTAATAGTTAGTGTAGGGAGCTGTTGGCTCGATCTCGTGGCATGCAGGGCTTGCCACCACCCTCCTACGCATTGTAACCCGGCCACCGGAATTAATGGCTTCAAAAGTCGCTTGATGACTTAGGCCAAAGGTGGTGCCTTGGGTATTAGCCTAGCTGATTATATATGATAAAATAATTTTAAAAGATGGTTCAGTACACTTTTACCATTTTATTATTATTTTTCATCAAAAAAAGATTGCAAAAGCATATCCGAATATGTTTCTTTTCATTTTACTGTCTAAAACAGGTATGATCTAGCTTCTGAAGTCTGGCGTACGTGGCGCGGTCAATAAAATAAAATATTTTCATTAGTTAGTTAATCGAGAATTTTCTTATTTTTAAATATTTTTCTGAAAATATTTTTCTAATACCGCTTAAGTAAGCCTAATGTAGAGTGAAAACTTTATAGCAACCAGCCCCAAATCGTATCAGTTATTTAAATACATCTAACAGTAAGGTTTAGTTGTACAGCCTCTTTTAAGATTCCTTTAGCGGTAAAGAATTTACAAATATTTCTTCCTCGACTTTAGTACAATACCGTAAAATAAATAGTTTAGGCCTCACGGCAACGTTTACGTTTCAGACGTTGCCCAAATATCTTGAAAAAACCTGACGAAAACGTTCTCGTAATTGTCGAACGCGTGAAGCCTAAACTTATCTTTTATACAAAGTTTAGTTTTAAATTTTTGCGTCCTGTTTTCCGTATGTTAGATATATACGGAGAGAAATATGTCTGGGAAAGATCAGAACAGCGACTGCAACGTCATCTCCCAGTAGTCCCTTAACGCTTTTGTAAACATTGGCCTTTGCTATTTAGGGGCTTAGTCGAACTCTTTTTATTTGGAGATTATGACCGTAGTACGGAGAGTTATTAAGGAGAGCAGACGACGTCAATGATACCGATATAAGGGAGGCTAACAGCGGCTCTAGTCAGCGTTCGGCCGGAAGATAGGTCGGTCTAGGCCCGAGCGCCAGGGAAAAAAGAACTCTTAATCCAAGGAGATTCCATATTGCTAAGCCTCGTCCCTCCGCAATCCGGGATTTTCTCCGAAGGAAAACTACATTCTAATGCCTATAGGACGCGTGATGGAAGAAAAAAATCGAAGGCTCTCTCTGTGGCTGTCCCGAAAAGCCTAAATCTGGCCATGTGTGTCTCGACTCAATTCGAGCCCCCGGAGTTTGAAGGAACTGCCTGCCGAAGTTTTACCATCCATTTTTTTACCCCGCAGTGCCGTGGCATCTTTCCCGCCAACCACACAGGCGGGTATTTAGCCCGGTTCCCACGCGTATAGGTGGGGTGGGGCGATGGTCTGGGCTTAGTAACCCTTCATCGGAAGCGGAGAAGTAGACTTATCTACTCCTTTGATAGAGACGAATTGTCGTTCCACCCATGCCGCCACGAACGAGTTTACTTTTTTTGTATACGCTGGACTTGTAAACATTGTGATTTTTTACGCCTTTACTCGCGAACGTAACCAAAGAGAACCGTTACATTTTGAACTTAGTACAATGTAAAACCACATGATTAATAATAAACAAACTTGAAACTTGAAAACATTGTACGTAGTTACGGTATTAATTAAACAAAAATTTAATTTATACGCGAATTATTTGTATTAATGTTGTTGAGGTTAACGGTAATAGTGAGTGTAGAGAGTTGTTGGCTCGCGTGGCATGAAGGGCTTGCCACCACTCGCCAACGCATTGTAACCCGGCCACCTAAATTAATGGCTTTAAAAGTCGCCTAACTGTTTATTATTATTATTATTTATTACGGGAATTCCGTTGTTTTAAACATCTTGGGAACTGATTTGAGTTGAGGAAACGCCAAGCTTATTCTAACGCTTCGTTTTATTTAATACTCAAACAGATGGCGCCACGTTTTCGGCTGTCACTCCCTAGTCACCATGACAGAGTGAGATCAGCCTATTAATGCCAAAAGACCATTTAATTATGCCGCAAACGGTTATACGAACCAAAATAGATTTTTTTCTACTTTTTCGATGTCAATTTGACGCTATAAAGTGAGGTGCCATTTTACTCACCTACCCGCAGAGCCACTCGGCGGAAGTACCAACATAGGTACCTCATAGGTGAGGAAAGGCAAACTTTAAAAGTTCATTACATTATAACCGTTTAATATTTCAGAGCAAGGTTTTCGCATTGGTGAAATCATTATATCCTTTTCACTTCCCCTTTAAAGGGTCACAGAATCATTTGCATTTTGAGGTTGTGTCTACATAATCACTTGTTATAAGAAGAGCTGGCTGAAATTTCGGTCCAAAGTGTCTTTAAACCTTTAAGAATATTTGAATTAATTTTTGCTTTAAAATCGTAATATGGAAAATATGCATTGTTAAACGTACACAGTAGGGCTATGCGAGTTGTGGTTTTAGGCAATCGAGTCGGTTATCGAGTATCAAATTATTTTAATCGAGTATTCGAGTCGAGTAATATTGAAGTCGAGTCGCGTACTTGATTAAGGGGAAACTTTCTCTTATTCGAGTCGAGTAACTAAAAAAAATCTCGACGAATATTTTTAACGAGTACTTGATTAGGAGCTGGTTTTATTAAAGAAATTATGAAATTAAATTTAAAAGGAGTATAAAGTAACTTTCAATGCTGAAAAATATTCCTTTAATTTAAATGAACCACAGTTTCCACAACTTTGTAAATACCGTTTATTGTCCCCCAAAAAGTTGTAAAAACTCCTCTTTGAACTTTGAAGCAATGAGGATAGAAAAAACAAATACTCGATGAGTTTAGAGAGCAGCTTATTCGAGTAATCGGGTACTCGAATACGCGATTTTTTGGTACACGGTAATCGACGAGTAGTCTCTAAATTTTACTTATTCGAAGTCGAGTTCAAGTACTCAACCTCAAAAAAGGCCAAGTACTATAACCTTAAAACACAGGGTTTATTGTACCGGCTTTAAACGAAGTCACTTCATTAAAATACGAAGTGAAGAACATACGAGAAAAAGACTCGAAAGTATCCGAAATTTAAAATGTAGTTTCCAAATAATAAGATCGTAGAAAAACAAAACCCAACTTTGTTCCGAATAATACCACTAATAATATTGCATAAATCGAAAATATTCTGACTTTACTTTTTTCAGGCGTTAAATTTGAAAAAGGAAACCAGGCAGGAAAGCCCGATTGTATTATTTTTTATTTTTTTTTTGGAAAAGGCGTGAAATAAAAATTGAATTGAAAATGTCTATTTTTCTTCTTTTGACGCGTGCCAATAGACTTATTCAGCTTCCTTCCTTCGAAAGAAGAAAAAAAAGCGCTCGGGAAGGCGGGGTAAGACTTTACCTTTATTCTACGCCTATTGAAAATGAAAAAGCATTTTGCCACACTATGAATAAGTTTTTGGCGCGCGATGGCGGTAAAAGCCGGATAAACGGGGAAACCTAAGCCTAAAGAGGAACCACCGACGCAAGGACCCGCCACTCTAAGCTCTTTCACAATCGTATTTTCGAATTCTCACCCCCCCCCCTTTTTGCGCTTATTTTTTAGAGTGTGAAAATAGAATAAAGAAATTTTCACTTCCCATCATTCGAAGCCCGTACATGTATCTATGTCCCGTATTTTTCTTCTTGAAATGTTGAAATCGCGTAATCTAAAGCTGATTGGACGAGGCGGAAAGGCTGTTAATCCCCTATTTCTGAAATAACTGAATATTCTCGAAGATTACTGAAATAAGGATATATATTCTTGGGGCCTTCGAATAACAGGCTAAACTTCGATATTAAGCTCAATTCGGAAGAAAGATGAGCGTAAATAATTTATGGTAGTATCGAAAAATAAACAAGTTAAGTCAGTGCGAGGAAACTCCTAGAAATAACGACTCGCGTAAACAGTCTGCGCGTTATAAAACTAAGTTTACACTTCTTTACTTTCATCCTACGATGGCTTAAATTTACTTGGAAATTTACAAGCGTTTTTTAGTAACAGATACCTTGGTGTCAACAGTGGCATTGCTATCTAGCGGTAAGACTCTGTAGCGAGTAACGTAGCAAAAGAAAATTAAATTTTAAAAACATTTACACAAAAGGCGATACTATAAATTAAATTTGGTCTTAACCAACTTGTTAAAATGGGAAAACAAAATCACGTGACTACCTTTCCACAGCCAACATCGATTCGGTAACTCGTGTAAATAGTTGGCAGTGCGACATTAAAGAAAACAATATTCCTTCCAGATACTGCGGACAGCTTATCATCTTACACTTTTCTATTACAAAATGTTTTAAATAATAATAATAATTAGATAATTTATATGAATCGATTAAAATTTAAACCGCCATTAGCGAAATAAAATGAATAATAGCTCGTATTTCTTAGGATAGATGGCGCTGCAGTTCTCCACAAAGTCACGTGACTACCATCTTTTCAGTCCCCCTTGACTTTATAGTTTCGCCTTCTAACAATCTAGAGGCCTGCGCCGATCTGATATGGGTCGGCGGCGGCGTTTGACCCAAAATATACCGGCGGCGGCGGCTTACGCCAGCGTTTAGGCTTATGGCGGCGGCGTCTTCGCCGTGGCCAAAATGACCGACGGCGGCGGCGTACGCCGGCGTTTGTATAAATTTTAGAGCTATTTTTTGTAGCGACAGTTTCAAAAACACGCGACCAGAAGGGCAAGGGCAAATACCAACTCGTACTAGTAATACCATGCACTAATTAATGTACTTCACACAGGGACGCCCCGTTTACGAATATTTGCTACGGGCGATTGTTAAATGTGCGCTCTGGCGGCGGAGTTAGGAACTAACGGAAAACTAGGGTCAACCGCTGAAGAAGGAAAAGGGGGGGGGGGACATATCGATAAACCAAGCAACATTCAAATTTAATGGGAATTAAAATGTGGATAAGCCTTGGTTATATTAGTGACTCTCTCTATAGCAAAGATAGCAATGCTGGAATCTATTGACGCTAAGTGAAAATGCTATTACTCTGCGTCGACCGAAATCCGAAAACCAAAATTTGACGTTCGACGTCGTGTTCGAATGTAGTTATTTTCGCGTAAATGAAAACCAAGCTTAATATACCAAAAAAAAGTGTATAAAGAAAAAAAAGAAACGGCACGCGCCGTTCTTTGTATCGGCGGCGGCGGCGTTTAGCGGCGGCTCAAGCCTCTATAACAATCCACCACTGATTGTAGTTTAAAGGTAAACTAATAAATATATTTGTACGATTTGAATCATTCTATTTCTTTTTCGAGAATGTTATATAGATTAAAATAATAAACAAAAAAAAACACGTTCATATTGCGTAAGTAAAAGTAGCTATATTTATTTACAATAAAATATAAAAAGGCCGACCAGTTTCGACCCAACCTTGTGTCATTGTCAAGGTGAGAATGAAGAGCGGCGAGGCATTGTTAAACAAAATATATAACAATTTAAAACTGGGCATTTATAAAATTCCTTGTAGTTCCTGTGAAAAAAACTACATTGGTCAGACGAAACGATCATTAAAAAAACGGATTAATGAACACGAAGGCCACACTCGACGTGGAGAATGGGACAAATCAGCTATCGCTTTACACTATAAGAACACAGGACATTATGCTAATTTTCCAAATGCGAAAATAATCGCGCAACCAAAAATGTGGAAACAGAGAGACACACGAGAATCTATTGAAATATACAAAAATAGAAACTCCTTAATTAATGTTTCAGAGGGACCTTTTTTACCGATAATCTACAAAAAATAATTGATAAGCATAGTTCAATTTGAATGATTTGTTTTCTGTTACTTTTAAAGTTATATATTTTGTTTAACAATGTCTCGCCGCTCTTCATTCTCACCTTGACAATGACACAAGGTTGTGTCGAAACTGGTCGACCTTTTTATATTTTATTGTAAATAAATATAGCTACTTTTACTTACGCAATATGAACGTGTTTTTTTTTGTTTATTATTTTAATCAATTAGCGTAAGGTGCTTCCAATTTTATATTATTAATGTTATATAGCTAATCAAGGTTTTTTTAATACTACGCTTCACGAATGATTTTTACTACAACGCCGAGTTTTTCGGTTTCCCAGTACCGTAAAAACTGGTAGATGTTAACGGTAATAGTAAATGTAGGGAGCTGTTCGCTCACGCGGCGCGAAGAGTTTGACACCACCCTCTTACGCGTTGTAACCGGCCACCCGAATAAAAGGCAATAAAAGTTGGTAGATGACTTAGGCCTAAGGTGGTGACTCGGGTATTAACCTAGAAAAATAAAGAATATGTCTTTCCACGTATTGTTACGATGTCACCAAAAATATCAACAATGATAAAATATCTCCAAACTTCCCGTACTTAATTAAAATGAAAACGGAAGCGCATTCCTAACAGGAAACCAGTATGATTTTGAAGTCGGCGTATAAGTTATTTAAAATGGCGTATTTTAGTGACACACTCGACATTCCTCCGCCCCCCCCCCCTTGCTGCCCGAAAAGTAATAAGAGGTCCAAGCGCGGAGGGGGAGGCGGTGATGATCTCCGGAAATGAAACAGATCTCCGGTTTTCTAAATAATTAAATAGAAATATCGGCGGTTCTTTTTCGGATTAGCCCCCGTAGATGGGGCTTTCCTGACGTCATCGATTACGTAATGAGTCACCGTCACATGGATCCAGCGGCTAAAGCGAGCTCGCCCGGGGGGGGGGGAGGTAGGGCAGAGCAGAGGGCAGAGAGCGAGTCAAAATGGTGGAAAGAGTAGTCCGTCTTGCAGTCCTCGGTACGGTATTCGCCTGACTGTTATTACTAGCTAGAGAGAGAAAAAAAACCGTCTTGTTGCCCTTGAGCTAATATTTGTGCAGGCGCGGGCTATGAGATCCAACGGCGGAGACCAAACCTGCGACCTACAGCTGAGTTTTATATGAAAGGCAGGGTCGGAAGAGATAGAAACGAGAGTAAATTCTTTATCTGATATGAGCCCTAAGGCGAGAGCAAACAGATCCCCTTTCGATTTTATATTCAGACTCCATTTTAAAAATGTTTACAGAATGTATTACACGCGTAGCAGAAATTTAGAAACTTCAGGCTGTCAAGGAGGGGCGGGCGGGGTGGGTTGAGGTGGGGTGGAAGAGCGGATCTGAAATTAAATAGCGGAACTTCTACCCTCCCACCGCCCCCCCCCCCGAACTTGCTTATATTAATTTAAAACCTGTTAAAAATATAGGTTTTTCTTCGTAATTTTATTCCGCGAAACTCTACTATGGAAAAGTAAAATATATTTTTTAAAAAGCAGCGAATCTCTTAAACTGTTTATTTATGATTTTTAGGATGTTTTATTTATATCATCCTAGAATGGTATTATTTTTTTGACTACTAAAAAAATTATTTATTTTTCTGACAAAATCTTAAACGGGGCTAACCAATGGATTTCGATTTTTCGGGGGTCACGTGCCTAAAGTGGCTAAATGTTTCGTTACAAAACCGTCAATCAGAACGCTCTCAAAATTTTAATCTAGGATACAGAGTTCTATATTATCTTTGATGGATATTAACTTATTGTAGTCCGAGAGTGAAGGTCAAGCAAGTCGAGATACGTCACTTTGAAATAAAGTTCAACACGATCCTCTAATATTTTCACATTAGACTGACTCATTACTTAATATTTAATGTTGCTTTAATCTTTTATTTTTAGTATTTCGAATATTAGATACTATACCAAATTATTATAGTTTAAAAAAATTAAAAGATTGTTTTTCTCAAAATGTCTTTTTTATTTTTGACTTACTTGATATTAACTTTCTGGTAGTGTTACGGCAAATTTTATTTACATTCTCAGGGCACTCTTTGGTCGGTTTTTAATGGAAATTACATAACGAGATCGCTCTGAGAGCACCCCCGGATTGATCTCCTAGCAGTCTGAGAGCAGTAAAATAAATTAAGCATTATGATTTGGACGAAGCATTTAAAAAAAAACTCAAAATTAATTTTTAAAAATATTTCACTCAGACTTTAGCCACTTTCCTGATATCCTATAGATTAAGTTTTATATAACGATATAACGATACCATAGCTGAATGCATATCATTCTGTCATCAGCCAATTTAAAACATTTCTAATTACCATGAACTCTTCTCTCAATATTCAATAGATGTCGCTCTTTTGGAATACAAATATTCAATATTTAAAATTTCCAGATGGTAGAAACTGTTACTAAATATTCAGGGTTTCACCAATAATACATTTATTTATACTTAGGGAAAATGTTGAGACGAGTCTTATCGCTTCTTCATATCCATCCCACGATCTTCCAGTATGCTCCGCCCTTTAAAAGCCAATCAAATTGACCCGGCATCCCATTGGTTCTTTAAAATGCATGTCTTCGGTCGCGATTAACGCGGAAGATGAAACACAGGCGAGTGACGTATAATATAAAATAGCCTCCATTTTGCTTCACCCTCTCGTGACGGAGGATCGTCATATTATTTTCACAATTACGCAATCATAAAAATTTAAGGATGTCGAAAATGTATAAAGAAAAACGTATTCTTTGAGTTGAAAAGCTAATACAATGTTTTTTATATTTCTTAGATATTTTACCTTCCCGTCTGAACAGCGAAAGCATATATTTCATTTAGTAGAGGTCGGGGATGGTTAACTTTTATTCAATAGATAAAGCTCTCAAAATTATTCGTAAAATGTTTTGATCAAGTAATTTATATTTCTGTATTATCCGATTAATTTTTTGATAAATTTTTAAAATTAATCGGGAAAACAACGTTTTTTTCGATAAAAAGCTCAAATTTTACGAATAATACATGTTTTTTAATGATTTTCCGAAATATTAACCGGTAAATTTCTTTGTTTACATTTTTTTCCCGAAAAAAATCAATTTAAACATGGATAATGATTAACCGTCCCCGACCTCTATCATTTAGTTTATATCTTTCTTATATAATAACTCAGAAATAAATAAACAAAATTGATCATCAGAAGCTGAGGGAATTTTCTTTTAATTCTGTCAAAGAGTTTCCATCGCCACTTTGCGACTTTCGGAATAAACAGGGAAATTAAGTTCGGAATTAATGCATTAATTAGTTATATTTAGGGTAATTCGTTAGTTGAACTTCGAAATTTCAAAGAGAGAGAGAGAACGGTTTAAAAGCCACGGATTAAGATTTGACCATTAGAATAGGAAACCTGGCTTAAATATTCCGATAGGAGAAGACGTAGCGTTTCAATCAGCGATCAAGCCGAGGCAGAAGGCCCGGCGAGGAGGACGACAAATCAGGATGGATAGAAAGCGGCGACGGCGGCGGCTATATATCATCTATTGTTCAATCCTGGCGCTGGTTTTGCAGTCGTAACGCCGTACTTCCATCTTTATATACAGTTTATATATCACTCTCTAAAGAGACTGATTGAAACGGTTTCCTCCACACGCTCCTCCACTAATTAAGATTACAAATTCGCTTCCGCCTTAATCTCCTTCAATTAAGCAAGTGCGCTTTAATTATTTAAATATTAAATTGTTCCGCTACTATAAGAAACAAAAACTACAAAGGAATCTATAAGTGTTGTTAATTTTCCGGAAAAGTAAAATGCGGAAAAATTTCCTGGAAATTTTTCGCCAATCAGAAAAATCAAACATAAATTACTTTTTAAGGGTTTTTAATGATTTTAACTTTTTACCGATATAAAATGTCTAATATCAGTAAACATACTACAAAACATTAATAGTGTTACATTGTTAATCAGTTTAAACTAGTCTAGAGGTTTAGTTTTACTTTTAGATTAGAAACAATTAGGTGAAAATTCCGCTTTATTTCAATTTGCAAACAATACATGTATATTAGACTAATCATGGAATTAAAACTTTTTATTTTTTTCGGAAAAATACGGATATTATTCCGGAAAAAAGGCCATTTTCCAGAAAAGATTTCGACTCTAAAATCTATAACTACAGTATTTTATTTCGTTAAGACAAATTGACCAAAAATAGACCAAAGCGCCTGTAGAGGTGTTCTATCCGTCGCGCTTCGGTGCTCAGGGAAAAGACCACCACCACAAATAAAACGTATCATTCGCTTTTTACAAACAATGCAAGGGATTTGTGTGTAAAGGTTTCACGTACATAATTCCTTAACAGTTGGGTTATAAATTTCAACGATATCTAGTTCGACGCTGCATTTACCGGCTTCGGTATTCCAATATAACATTTTTTTTTAATCTGAGCCCAGGAAGTTGGGCGTTTGCCCAATTTACTGTTTTTCCTCTTTTTGCTTTGCGCATTAGATATTTTATTCAAAATTAAGTTCGATAACGTTAAAAAATATAACTTTGGTTTTATTTCACTTATATCTTTGGTTATATCGGTTAATATTAATTTTAAGTACAGTTTTGGGGGCATCTTACGCTACCCCCTTTTTCATGATTTTCCATTTTCGTGTAAAACTCTACATGACGTTCCTTAAATTAAGCGCAATTTTCATAAAAGCTATATTTTGAATAGCTGCGGTTAAACGTTTTCGGTTGCATTAACAAATTTTAACTTTAAGTGAGATTTCTGGCGCTATTGTGATATTTGAATTTTGTACCAATTAACTCATTTCCAAAACCACGTAACTTGAAAAATTAAATTTTCGATAAAATTAATTTATTTTACCTTGTTAGTGTTTCGCTACCTTATTTCCAAAAGTAGGTAACTTGAAAATTTCGTTTTGTCTAAAAATTAAATTGAATTAACGTGATCGCGTTTCTCTACCTTATTTCCAAAATCATGTAACTCGAAAAATTCTTTTTCGATAAAATTTCTCTTGGGTTTGTGAAGTTAATGCACAAGATGATTGGAATCTGTTCAAATTTAAATTTAACATTAAAATGCTTTTCTTACATTTTTAAAATAAATTGGGCAAATGGAGATAATTAATTTAGAGTTCCATGACAAGAATTTTCCAGAGATAAGATCCTCCCCTTTAAAATACAATAAATCATTCCCAAAGGAATTTAAAACGTAAAAGAATTTCAAAGATTTGTAATATTATTGAGACAATTTTTTTTACTAATTTTCCCAATTATATCTTTGAAGGGATATTTCCATTAAACTTATAATTAATTACATTAATATAATTACATTTAACCAGGGTTTGGAAAAAATAGCCTTTTTTAGAAAAAAAAAACTCAAAAAAATTTATTTAGTTGGATTAAATCATTCTTTTCGTTAAACGGTTTCTGTATATTCATCTGGTCTGTAAAAGAGCCTTAAGCGCTAGATTTTGTTTATTTTATATGTTTGAGGCTTACGGTACTCACGACGTGAGTAGTTGCGTTTGTTAACTTTATCGGCTGATAATTTTGTGGTGTGGTTATCAGATGGCTTTAGGATTAGCCTGGGTCTGATACTAGCTTGTGGTATTACATTCAGAATTTATTTACCGCTGTTACCCGGTAACGAAAACCAGAAAAGCGGTAGGCTATTTCTATCAAAGCTTACCTGAGACACACCAAAATGGTAGCTTTTATAAGTGCCACTAGATAGTGTCAAGGATGACCTGGAAAATATTATAACTGTTGAATACTGGGGCTGAAAAGATGTTGGTCACGTGACTTTGTGGAGAACGGCAACGCCATCTATCCAAATAATTACTAACTATTATTAATTTTAATTGTGATTTAAATTTTGATTGATTCATCTAAATTATCTAATTATTATTATTATTGAAAACATCTTGTAATAGAAAAGTAGAAGTTAATTAGCTGTCTGCAGTATCTGAAAGGAATAATATTTTCTTTACCGTCGCACGGCCAACTATGAACACGATATACCGAATCGAAGTTGGCTGTGATATGGCAGTCACGTTATTTTGTTTTCCCATTTTAACAAGTTGGTTAAGACCGAATTTAATGTAAAGTTTCACTTATTTCTATTATAAAAAATAACGCGGATATTAGACAGTTTAAGCTAGCAGTAAAAAATGTGTACGGGAAACTTGTAGAAGTGTAGACGTAGCTTATTTATGTACAGTCTACACTCAGCTACAGGTTCCCCCGTTCACGTTTTCGAAGTATGTCTATTTATACAGCCCACACACATTTAAAAAACGGAAACGGTTCGACCAAAAACAGTATTGCATATTTTAGATCGGAAAATGTAAAAGAAAAGCAGATTCCATTACGTAGAATTTAGCATTTATATTTCCCAGTAAAGTTAAATAGACATGAAATCACTTTCCAAAAAGGAATATAACCTTTCCACTCTGTCCTGTGACTTCTGACATTTTAGGTACTGCTTAGTGGTTTGTTCAGGAAATATTCTTAAAATAGTTGAGGTCTGGGAAGGTTTCTTAACATTTCACTTACGAACTCAATTGAATAAATTTGCTTAAACAATTTGGTTATGAAAAGGTAGAGAAACTTTTTTAAGTGATCAAATTTTTCGTCATTAAATATAAAGAGCTTTAAATTAAATAATGATTATATTTTAAAGTTGCTAAAAATAATAAAAACGCGTACTTTTATTTGAGATCATGAGATATAAAATCAAACTCCCGATTTGTGGATTAATCCGATTTAATCCCGCTGCGTTCAACCGGACCAAGTTTTAAAATGAGGTTTACTACGGACTAAAAATTGCCTCTCAGTTCTGCTCTGACATATATTCAGTAAGCCTAAATAAGTCGTTGTTGAAGAAAATATGAAACGAATGTCGGTTTCGCGGTAAAAAGACCACATAAATTTCGTTACTTAATAAACTGTGGAATTATATTTTTAAAACAGTGCATTTGGTTTAAATAAAGTTTAAAATAAATTATTACTTAATAAATATTTTCAATATATCAGAAAACTCATAAATCCTATAATCTATAGGATGATTAAAGTAATTCGTGGATAGGCGGTGAATACGGGGTTCGGTCAATCAAAAACGCGTTATACAAAGTCCATTTCGCGAAAAGCCCGAAAACTGGATCGTTTCTATCTGTCTGAGAGAGTTGGCGGGCGGGCAAGGTGGAAGCGGATTGACCATTAGACGTTAATCTGGCCGACTCATCAAAATAAGGGTGGGAAGAGTCGCTCGGCCATCGAAAAAGTCGTGGCGCGCCCGGTCGAGCGTGTCCGACGCTTTAAGCGGACCAGCGCTCGTTAAAACTTGGACGATTGACGCCGGAGACCTTGGCTCCTCACCGACTGGCCATTCCAGTCCATTTCCCTATTAACGGGGAAATGTTCAATACGGACACTGCCACAATATTCTCAACTTTGACCAAACCGTAATGCTACTTCTGCCGTCCCCCCACTCCACCCGGGGGACGGAAACACCTACCAAAGTCGACTGACTACCAGCGACGAGATCCGACAAAGCGTTCTTCAATCACGGCTCCACTGACCACTAACCCGGAACGCGACTATACGCCACGGAGGAGGTGGTGTAGGAAAAATATGATATGGCCCGAAAGTTTCTCCCCGCTTTCGTTATATATCATACAGCCCGCGTCCGGTGAGCGTAGCGTAGAGCGCCCCTAGCGTTTCCGATTGGAACCACCCACTCTAGCTCGCGCAACAGACGACCCTCGGTGGCTGACCGCCCCAGACTTCCAGATGAATATTGAGCTAATTTAGAATCTAGATGGGAATTCGGGATATTTCGGACCCTGGTCAATTTTTTGATGAAGAGCTCTTGGCGCGGTACGAGAGAGAGCTTCGCGGGGTGGGCGAGAGGGTGCTATTCCTGGCCGAATTGACGGCCGGGGGTATTGGGGGAAAGCCGCACCCCATCACCCGGGAATTGAGGGGAGAGGTTCCTATCTGAAAACGAGCGGACGAGAGTACCGGTTGGCGAGTACGTGTAATACGTTGCGCGAGTGGAAAAATTGGTAAATGGAACCCGCGTGTTTTTATCTACGTCGGCGATGGGTTGGTGTCCGATTTTCGGTCCCGCTCGCGAAAAAGGTTATTTCTGAGGGTCATTTTCATTTGGACGTAAGTGGCGCTGCGGAGGAGCTGATATAAGCGCGCTGTGGTCGTAATAATCGTCGAATATGTAGCGTTTTATATTGGCTCGAATAAAGGACGGGAATTCCCCTCTCGAATCTCTCGTGTTACTTACGGACCCATGTCCATCATTGGTACCGTCAACACCTGAAATTTCCTAATAAATTAGTATTAAAAATATTTCAGACGCAATTTTTATGACTGAAGGAAACGTAATGGGTAATAATATATAATTTATGGAACTCTGAAACGTAATACAAAATATAAAATCAAAATGATTTTAGCAAGGGTGTATTTAGGGGTTTCTTTTTCGTGATTTAATAACAGCCACAATAGAGGTAACTGTCGTTTCTAAATATGAAACAAAAAATAAACTAAATTTCTAAATAAAAACTATTAATTTACTAATTTTTTTTTAAAAGCCTAAAAAATCCGGATTTTTTCAAGTGGCTATATCCGGTTTTAACCAGGTGGCTATAACCGGTATGGCTGGTTATATGCTAACCCTGGCCAGAGAGCTAGTTAGTAGTAGATTCAAACATAAAGGCTAATTGTACACCTTCTGAAAAAAAATTCAACCCCTCGAAAACCATCATCATACCAAGTATTGTAAATCAAAATCAAAAACTCATATTACCTCGAATTTTAAAAGGGGGTATAAAAATTAAACATCTACTTTCACAAGGTCGTGCACTGTTAAAAATAAAGGTTTATAAAACGACCAAAATTGGACTTTTAATTTATTTCAAACCATTTGGTTACTGAAAACGGTCTAATCAATTATTTTAGACCCATTTTACTCTTTCATGTTGAATACAATACCTTTTGGGGTATTGAAAAGGAACGAGCCCTAAGAATAAACCTTTTCCAGTCCTGGTGGTAAAGGTATAAAAATGTTATGTTCTAACATTTAGTCCTTTTGAATACCCATTTAATTCCCTTAAACGAAGAAAAAAATTATATGGACCAATTTCGAGACTAGTATTTGAATACTACGTTATTTATTTTTTAATATTTTGTTTAAAATAACATAATGCGAAGAAATTCCAATCACCAGGAATATTTAACTCAGGTTAAGTCTTTAAAAATTTGATAACAGATTTAAATATAGGGGATATTGATTATGGCGTCAAACTATTATAACCCAAATATCGGCACTACAGAATTTTTCCTACGTGTATATCAAAAACTTAAAGTAATAATTGATACTTTACGTGATCAACTCCCTTCGTTCAACGACTATTTCCCCCTAGCGAAAACCAGCTTAATCTGGCCATGTTAATGGTTAATCTATTGAGTCGTATTGAATAATCATAAAAAAGTATTAAATAAGGGCCTATAAAGGACTGAAAATGAAGTTAAAAAGGATTAACCTCTTACTGTTTTTGAAGTAAAATGGATAAAAGAGTGTAAAATAAGTACTTAAACACTCCATAAAAGGACTGAATTTGGGGAGCAAAAGGTTTAAATATGTTTTATGATAAAACCCTGAATGGTCTTAAATATTGGAAAATGTTTTAAGCACTTTAGAGGTCTAAAATAAGACCTTTATTTTTAACAATGTGGCGGTTACCAAACCGCCGATGTGTATACGTCATCAATGGATTACCCTTTCCTCCGATTAACAATATAAAAGGAAGAAACCAAAATTATTTATCAATTTTGTAAGAATTTTAGTAAGTATTTTATATAAGGTATAAAAACAGCTGGAGACTGGACAAAACGTTTCAATAAGAAAGTTGAAGATAATACTCTGAAAAAAATTGGTTCTCTTGAAATAGTTTTATTATTCACTGAGTTTTGAGGCCATGAAAAAAACAAGTTGTTACTACCCAAATAAAAATTTGGTGGAAAAAATGGTTCACTATTCAACAAAACATTTGTTTTTTTAAATTTATAAATTCAAAAGTTCGAAGATTTTATTGAAGTACAATTTTTGAAGTTCAGTTTATGGATCCTCCCTCTACTGCAATACCAAACTAGTTGACTAAAACACTCACAAGGAGACTACCCGAGGTGGTTATCTCCGATTTGGTTCAAACTCGGGTAGTAAGTAGACCTTCATGTAACTTGAAAATCCCTAAAAGGTTGGACAAGAATGGGCTTTCGTTTTGCCATGGCAACCAAAAATGTTTTTCACAACCTAAAATTTTGAGGGTCCCCCCTAACAATATTTTTCAAAAAATTAAAAAAGGTTCATCAATTAGGTACATAATTCAGATCATGGCTAAATCTGGTACATTTGGACCAATATACGTAAATTTTGGTATATATGAGTTACATATATTGGGTAAATACGAGTAATCAGTTTTTAAGTTGTAAAAAAAATTTTGGTTGCCATGGCAAAACGAAAGCCCATTTTTGTCCACCCTTTTAGGGATTTTCAAGTTACACCCGAGTTTGAAGAAAATTGGAGATAAACACCTCGGTCAGTATACCATTGGACCGAAATCCCATTCGTCCGAATGTACCATTCAACCGAATTCCAATCAACCGAAAACCGCGTTTTGCGCGCTTTTCATTCAATATACCGTTAGTGATACATATTTATATATCGTAGGTTACGTGACGATAGTATCTAATTTGGACTAAACTATGTCTTAAATATTTATTATTTCGTACCAACGTGTATTTTTAGACCTTTTTCCCTTGAAATTTTATATTTTCCGGGTTTAATTTTGGAAAATAACCTTGATAAGATCCGACGTGAAATAGTTGCCTACCATATCTAACCTAACCTAACCTAACCTAACCTAACCTAACCTAAGTTAGAAGAAACCACCTATGGACTGTGAGAAGGATGATACGCGTATTTTACTAACCTAACCTAACCGAGCCCAACCTGAACTAACCTAACCTTACCTAACCTAACCCAACCCAACCTAACCTAACCTAGCCTAACCTAACCCAACCCAACCCAACATGAACTAACCTAACCTAACCTAACCCAACCAGAACTAACCTACCCGAAGTGAAAACGAAAAAGATTTAAATTTCCCATTCAACTGAATCCCGCCATGTTGGGCTATAAACGAAAATACTTTTCGGTTCAATGGGATTCGGTCAAACGGGATTCGGTCCAATAGTATGCAACCATACTTATGGGATAGTGGAAACGGAAGTTAGTGACGCCGATTTCGAAAACGCGTTTCTAATTTTATCAATCCATAGTTTAGCGAGTGCCTCGCGATCACATGATTTCGTTTCCATGGTAACCTTTCAAAATCGTTTATTGTATGTTTCGTGGGAAACAAGGTATCATTAAAATTTATTTCTATGGCAATGTTATACAGAGGCATACTTATGAGTTATTATAATAATAATAATAATCAGCTGGGCTAATACCCAAGGCACCACCTTAGGCCTAAGTCATCAAGCAACTTTTAAAGCCATTAATTCAGGTGGCCGGGTTACAATGCGTAGGAGGGTGGTGGCAAGTCCACGCGAGCCAACAGCTCCCTACACTAACTATTATTTTAAATGATCCTGATAGTTATATGCAACGTAAGTATTAATGTCGTAACTGGTTCAGTAATATGCATCCGGATTAAAATTTATCCGGATTACGATAAAATAAAATAAAAATGCCACAAATTGTACAATTGTACAGCTAGTGAATTTTGATATTATTTTATCGTAACTTATGTACTTTTAACATTATTAAAACTTCGCTATCAAAGTTTGTGTTTCTTTTCTAGGTATGAGCCATTCAACCACCATAGCAACTACATGTCAGCTCTCTCTGGGGTTTCCCTCACCACCACTAACCACATTTTAGACTAAACGTTTGGACAGGTATGGTTAGTGATTGTATTGTATTGTCGCCGGGGATAAATTATGGAACCCAATTTTGTAAAGGTTAAATGTTTTTGTTTTAATAAAATCTTCAATTCGTAAAACAAATTGCCGAATGCTGCCACAAAACTTATTGAAAAATCAGCCTATTTCAACATAATCAATTATAATTGTAGGTTTCAGAGTATTCTTTAAAACTTTATCATTGAACCTTTTTGTCTACCACCTACCAATGAAAAATTAATTCTAAAATTACGAAATTCCAATTTTTCGCAATTTCACAAATTTAAAAGTTCCCTTACCCATAAATATACCATAAAATTTTTATATTTTTAGAGTAAATAGTTTTTGACAATAATGGCCGGATTTATACTCACAAATTAGAGATTTAAAAACTTTATTATCAGTACAAAAGAGCTTACAATATGTAATAGGTCAAATTGCATTCGTAGTATAAAATTAATTCGAAATATGCGGAGATGCATTTTAAAGTTCAATGTAAATCTCTTTAAAGGAAAACACCAGTAATACCGAGTTCAATTATATATGAAGACGTGCTCTCGCAAGATACAAGCACTCGGCCTTTATAACAATACGCTTAACGTTAATACCGAGAAAGCTTTCTAGATTTTATAAACACGTTTAAAGGCAGTATATCCTCCAACGCGTTCTTTGCGTAAAAACCCAACAACCTTTAGGATGACCTTCCCACTAAACTACTAAAATAAAATGACAAAAGTCAATTTTGGAAACCTTTGGGTTTTACAGAAATACTATTACAACTTATTTTTAATTACATTATTGAAAATGTTAAAGTAGCCAATATGTTTTCGACACAACTGTTATAATGAAACCCAGTTAAATTATATTTTCGAGACCATCTCGCAACATATAGCTAAGCTATTCGAAAAATATAATTAAAGTTACAACATTTTATTCATTGATTTTTGCAATTATATTTAAGGCACGTTTGCGGATTATCATTTAAAAAAAATCCAATATGAATTTAAACTGGGTTTAAAGTTTGTTTATCAATTTAGACAAATTAGTCATTGGAAAACATCCGGTTTTTAAGAAAATAAATCGATGAGCAACGTAACGTATACATTTACGGAACGATTTGTTTTAATGTAAGGTTTATTACCGTAGTGCCGTCTGTTATACCTTCTGGGACAAAAAAACACGAAATAACAATATTCTCATTTCACTAATTAATTAACTGGTAAATGACGATTTTGTGTAATTAAACTGATCGCAATTTACGCTATGTTGTAAAATAAAGATAAGCCTAGGTCAGTCCATTTGAAAAACTTCGAAGTAATACGTCACTAACGGTAATTCGTCTGAAAAACCGATTCCTCCGACTGTGTCAGCGATTACCAGTAGCGCGTTTATACCATTTGAATACCATAGCCCCAGTGTGATTTTGGGGTCTGTTTTGCACAACCACCCCACTTAGGGCCCCAAATTCGGGTACCTTAGGCGCGCGCTTACTGCACCTATGGGTAAAATCGGTTACTCATCAGTGCCATCAGTGAGAGTTACTGTAAGTACCCCGGACTAGTGTAAAGATAAAAAATAATAATAATAACAATAATAATAATAATAACAATAAAATAAGCTAAGCTAATACCCAAGGAACCACAGGCCTGAGTTAACTATAGTGGGTTGTGAAGCCAATTACCAGTGGACGGTTAAATTGTGTAGCAGGGTGGAGCCAGCGAGTCAACAGCAGGGGCGTGTCAACCACGGGGGCAGCTTCTATTTCACCGTGAGGGCGCTGCCCAAGCTACTTTTTCTCGGGGCAGACTTGCCTCAGACTTTTATTTCACTCATTATACTTATTTGCCACTGACGGACTCTTACGGTGTCGCGATTTTAGTCAACCTGACAAGTTGACTAAACATGTGACACCTTTTATTTATCTCTCTGCATTTTCTCGGACGCAGCCTATTTAACAAGGTTGTGCTTATAATATTGTTTTTGCCCCCCGCTCTCGTTAAAACGTTGGCACGCCCCTGGTCAACTATAGGAGCAACAAACTCAGCAACCCACACAAGGAGAAAGCAACCCGTCAAAAGTCGTGTATTTTCTTGTGTACATTTTTCACTGGTTAGACCTCGGGTTAGACGCTTTAGCGTCTGCTGCCGTCGGAAGGGGAAAATTCGGAAATTGTCTTCCCTTTTCCGTAAAACGTGCAGTGTAAAGGTTCGTCCAATGAAATTTGTTCAGAACACGGCATTAGCGTGTTTAAAGACTAGCTGCGATCTCCTTGTGTGACTTGTGTCTGTTGCTCCTAGCTGGTCAACAGCTCCCTACACGTACAATAGGGGATTCTGAAAAAGATCGGTGGTCACATGATTTGGTTACTTTCTGTCGTATGGTTAAAGTATTTGAGCGCCCACTTCTTTTTTCATTTTCAACGCGCGATTTACAATCTATTAATATATCAAAAGCACGCGCCCAAAGAATTAACTCTTTTATATGTATTTGTCGTAATTAAATTTAGAATCACATATTACAAAATTGTCCATAGAGTTAAATACCGCTTTTAGGTAGAAAATGATCCCGTATTGCAGGTATGTGTGCCATTTTCAACATGGCATGGGCGTTGCGTGTCTCTACGAATTGAACTTAAATTTCCGTATATAAAACAAAATCCAACCTTTGTCACTTTGTTCGAAATGACATATAAAGGCGCACATCCGAGCCAAGCGGTCGCGGATTATAAATCAGCGCCGTGAGAAGAAACGGCGGCTTCGACCTTTTTAATTAAATTTTCCGTCCCAGCGCCCAGATTTGCATATCCGAATGAAAGCGCAATTCCAACCAGCCCTGAAAACCCGGAACAAGGACCGCAAAACGCGTCGCGTAGCGGAGAGCCCATGCGGGGACGAAGTAATGCGGGGGAAAAAAATGCGAACAGTTTTTTTAATCAATCCAAGTCGGAATAGCTCGTTTGTTTCGAAGGGGAGGCCCCGGCACGACCATTGTGATTCAAATGGACCTCTGGGTGGCGTGTTGGTGGTACAGACGTGTTCGGCCAGAAGATCTCCCCTCTACCCCGCCTATATAAGGGCGACTTCGGGGGGAGACGGGTCAAATCCGCGCCTAGGCGCTCTATCTTTTTCACCCGCCGAAAGTGCCTATCTAATTAATTACTTTTAATTCACAAAAACCCGCGCTTCAATGTTAGTATTGAAACGTGACGCGCGAGTGATATACGGTTCCGTATAATATATTTTTTATAGATTTTAAACGTGCCTGTATACGGGAAACGGATTAGGCACTGAATATATTTAGTTTCATTGATAAATCCCTGTACAGAGAAGGTAAATATGGAGGCCGTGGTTCAAAGAGGGGGAAAGGGGGATAGCGAGGCCTTTACAATATGTAGATTATGACGTCACGTGAAAGCTACGTATATAGTAGGACACGGGACCCGGAT
The DNA here is from genome assembly GCF_980474605.1 of Leiobunum rupestre. Classification (NCBI taxonomy): domain Eukaryota; kingdom Metazoa; phylum Arthropoda; class Arachnida; order Opiliones; family Sclerosomatidae; genus Leiobunum; species Leiobunum rupestre. The sequence goes on from NC_143387.1 coordinate 24,303,023, forward strand.
TTGCGAAAGGGCTGATCCGATTATTAGGAAATTGGCGCTTCAGATAGGATAATGGAGCAACTTAATTCTCCATTGAAATCACGTCAAAGTTGATTTATAAACTGATGCAGATTTCGCCAAGAGTGGCTCCGCCGAGATCCGCAGCCCAACTTGCTGCGAAATTTAATTTCCGCGAAATTTAATAAACCAAAAATAAATGGAACACGTTTTTGGCCCTTCTCGAATTTCCCGTATGGCTGACTTTATTATCGTTTCGAAAATAGTAACTATTTCAATAGGGGGATTTCATCGCTAGGTGAATTATTTCAAGTCAAAAATGGTTGAAAATAAGTGTTATCAGAGGAACCTAAGGTGGTGCCTTGGGTATTAGCCTAGCTGATTATTATTATTGATTATTAATCTCCAAATACCGATAATCTTATTTTCTTGAAACATTCACCTTCGCAGACTCCCGCTGATATTTCAAAATACATTACGGTACAAAAAACAAGTTGGCAAGAAAAAATATACCTCTCCTCGGAAGAGTTTTTAATTTTCAGTGAAGCGTAACGTTTTGTACCCCTTAACCGTGGTTCTGCGGTAGAACGCTCACCTGTCGTTCAAGAGGGCTCGGGTTCGAATCCCGGCCAATCAAAAAATTATACTACACCCAATGACAAAAAGAGGGCGCTTTTGGAAAAACCTTTTCCCTGATTCTAAGAAACTGGGTACGCAGTGATTACCCTTTGCCCCGAAAATGCGAACGCGTTCGCAGGCAGACAGACCCCCCCACAGACAGACACGGTGGTTGTATAACCCTTCCTAGGGTACAAAGTCCCCTCGGAGAGGTAAAAAGTGCGAACATTATATAGTAGCTTTCTAAAACTTTTATAACTTGAAACTATGCTTTTTAACTAAGTGTAAATTTTACGTTATAAATTATTAATAGCGGTAATGCAGGTGGTGCATTTTCCGTCGCTATGCGGTAAGTGCCATCGAGATTAAGCGGGAAATTCGCATCCACTGAAAAGTGCCTCGAGGCTTCGAAGGTGCATTTCATTTTAATGGCTAAAATGGATAGTTCGCTCTTAAGATATATATTATACATTTCTGGAATTATTAAACAAATATTAGAATAGGCTCGTATTATTAAATTTTCATTACGGAATTTACTAGCCGACGTAGCTAGCAAATAATCACGAATATGAACTATGAAGCAAATTTATAGATTCTATCATTTAAAGGTCCCCATCCACGTTTGAATTTTAGTCGCTTTCCACCAATTAACTTATTGAGGGGAAAAGACGCGCTCTATCTGTTATTTCTATAATTTAAAGCTCAAAAGAGGCCGAAATTGTGTCGCTCAGACCGGCCCACTGGATGTTTTAAGGGATAATGTTCCTGAAAATTATATCAATATTGAAAAACCGCAGAACTTTGAATAGATAATCTTAAGAGTTATCTTTGATACATTGCTCAATATTACTTGTGAGCTACCACTCTGGCGTATAAGGCGGACATTTTTGAAAGCGTTGTCCAAACCGAAAATCCGGATAAATTTTGTTCACAAAATAAGCACGTCCACTATTAGCAATTACCCTTGGAATTAGCTTGTTTATAATTTAATTTAGATCAAATGCTAATTCTCCTGGACTATATTTCTAAGTTCTTTGAAATTGCACTCTGATTGTGCATGTATTGCAAAAGTGACTCAGTTTGTAAAGCTACCTATTTGACGAACTGGTGAAAGCTAAATTACTTTAATTTAAATATTTCCACAAGTTTGGGGGGAAAATACAATTTTCCTTTGAAAGCTTTCCACCTTTCAATATCTTCGACCGCTTACAAACGACTTCGGTTCCAGCTTGACGGTGCACCAGCACATCAACATCTAACCACTGGGTTCCGCCCTTACAAAAACAATCTTAAGATTTCTAAAGAAAAAATAATGGGAAACTCCTTTGGAATATCTTAAGGTTAATCCTTGGGAATTCTTTGTATATTTGGCACCTTTTTCCCAAGAACTTTCTTAAGAGATTCTTAAAGGCCTAGGTTTTTTTCTGTGTGTCCCCCTTTAAATTAACTTAGTGGAGCACAAATACCCTGGTGGTAGGCCAACCGCTGAACATGTTGGCCTAATTTAAAGGGGGACAGGCAGAAGAAAACCTAGGCCTTTAAGGAATCGTTCTTTAGAATTTTGCATTAGATTTTCTTTTGATTTTCTTAAGAAAGTATGGTTAATTGTTCTTAAGAAATTTCTAGTATTTTCCTTGCATCTAGTTGCATTTTCCTAAGATAACCGTTTGTAAAAAACCATAAGAAAATATTCTCTTCAGTAGCTAAAGCCTTTCTTAAGAACCGCTTGGGACATATTTCGTTTCAAATTCATTCCAAAGGACACCTTAAAATTCCAAAGAATTTTCTGAACTTTTCGCAAGGATGTTTTTGTAATCGCCGTCAGCGATAGATTGGTAAGCACGGGCCCATTCAATAGCTTCCACGAGCACGAGACCTGACACCGCTCTACCTTTCCTGTAGGGGTTCATCAAGGAACAAGTATGTGATACATATAAAATATACGCTTTATCGTGCCTGTATTACGGAATTATTGACCCGTACGTGTAATATTATTTTAAATAGTGATTTAATAACATCATTCAAACATTGTATGGCGTTGTTGAAAGTTGAAGATACATATATTTCTAAACCTATCTGACATATTTTAGTAAAATGTTATTGTAGGTAGTCCCAAATTATTTATTCTAATGGGACCAGCTTAATTTTTACATTTTTGATTACCCTCTACAATTTAAATGTAATTTCTCTGAAATTTAACAATTAAAGAGTGCCATTATTGAGAACATATGCCTAATATACTTAGAAATTGCAACATGTAGATTTTATTGTAAAATATTTTGTAGTTTAATAATTCTTACAACACAGAAATGCGATAATTATAAATAAGTGAATCTAACTTCTGCCAACGAAAACAAAGACGGGCCCGGTAAGAGAGAGGATTTATCGGCAAGGCTTCGAGGCATTCAGGCATAAATGCACGATTAAATGGGCTTATTTGTAAAAGAGAATCACAGTCAGTCTCGTGGATGCGGAATGAAACTATAATCAAGCTCAGGGAGACGAGGAAAGTTTCGGAAGGTGGATAGAAGATCGTACCAGGAGGCCGGTGTCCGATGAATCCGTTAGAATTAGCTATTTGGACGAAATTGCCATTTTAACAAAGACAATCGAGGAATACTACAGGGGAGAGAGACTAGCGGGATTGACAGGTGAAAGTCGAACGAGGAAGAGGCCCGCGAAGGAGCAAACTTCTCGGCGTGGACGAGGGCTCGCGAGAGGGGATAAGCAGATGTACGTGGCCAATTCCCTCAACGTTCCCTGGCTCTGTCACTCGATTCCCCGAGGTGAAAAGTTAGTAACCAGAGACGAGTCCCAGTACCACTATCTCGCAATAGGGACGAGAGAGAGAGAGAGAGAGAGAGGACGGAGAGGTGTGTGTGCCCGCTACTAGCATTTCGGTGGGAATGGAAGAAGGTTGACGGTAGGGGGCTAATCCTCCACTTCAAATAACGTCAACAATGGTGATCGAAGTACGAGAGGCCCGGAGTAGGGGAGGGGGACGCCTTTCCAGCCCCTGCAACGACCAATCTCGGGGGTGTACTTCCGTAATCCAGGGCTCCAAATGTTACATTCATTTTGGTGACTAAAAAAATTGGCCAGCTATTTTTCACACTCGCTCCGGGGTTCCGAAAAGCGCCACTGTTTCGTGTTTGGATTGCATTACCCATATAATATCACGGAGTAACTATAAGGAGATCTAACACAGCTTATTTAAAAATAAAATAATTAGCTAGGCTAATACCCCAACGCACCACCTTAGGCCAAAGTCATCTAGCGACTTTTATTGCCATTAACTCAGGTGGCCGGGTTACAATGGGTAAGAGGTTGGTGGCAAGTCCTTCATGCCAACAGCTCCTATACCGTTAACCTCAGTAAGTTATTATGGAAAGGGGAAACTGAAGAACTGTGGTGAAAACCCCTTTAACAAGTGGGAGATAACTTGCAAACTCTACGCAGAAGGAGTGGTTCCGAGTTTTTCACCCAGTGCCACAAGCTGGAATCGAACTGCGAGGCGAAAGCGCTAACCACTCACCCACCTCATTTCTTGAGAGGTGTGTCGTAGCGCTGCTAAAATTATGTTTCATCTGCAAGCTAACGAGATGAAGCTGTCCCGATATTTTTATACTTTCACTAATAGCTATCATCAATAAAATGTTTAAAGAACAACTGACAATAGTCTTTCCACCATTGAGATGGGAAAGGTGTTGGCTCTCCTTATCTGTCCTCCTTGATGATATTGCACCCCTTTCTCTTTCTAAAAAATGTGAAGCTATAGCGCACCCATTTTGTTTTTCATTTGAATAAGCCTCAAGAAAAAAAACATTCCAGATATTTTAATTGGCTCGTTCTGGTCACCAGATAATATTTAAAATCGTTCGATTGAAAATATTTTTATTTTCGGTCAGGAGATGACAAACTTTATAGTTGTTGCGCAAAATAATTGAATTTCTTCAGTAAAGGTTTTAATTTGTACGCCTTTGATATTTAAGCCTCTACTCTCCAATATTGTGTAATAATAAATGTTTTCTCGATTACCGATTAACACCAACATAAAAGAGGAAAAATGTCCGTGATATGTCAAATGCAATCGCTAATGGAATAAAGAGCGATGACATTCTGAACTGCGACTAATTTTATCCAATAAAATTTACCTGAATGCCATAAAAAGCGGATAGCCATTCAATCATTTCATATTGAGAGATCTTACGCAGCGGCGCTATGACTAACCCCCATTTAATCTTTCTATAGAACCATAACTGAAATATAACGGTAATAGTAAGTGATGGGAGCTGTTGGCATGAAGGGCTTGCCACCACCCTCCTACGAATTGTAACCCGGCTACCTGTTTAAAGGCATTAAACGTCGCTAGATGACTTGAGCCTAAGGTGGTGCCTTCGGCATTAGCTTAGCTGATTATTATTATTAGCAATGTATTTTCTAGAAGTGATAACTAAAGTTAGATTAATTATTTACCTTGAAAAATTAACCATAAATCAATTGGCATAGGGTGCTTTGCAGTATAGGTTTAGTGTTATTCTGAAACAATAATTTTGAAATGAAAGACTTTCAAACTACCACCTTTCCGACTGCAATTTCTTGGTAACCTTGATCCTTTTTAAAAAAATATAAATATATGGACTGAAACCACGCGCCCGCCAACCACGCAGCTTGGGACGAATTTTGGTCATATGTGTTAGAAAAATCTTCCAAAATCGAAATTTCTGTTTCACAGCTCGTCACTGAAAGCTATATCTACTATTATCTACCGGAAATCACAATTGAATCGGAACCAGATGTTTCGTAACTTAATTAAAATCGGGTTGCGATAATCTATGGAAACTAATTCACACCGATCAATATTTATAAAAAAAAAAAGTTATAAATATGGCGCACAAAGCTTATAGTTTAAGCGATGCGTTTCTCATCTTTGACACGTAGAAATTTTTAACGCGCGTAAAAAAATAACGCGCGCTATAGTGAAAACTAAGCTTCACGCCTTTTCGGCGCGCGTAATACCGTCTCTCTAATCGTTTTTTGAAAAAAGGCGATGAAAATACGAGGATCAAATTTCGTCCCCTAGATTCGGGAAATTTCTAAAGGCGTTATACAGTCGTAGCGAAATATTAAAACCGACGAGAAAATACGAATTGGGGAGAGGTTCGAGGAGCCGGAATCAAATGGAAAGAGGGTTTGATGAATCCCCGAGCGAAAAAGGAAGTCGAGGGGGCGAGCGGGGAATGGAAAACATTAAAAAAAATCCCATTCAAGCTGATTCCAGTTTAGGTAGGGCCCCCGAATGTACTTAGTCGCGCATCCAGTATAGTATAGATTCGTCGCGTATAAAAAAGGCGGACAGGGATCGAGGGAGAGACTGATATAAATGATTGGGAGAGGCTGGGCTCTCGGGAGTTTAGAGGGATTTCTCTGAAAAGGATAAAAAGTTGAATGCTGTTCATTGCGATAAGAGAGTTGATTTCGCCACCGTCCGTCCAACGCCAGACTGTACCGTGATTTTACGAACACGTACCTGCTTTAGACAAGGAAGAGCTTCAAATGGTCTTAGAACGACGTTCAACCAAACACGGGTACGCGTTTTGAGAAACACAGGTGCCGCTGGTTTTGCGTCTTGTTAAAAATACAAATGTTCGACGGGCGGAAATATCCCCGTATTCCCTGTACACTAATTACGTAACTGATTTCAGATTTAGCGCAACCATAGGCAGGACTTAGTTTTGTACGCCCGTAATCGGTGTACACATTTATGAGAAGCTAACCACTTCCTAAAGCTGTATATCGATTATACGCGTATTAATCTGCGCAAAGCTTTTAGTCGCGATAAATGTGTACATTAGTACAGTCAGAGCTACAGGCTTGTATACACCATTTATGGAGAGTGTTCAGCCTTTTTTATTCAAGCAGCACATAATTTTTTTATTATATCAAAGTTATATTGCGTAAATTTGTATAATACCGAATTACTATTATCAAAAGTAGCATAAGACTCAAAAGTGTGTCAGCTGTACCTTCGCGCCTATTAAAATTTCTAGTGAGACCTAGTCACATTATAGATCACATAACCTACTAGTTGGAATAGTACTAGCAACATTATATTTAGTCTATATTCTGGCGCGATTATCTCTCTTCGATTTACTCGCCCGTAGACATACGTTCTAAAACGCCTCACTTGGCGGCGCTGGAGTAACTCGATTTTGATGATGTATTTTCCGACCCCCTCTTCGTTTCTCTTTTTTACTTTGCAACAAACTCTCATTAACTACTATACCGTTCTGACACACTTTTGGGTCTTATGCTACTTTTGCTATTATGATACTTGTTATCGAACCTGTATGGCTTTACACTATCATCTTTTCTTGCCGTAGAAAATACTAGAATGATCGTGAGAGAACTTTAATTTCATGATGACTTTAGCAATCGATAGATAGAATTGCAATTTTTATTTTTTGTAGCCTCTCGTGGATTTCTTGAAGCTTTACTCTTTCATTTTAGGTTTTTCTATTTAGTTCCCGTTGTAACGACGAATATATCAATTTCGACTTTGGTCTGTGAAATCTTGGGAAGATAATTAGTGCGAAACATGGGCAAAATTTCAAGTGAATTCAGTTTATAATCTAATTAGTCACATCTGCCACTTTTTAACGTCATTCGAAAGGTTTTGCGCCAGTGATGGAGTTTTTGCTTGTTTTAGTACAAAGAACTAAGAGCTAAAACGTACCCTTATGGTCAATGTCTTCGGCCAGTGGTAAGGACGAAAGCTCAATGTCATGTAAACGTGTAGTCTCTTTTTCAATGATGACTTCTGAGACTATTTCTAGCAGTAAGGCAGACGGATTTGTATCCATGGACTCTACCAAGTCAGACAAATAAACATTTAGAGGGAAAACTTTACCTCCAGTGAGATTAAAATGAATGCCACATAAAACACTACTTTTTTTGGGTTGCCATTTGATTTTGCGTTTCTTGGCAGCATAATATTCATTTACATTACTATCTATCTCATAGTTGCCTTGTACTCTTTTAATACATTCCATTCTTAACCGACTATCTTTGGAAACTTGTGAAAGCTTACTTTGCTTTCAATCATTTGCTTTCATAATATTCCAACAGTTTTTCACGCGACAAATAGAACCGCCTCTCACACTTAAATTATTCAACTCTATATTTAACCAATACACTTAAAATAACTCGTAAATAAATGTATATCAACTTAAAAGTATAAATTGCAATCTGATTCGGGCCTAACAAAATGAGGAAGCTGAACATTTTTTATGGAAATTCAATTAGATGGCGCTAGCAGCAACGAACAAGTGACTAATAACCCCTTATCCCATAGAGATAGAAAAGAAATAGAAGCACTATTGTATCTGGCGAAGTTGACCGCGGGTGCCGACTGCCTTTTCGCCAATGTAGGAAGCCATGAGATGGGTAGATTACGTGGCGCCATCGACGCGCGGTGAAATGAAATACATTATAATGTATTTCATTTCATATATGCCTTTTGGAAAATCAACTGTCACTTGATGTAAACAAAGGAAGGATAGATGGCGTTGCAAATTCTGCCCATCTCCGCTTTCATACATGCGTGGGGGGGATGAATTTTCCCGGTCAAAAACAGGGGTGGCTTAACGCGGTAATCTTCCCTCTATTTCTTTTCTATCTCTATGCCTTATCCTCCCCCTTTTTAAAATCCCAGTTTCTAGAAGTGAAGAAATATTTACAGGTAATATATATTTTCAGTCTATTACGGACGTCGTCTGGTTTGTCTTTTTTGCATTTCTTATCAATTTGCGATTCAACTTTAGACTATGTACGAAACGTGGAAGATTAATAAAGTGGTTAACTTTCATTTAAGACCTATTTTAGTTATTAACAGCATTCCTAACGCTAAATTTGATCAAATAGTAGTTAAGCCTTGGATGTAATTACGCGGAAATTTCCTACTTAATAATTGATATTGATGTTTTAAAGCATGTTTTCCAACCGCTCGATAACCTAGTGGTTAGGGAACTTGGCTTGAGATTCAAGGCTTATGTGATTGAAATTAGAACGTCATTTGAAACACGGTGATAGAATAATTCGATTGGCAATATGATTTTAGGCCTAAGCCTGGGTATAATAAGGTTCTTGATCAGTTTAACGATCCAAGTACGATTAACTTAGTAAATAACTTAATTTAAAAAAATAAGTGGGAGCTAGATCAAATAGGTTGTACATAAATACATTAGCTGGTGACTATGCGATCTAAATACTCAAACACCCATGGCGAATAAGAAATTGCACGCTTAAAAAACATGAACTTTTAATTAAATCATGTCTCATATTTTCATAATATATAAAACATTTTTTTGCGAAAAGTGGCAAAATGTTATATTAATATAACTGTTGTGTTGTGGGTTGAATGAGTATTGAAGACAGCTATAATAAACTAAACTTTTAACATAAGTAACATAATACCTCTAAGTATGACATTAGAAAATGGATTTACTACATCCTTTCTTCACAATGACACCAAAAGATTTTCCAATAGCGCCCCTCGGTAGCGGCGCCAGGAAGTAATCTAAGCCACCTTCCGTTAGCTTGAAATTGCGGGGATTTGGCACGCGATTTTAAATACCGCACTATGGTTACGCAACAGACGAATTTTTTTATGAGTACTATATTACTGGCTGAATTTGAACTCTTTTTGGATGACCAATCACAAATAGGGTTAAACTTCTGGGTTACAGAGTTGCTATTCGTTTTACTTATAAAAAAATGCATGAGCCAGGCTACAAGTGTCATACTTATGCCTTTAATAATATATTTTTTTACAGATAATCACAGTGGCGTAGCCAGAAATTCGTCATGGGGGGTCAACCTATGTGAATGTTAAGAGGGGGTCGAGAAGGAGTGGAAATTTAGGACCCGGAACCCCCCCCCCTTGTCTTCGCCACTGGATAATCATATAAAAGCTCCTTCTCTTTACTATATGTATGCACTATATATACATACGATGATATGTTTTACATCTCTATCCACTTGGAAGCCAAATCCACTATAATAAGAAGATATTTACTTACAATTGGCCTCGCGAAATCCAAGTGCACAAGTGACCAAGGTATTGTAGCTGTAGGCCATGGTGTGCAGCTTCTATTAGGCATGGGTGAGTTAACTTGCCATTGATGGCGTGGCTTAACCTAGTTTTCAATATCTGCATCGATTCTAGGCCACCACACTTAAATGCATGCCAGTATTTTCATGCGTGTCATGCCCTGATGCGAGTTGTGTAAATCATCAATCAGACGTGAGCGTAGAGATCGCGGTACGATGACTTTGTTATTTACCACGAGGATGTTCTGAACAAGTGCAAGATCGTGCCGTTTTTGGAACTAAGGACGACAGTCCCCCTCTTTCCATGCAGATGGCCATCCTGTGCGAAGATAGACGATGACCTTCTGCAGACATAAGTGGTATTGTGATCAGACTGTCCCCAAAGGAAGGAAATAGGTACACTTACTCAGATGAGATGGAAGAGGTGTGGCTTGATCTTCCGTTTGTAAAGGAAGGCGGCGAAGGGTGTCAGCATTAGCATTGTTGATGCCTTTCTTGTAGATTATAGTGTATCGATAGAAAGCCCAGCGCTGCAAGTGTGAGGCAGCTGTAGCTGGTACTGGTCTATTCTCGGAGAAGATAGCAAATAGAAGTGCCAACCTAGCAGATAATCACGAAACTTGGTGATGATAAGCACCAAAGCCAAGGCTTTCTACTTAGTGTTGCTCGGTTTTAGTCAACGTCCGTGAAGCGTAGGCAATAGGCCCTTTGTGTTTATCAACAGTGTGTGCCAAGACTGCACCTATAACAACGGAAGAAGCGCCGCAAGCAAGGTATATGTGGCTCTCTGCGTCATAGTGGATTAGAAGATTGTGAGAAGTCAAAATATCCTTGGCAGTTGCAAATGCGCGTTGCTGGGTGTCAGTCAAATGCCAAGTAGAACTGTGGACGAGTAACTCGTATAGAGGTGAGAGCCGTGTAGCATTATCCGGAGCCCAAGAAGGATTGAAGCGGCCCTACATTCGTGGGAACAGATGCGTCCGTGATTGCTTCTATCTTGCTGTGTAGAGGGTGAATGCCCACTGCATCCAGCCTATAGTCTAAAAACTCCAATGACCACTTCATGAAGGCACATTTCGGTTTGTTGAGTTAGAAGCCAGCTGTTTGTAAAATAACCAGGCTATTGTCTAGTAGTTGCAAATGTTTCTGTTGTGTGACACGGATAAGCACTTAATTGTGCTTATCTAATAATAGTTGTAATGTGAGATCATCATATTCCAAGAGATGGACAAATTGTTCCAAAATCTTCAGATTGGACCAATTCAGTTATGTCCACAGAGACTTGGTTCGTTTCCTTTAGTAACCACTAGTGATAATTCTGTTGTCTTGTGCTGACTTTGATCTGTAACAGTTGTGTTACCCTTTGTGTTTAGGTTCCTGCTTCAAATTGAACGAAGCTTGAAAGGAAAATCTTCCAGGTATTGTGCGAGTGGAATCTTGTTGAATGTTGCTTCTGATACAATAGTAAAAGCAGATCCAGTGTCAAGTTGGAAATGAACGGGAACTCCATTGACCATGCACGTGAAGGACACAGTTTAATGAGTGAAGGTCCCAGTGCTCTAGCAATCGTTAATACCCGATATGCGGTTGCTGGTGACGCTTTGTATTCGTCAAAGAGTTCGTAAATCATCATGCCTGTGGCTCAGATCCACGGTCTCCAATGAATCTGATATCTGATTTACCACATGAACTGTATTGCCAGTTTTTGCCAAACATATCCGTGCGTGATGTCCTATTTTCTCGTATTTGTTGCTTATGGCTTCTTTATAACTACAAGATTTGGTAAAATGATCCTTGGATCCACAATGAAATCACCGACCATTGTGTTTTTTTTGGGAGCTCAAAGGTGTCCTTTCCCTTTGTATCTTTTAGTCGGTCTGTGTTTTTGTTGAAATTATAGGTTTTACGCGGTAATAGTAAATAGCGTAATTACAGCCAAGGTTTCACTTTTATTTGATAATATTTTAAGTTAGGATTAGGTAAATAACGAAAATTGATACTCCTCATATTAGCGTTTAAAATGCATCTAAATAATTCTGTTAAGATTGAAACATGTACAGCTAGTGTTCAGGTACGTCCCTTTTAGGTCGTGAGTTGGCGTAAATATTTAGGAACATTATTATCTTACGCTTAAAGATATATTTAAATTCGGTGGACAAGGGGTTTGTCACGTGTACACGTTTCAGTTCCTTTCGCTTTAAACACTTAACCTTTGACCTTTACCATTAGCAAAGACTTAATCCAAAAGCTTATGTATAAGGGATAACTTTCTGATTTCTGTGCCTTTTGGTTGTTGAACCAGTAATTGAATGTTTATATAGTATCCTTAAATAATAAACAAAACGTCTCACTTCAAAATCGCTTGAAAAATCCTTTTTTCCTTCATTCTCCGCCTAAAAAACGTGGTAGGTTAATTTTTAAATTTCACATATTTTTCTATGGTACTCTTCGTTGGGATGACACTAAGCAGGTTTGAATGAATGGATCTCCTATTATTCACGAGCGACTCGCGTTGGGTCGCTTAGATTAACGGGCCTTAACTGTGCGGGCTTTACTATATACCTTCCGTTCCTGTTTTTTGGCCTTAGCATTTTGAAGACATCTTTTTACCTTTAGAAATGTACACACAAATTTATGAATATGATTTATTCATAGAGTAAATGGTTGCAGAAAATAAATTGATTGTAGTCCATTCGACCGAAAATCCCATTCAATCGAATCCCATTCGACCGAAAATCCCATTCAATCGAAAATCGCATACAATCGAATCCCATTCGACCAAAAATCCCATTCAATCGAATCGTATTCGACCGAAAATACCATTCATTCGAATCCCATTCGACCGAAAATCCCATTCAACCGAATCCTATTCGACCGAAAAAATAATTTGCGTGTTATATATTTTCAATTCGGTATGTAAAGGGAAATGTCATCTGAATTATTATTTTAATCACTGCTGGCCGTCTCTCATCGTTACCTAAAGGATATGGTATCTAGGGCAATCATATCTATAGATATCGTACGTAAGTTAAATTAACCAAAAAACCAGTCATTGGGTTGGAAAAAGACATATGACGTCAAAAATGTTTTCAGTTGAATGGGATTCGGTTAAATAGTATATAACCAATACTTTTCTGGGTTCCAAATCGTAATCGTATTCAGATTCAACACTTAACGAACGATTATTTTACCTGATTAAAATGAGTTTAAGGCAAAGTCTTAAAATCTATTTTGAACTCCTTTATAAGAAAATGAGGCACTTTCTTAAAATAAATAAAATTCGAGACTAAGTTACCTTTATTTTTAAATTTTTGAAATGCGTAATTGGCACGTTGTTTTTAATCTCGAAGCCTCCCGAGTAGTTTTTGCCGTTTATTCCCATTCGACCGAAATCCCATTCGACCGAAAGAATTTTAAAATGTAGCCCAATTGGCGGGGTGATTTGGTATTTTATTTATAAGGTATGTACTATCGAAGATCCCCCCTGTAGCATTAGGGTGTCGGTCAAGAGTCGGGTATGGGTCTAAAAGTCGTTTTCAGGTCGACGACCGTATGCCGACTCAAATTGTTCAATTTTTTTACCCCAAAAATTACAAATTTCCATTTTGAGACTTTATAAAGTCGGCAAGTCGACTTTAATGTACAGTCGATATGCCGACTTGATAAGGACCACACGTATTTTTTTCATATTTTTAAAATAATTGTATTTTATTGTATAATTATAATTATACTTGAAGTTCATTTTTACTAATTATGATTAATTAATTTTTAGAAATTAATTTGCATAAGAAGTTACTTCCCTGTAGCAAATTAGAGTCGGGCCGACGTCGGCAAAAGGTACTAAACGCTAAAGTCGGCCGACCTTTGGATTGAGGGTCGAAATGTCGTAGGGGTAAAATGGTCGGCCGACTGCAAAACGTCGACTCTTTACCGCCAATTAATAGAACTAAGAACCGACTCCGAAACGACGTCGGGCCGACTTTATATTAATGCTTATTTCCGACCCAAAACTGATCTCATTATTAGATTTTCGAATACAAATAAGTTTGAAGAAAAAATAAAAGTGAATAAAAAATTCATCATCATCAAATAGTCAGAAAATAATTAAAATATCCCCTTTTCCTAAATAAATATGGTCGGTTTCATAAAGTTAATGTCGAATCCAATAATTAAATGTAAGGTCTATTTTAAGTTGGATAATGGTCGGCATACCGACCATAAATAGTCCCAAAAAAAAATTACGGTTTTAGTGTCGAAATAATACTGCTAGAATTAAAATTACGATTCCAGTTGCCATGGTTACGCGGGGCCTAATCTGATAAGACTGTACGAAATTCATCTTTATAACTAGGCGGTAGCGCCATCTATATTTTGTAAAGTTATATGGCTAAAAATAAATAATTATTAGCTAACTCACCGTAACTTGAGTTAAAAAGAATCGTGTTGACAGAATAAAATTATTTTTAAACAACTTCAAAGGTTTGTTTGTTACGAGAAATCATAGATTTCAATTTCGCATCAGATTCGCGAAAAAATTAAATTGCAATAGTTGCCACCAATAAAGACAGATGCCCCCACGGTTGAACGATAAAGTTGATAAAGTCTCCTTTTGGAACGAAATTGGTCCCGCGCCAGACAGATTTAGTTGTACCTCTATTTATTCCCAACTCAATGCTATAAACCGACTTATCGACCGTACCCCGACCCTAAACCAAAGACTATATATAAATAGATTGGCGTGTTCAATGGCTCAACTTGCATACGATAGCAGACGCTGGTCAAAATTTTCCTCGTGCTTCAGAGTGCTACTAGTGGTGCCTCTAACGGCTGGTCAAAGGCTTCTCCCGTGTTTCGAAAGTGTTAACAGGTTTTTTGTATGGAGACGCCTGTCTAGTAAGCGAAGCGTATATAGTCTTTGCTCTAAACCGACTTCATGTGTTACAGGGGTTTGCGATTTACGATATTATTTCAAAATATTAATTCCTGATTTTTATTTATATTGATTAATTATACTCTAAATAGATTAAAAAATTTAAAATGTATTAATAAATAGGCCTATTGATACGATCACAAACGCTTCATAGTTTAAAAAATTCAAAAGCACGCGCCAGTTAATACTTTCGCAGCGCCATCTCCGGACTAGCAGCATTATAGAATTTTATTGGCGAACTCGCTTGAGATGGGAGGTGTAATTGTTGACTTGTGCGCTTAATTTTCTATTCAAAATTAATGGAAAATCATTGGAATCTTGAGAAATACATTAAATCTAAACTAAAAAAGTAAGTTTTTCAATAATATATCAATATAAATAATATCTATATCAATTAATTATAGCTTTGTGAACAATGTTTTGCATGAGCTGTTAGGCCTTGGCAATTGCAAGGTCATGTGTTTTATAAATAAAATATAATTAGACTACAACATCAAAAGATAATGATATTTGTTAAAAGTATTTGAATTGTAATTGTTTTTACGTATTAAAATCTAGAAGCTTAATTAAAATGTTTCTTTTCTATATCACTACTTTATTAATTCTATGTACTTCGCCAAAAGATTTTCAGACTTGTATATTGTTTGGATTAGTTCTATTAATATAAATAGCTCATTTTTATTGAAAATTATTATCGATTCAATCTCAGCTAAATTACTGTTAAGGCATCAAATTGGTATTAAGTGGGAGTTCCGAAGTGCGATTTAATTTGACGTCGGCACAACGTCGTTTCCGAGTCGGAAATATGCCTATTTGAAGTCGGCTCATAGTCATTTCTGAGTCGGCCCATAGTCATTTCTGAGTCGGCCCATAGTCCTCTCTGAGTCAGCCCATAGTCCTCTCTGAGTCGGCCCATAGTCCTTTCTGAGTCGGCCCATAGTCCTTTCTGAGTCGGCCCATAGTCCTTTCTGAGTCGGCCCATAGTCCTTTCTGAGTCGGCCCATAGTCCTTTCTGAGTCGGCCCATAGTCCTTTCTGAGTCGGCCCATAGTCCTTTCTGAGTCGGTCCATAGTCATTTCTGAGTCGGTCCATAGTCATTTCTGAGTCGGCCCATAGTCCTTTCTGAGTCGGCCCATAGTCCTTTCTGAGTCGGTCCATAGTCATTTCTGAGTCGGTCCATAGTCATTTCTGAGTCGGCCCATAGTCCTTTCTGAGTCGGTCCATAGTCCTTTCTGAGTAGGACATACATCGGAAGTGAGTCGAATTTTCTTGTCGATCGACGGTCGGCCGACTACTTTTCTACTAGGACATTTCGACCTTTCAGAGTGGGGTGGCCCGACAGTAGGCCGACCTTTCTGTTTTAAGACACTAGCCGACGTCGGCCCGACTCTAAAATGCTACAGGGGCCATGTTTAGGTTAGGTTAGGTTAGGTTAGGTAAGGTTAGAGTTGGTTAAGTTTACTATTTCAGTTTTGATTCAGTTATACTTTTCTTGACTAGGTGAAGATAAAAATATAATTCATGCTCATTCCATTTTATAAAAGCGTTCGGTCGAATGGGACACATAAAAACCGCACGTTTCGGCGGAATTAGGTCGAATGGGACACCTCAAAAACCGCCTTCGGTCGAATGGGATTTCGGTCGAATGGGACTAAAGCGTTTTTGCTCGTGCAGTCCCAACGAAAACGGACAAAACCGTGAAGCTCTGAATCTACGGCTTCGATAATCGGGGTTTCCTTGGACAAGATCTGTAGATACAATCATTTTTACACACAACCCCAGGGGATTTGTGTGTATTACTTTCACGTATGGTGTCCGCCACCGCCGCCGCTGTCGTCGGCGCCGCACGATTTCCTACGGTTTGTTAGAGGTATTAAGAAAATTTAATTTTAAGTGAGATTTCTGGCCAATTCGCGGGACCCCACAACCCGCGTGCCCACTATTGTAGTTCTTGAATTTCTTGCCAATTGATACAGGCACCATCTAAATCGTTCGCGTTAAATCAGGTATCTCGAAAAATTTGTTTTATCTAAAAATTAATTTAAATTGAAGTGTTCACGTTTCCAAAGCCAGGTAACTCGAAAAATTATTTTTCGATAAAATCCGTCTTGGGTTTATTAAGTTAATGCACAAGATGATTGGAAATTGGTTCCAATTTAAATTTAATATTTAAAATATAGTGAATACATCGGGGGGATTGTGTGTATTTAAATATCCGTATTATTAGGCTCGCAGCATGCACTTACGACGCTCGTGACGATATCATAGTCGTATTTACCGAGAATAAATTCGATATGACTCGACTTCAAACCATTTGGGGTCACTATATCGTTTGACCGAAAAAGACCAGGTCAGATAAATTCGTGACCAACTACGATCACGGAAAATAGATAAATTGATCACCATGTCCAATAATTAGGAGAAATATATCAATCACTCTGTAAATTAAATTAATAAGCACACTATAGCAACTTTATTATGAAGTTCACCTAAATGGGGGCTGACTCAACCACCCTGTACAATAAATGAATCAGAGTGAATCGCCATATTTTGTACATGATTGTACAAATGGTATATGTCCTATCATTTACATTTCTTTCTCTATTGATATCAAATTATCAATAGTATGAATTTTGCGGTCCCAAATTGATATCACGACCATGAGTTCTGTGTTCACCATGACTGCCAAGGACAACGTTGAAACTAAAAGTATCTTCCCTAATTATATTTTAAGGGGATTAGGCTAAAAACTTGTTTGGAAAACGACGCCAAATTTGGGAACTCTGGTTTTGTCGTAAAGACTATTTCCGTTGCTGCTACTATTTTTGTTTTGTCTACAAGCTTAAATTAGTTGATAATAAATACTCCGCGTCAATTTTTATAGATAAAAAAATTGAAATCCAATATTTGCGCGTGGTCGTTACTTATTATTTAACATTACATTTCCATTAATTTCTATTGTGAGAAAAATAAAACAGTAGGTCTGCTGAGGGATTTGGCTGTGACGCATACTAATCAAAGTAATTTTTGTTTAATGTCTGCTTGTCTAAATATTTGCTTACTTATTATGCGTATAAATTCAAAGACTCAATATATAATAGCATCAGGGGTGTACCGAAGAGTGGGCAATTCGGGGGGGGGGGGCTACATTTTTCCAACTATCGTAACAATTCGAAATATGAAAACGTTATGTTTTCATATTTGGCTTAGTTATTTTGCAAATTAATAACAAGTTTATTTTAGTCTCGCGCTTGGATAAATCAAAGGGGAATACTCGAGGGAATTCTGGCTTATCTTTAGTAGCAAAATCATAGTAGTAAGTTGTAAAGTAAGTCATTGACCCGTAACCTATCGAATTTCTTTCCAATTGTTGTTCTTTTTACATAATTTGCAAAGAGCAACTAAAAGAAATGAAAGTTAATGGATTAGATCTATAACAAGGATATCAATGATTTCAACAGTCTCATTATTGACATATCCTAGTTACCATATAGTCATAACGTGCGCGGTTATCATTACGATTTTCTAAGCACGTTGTCGAAAGGAAAAAGAGTAACGGTAAAAGACGCGTTAGAAAACGCTCAAATCTTGTTGATTCGGTCAGTCGAGTATCTTCTCATTGAGCCCGGGTCAGACGGGCGACGTTGAGTCCGCACGTAGCTTGACCACGCCCGCGCGTTTTACACTCGACGGATTGACTAGTTTTTTATGTCTGAGACGTGAGTCGAAAGTCAAAGTCGAGATATTGACGTTTCAAGTTTCCTTCTCGCTACAAGTGACCAACTGTCCCTGCTCCAAACACTAAAGAACCCAGAAAAGCAGTCCATTTTCAAATTAGTAGCGTTGTAAATGAGAATAACTGGCCAATAACGTCTCTTGGACGAAACACGGTGGGTCACCAATTTGACGAATTTTATTTGGTAGAGTGAGCGAAGCGAGCGTGCCTCCCCTTGTCCAGAATCGTTTGAACACTGAGGGTGGGGCCACAAAATCCAGTTCTTTGGGACAATGAAAGGTCACGTTACGGAAGAGGAGGTAATACCTGAAATTTGACCGAAATTTTTCAAACGATTGTGTGAACTTTTAATTACAAAATTACTGTAATAACTATCAAGAGGGCGCGCGAATTCGGTGATTGAAAGGTCTGCCCAAAAAAACCGGGGCACGTGACCTCGATATTATGGTTCTACATTTTTTTTTTAATGGGATAAGATAAAAGATTTTTCGTAAATATGGTAGAACGCTTAAGCCTTGGAAATGTTTTCACACAACTCCGCCAAGTGGCGAATCAAAACAAATTCGAGTTTTTCGCCAAAGGTTTTGTGACGTACGTTATTCCTTTAGGTACGTAAAGGCTGTTTCGCCAATTTAAATTATGCACAAAATTTTATAAAAAGCCTAAGACCAAATACTTCGTTTTAAAATTTTCTACTCGTAAGAATAAAATTCATTTAAAAATGTTTACGTCTAGTTTTTAAAGTAGCTCTTGTTTGTGTCAGAAATATATCCCTTCTAACTTTTATGACATCTCAATTATAGGATTTTCGTATTTATTATTTTTGAATTTGAAACTTTTATGTTCTATTATTAATTTGTTCTTTTACAAATAAATTGTTTGGTCATTATTTTCTTCGGTCGAAATTTTAAAACTAGATTTCTCATTTCCCACCCCACCCCATCAAACATAAGCTAACAATATAGCATTTTTTAAAAAAAATACCACTCAATTTACCGCCTGTTCTCTTAAGCTAGTGAGAAAAAACGTCTGTTAATTTACATATAAAAATTACTCATTTATAGTCGTTTATTACGTAGAATATAGATTGGCAGATTTGTTTTTTAGTAATATGTATCTCAGACCAAAATAGGACACATTGGAGCTTTTTCTCACGGGGAGGGTAAGGTGCGCCATGGACTGACCTGAAATGTATTTTAGGAGCGCAAAATTTTAGGAAATTAGAACGATGTGCAGTCTTTTTACGCGAATTTTGTGGAACGCATCTTTGTTTAGTTTTTTTCCCATTGATATCTATTCGCCACATACCTTCATTAATGCAATCATAGCTCATCCAAATGGGGGCAACTTCATACCTTCATTAATGCATTCATAGCTCATCAAAATTTGGGCAACTTCATACCTTTATTAGTGCATTCATCGCTCATCAAAATGGGTGCAACTTCATACCGTTATTAGTGCATTCATAGCTCATCAAAATGGGGGAAACTTCATACCTTTATTAGTGCATTCATCGCTCATCAAAATTTGGGAAACTTCATACCTTTATTAGTGCATTCATCGCTCATCAAAATGGGTGCAACTTCATACCTTTATTAGTGCATTCATAGCTCATCAAAATGGGGGAAACTTCATACCTTTATTAGTGCATTCATAGCTCATCAAAATGGGGGCAACTTCATACCTTTATTAGTGCATTCATAGCTCATCAAAATGGGGGAAACTTCATACCTTTATGAGTGCATTCATCGCTCATCAAAATGGGGGCAACTTCATACCTGTATGAGTGCATTCATCGCTCATTAAAATGGGGGTAGTTTCATACCTTTATGAGTGCATTCATAGCTCATCAAAATGGGGGAAACTTCATACCTTTATTAGTGCATTCGTAGCTCATCAAAATGGGGGAAACTTCATACCTTTATTAGTGCATTCATAGATCATGGAAATGGGGACAACTTCTTACCTTTATTGGTGCATTCATAGCTCATAAAATGGGGCAGTTTCATACCTTTATTATTGCATTCATAGCTCATCAAAATGGGGCAACGTCTTACCTTTATTAGTGCATTCATAGCTCATCAAAATGGGGGAAACTTCATACCTTTATTAGTGCATTCATAGCTCATCAAAATGGGGGCAGCTTCATACCTCTATTAGTGCAATCATAGCTCATCAAAATAGGGGCAACTTCATACCTTTATTAATGCATTCATAGCTCATCAAAATGGGGGAAACTTTATACCTTTATTTGTGCATTCATAGATCTTCGAAATGGGGGCAACTTCATACCTTTATTAGTGCATTCATAGATCATGGAAATGGGGACAACTTCTAACCTTTATTGGTGCATTCATAGCTCATCAAAATGGGGGCAGCTTCATACCTCTATTAGTGCAATCATAGCTCATCCAAATGGGTGCAACTTCATACCTTCATTAATGCATTCATAGCTCATCAAAATTTGGGCAACTTCATACCTTTATTAGTGCATTCATCACTCATCAAAATGGGTGCAACTTCATACCGTTATTAGTGCATTCATAGCTCATCAAAATGGGGGAAACTTCATACCTTTATTAGTGCATTCATCGCTCATCAAAATTTGGGCAACTTCATACCTTTATTAGTGCATTCATCGCTCATCAAAATGGGTGCAACTTCATACCTTTATTAGTGCATTCATAGCTCATCAAAATGGGGGAAACTTCATACCTTTATTAGTGCATTCATCGCTCATCAAAATGGGTGCAACTTCATACCTTTATTAGTGCATTCATAGCTCATCAAAATGGGGGAAACTTCATACCTTTATTAGTGCATTCATCGCTCATCAAAATGGGGGCAACTTCATACCTTTATGAGTGCATTCATCGCTCATCAAAATGGGGGCAACTTCATACCTTTATGAGTTCATTCCTCGCTCATCAAAATGGGGGCAACTTCATACCTGTATGAGTGCATTCATCGCTCATGAAAATGGGGTCAATTTCATACCTTAATGAGTGAATCCATCGCTCATCAAAATAGGGGCAACTTCATACCTTTATTAATGCATTCATAGCTCATCAAAATGGGGGAAACTTTATACCTTTATTTGTGCATTCATAGATCTTCGAAATGGGGGCAACTTCATACCTTTATTAGTGCATTCATAGATCATGGAAATGGGGACAACTTCTTACCTTTATTGGTGCATTCATAGCTCATCAAAATGGGGCAGTTTCATACCTTTATTATTGCATTCATAGCTCATAAAATGGGGCAACGTCTTACCTTTATTAGTGCATTCATCGCTCATCAAAATGGGGGAAACTTCATACCTTTATGAGTGCATTCATCGCTCATCAAAATGGGGGCAACTTCATACCTTCATTAATGCATTCATAGCTCATCAAAATGGGGGCAGCTTCATACCTCTATTAGTGCCATCATAGCTCATCCAAATGGGGGCAACTTCATACCTTCATTAATACATTCATAGCTCATCAAAATTTGGGCAACTTCATACCTTTATTAGTGCATTCATCGATCATCAAAATGGGTGCAACTCCATACCGTTATTAGTGCATTCATAGCTCATCAAAATGGGGGAAACTTCATACCTTTATTAGTGCATTCATCGCTCATCAAAATTTGGGCAACTTCATACCTTTATTAGTGCATTCATCACTCATCAAAATGGGGGAAACTTCATACCTTCATTAATGCATTCATAGCTCATCAAAATTTGGGCAACTTCATACCTTTATTAGTGCATTCATCGCTCATCAAAATGGGTGCAACTTCATACCTTTATTAGTGCATTCATAGCTCATCAAAATGGGGGAAACTTCATACCTTTATTAGTGCATTCATAGCTCATCAAAATGGGGGCAACTTCATACCTTTATTAGTGCATTCATCGCTCATCAAAATGGGGGAAACTTCATACCTTTATGAGTGCATTCATCGCTCATCAAAATGGGGGCAACTTCATACCTGTATGAGTGCATTCATCGCTCATGAAAATGGGGGTAGTTTCATACCTTTATTAGTACATTCGTAGCTCATCAAAATGGGGGAAACTTCATACCTTTATTAGTGCATTCATCGCTCATCAAAATGGGGGAAACTTCATACCTTTATGAGTGCATTCATCGCTCATCAAAATGGGGGCAACTTCATACCTTCATTAATGCATTCATAGCTCATCAAAATGGGGGCAGCTTCATACCTCTATTAGTGCCATCATAGCTCATCCAAATGGGGGCAACTTCATACCTTCATTAATGCATTCATAGATTATCAAAATTTGGGCAACTTCATACCTTTATTAGTGCATTCATCGCTCATCAAAATGGGTGCAACTTCATACCTTTATTAGTGCATTCATCGCTCATCAAAATGGGTGCAACTTCATACCTTTATTAGTGCATTCATAGATCATCAATATGGGGGAAACTTCATACCTTTATTAGTGCATTCATAGCTCATCAAAATGGGGGCAACTTCATACCTTTATTAGTGCATTCATCGCTCATCAAAATGGGGGAAACTTCATACCTTTATGAGTGCATTCATCGCTCATCAAAATGGGGGCAACTTCATACCTGTATGAGTGCATTCATCGCTCATGAAAATGGGGGTAGTTTCATACCTTTATTAGTACATTCGTAGCTCATCAAAATGGGGGAAACTTCATACCTTTATTAGTGCATTCATCGCTCATCAAAATGGGGGAAACTTCATACCTTTATGAGTGCATTCATCGCTCATCAAAATGGGGGCAACTTCATACCTTCATTAATGCATTCATAGCTCATCCAAATGGGGGCAGCTTCATACCTCTATTAGTGCCATCATAGCTCATCCAAATGGGGGCAACTTCATACCTTCATTAATGCATTCATAGATTATCAAAATTTGGGCAACTTCATACCTTTATTAGTGCATTCATCGCTCATCAAAATGGGTGGAACTTCATACCGTTATTAGTGCATTCATAGCTCATCAAAATGGGGGAAACTTCATACCTTTATTAGTGCATTCATCGCTCATCAAAATTTGGGCAACTTCATACCTTTATTAGTGCATTCATCGCTCATCAAAATGGGGGAAACTTCATACCTTTATGAGTGCATTCATCGCTCATCAAAATAGGGGCAACTTCATACCTGTATGAGTGCATTCATCGCTCATGAAAATGGGGGTAGTTTCATACCTTTATTAGTACATTCGTAGCTCATCAAAATGGGGGAAACTTCATACCTTTATTAGTGCATTCATAGATCATGGAAATGGGGACAACTTCTTACCTTTATTGGTGCATTCATAGCTCATCAAAATGGGGCAGTTTCATACCTTTATTATTGCATTCATAGCTCATCCAAATGGGGGCAGCTTCATACCTCTATTAGTGCCATCATAGCTCATCCAAATGGGGGCAACTTCATACCTTCATTAATGCATTCATAGATTATCAAAATTTGGGCAACTTCATACCTTTATTAGTGCATTCATCGCTCATCAAAATGGGTGCAACTTCATACCGTTATTAGTGCATTCATAGCTCATCAAAATGGGGGAAACTTCATACCTTTATTAGTGCATTCATCGCTCATCAAAATTTGGGCAACTTCATACCTTTATTAGTGCATTCATCGCTCATCAAAATGGGGGAAACTTCATACCTTTATGAGTGCATTCATCGCTCATCAAAATGGGGGCAACTTCATACCTGTATGAGTGCATTCATCGCTCATGAAAATGGGGGTAGTTTCATACCTTTATTAGTACATTCGTAGCTCATCAAAATGGGGGAAACTTCATACCTTTATTAGTGCATTCATAGATCATGGAAATGGGGACAACTTCTTACCTTTATTGGTGCATTCATAGCTCATCAAAATGGGGCAGTTTCATACCTTTATTATTGCATTCATAGCTCATCAAAATAGGGTCAATTTCATACCTTAATGAGTGAATCCATCGCTCATCAAAATAGGGGCAACTTCATACCTTTATTAATTCATTCATAGCTCATCAAAATTGGGGAAACTTTATACCTTTATTAGTGCATTCGTAGCTCATCAAAATGGGGGAAACTTTATACCTTAATAAGTGCATTCATAGCTCATCAAAATAGGGTCAATTTCATACCTTAATGAGTGAATCCATCGCTCATCAAAATAGGGGCAACTTCATACCTTTATTAATGCATTCATAGCTCATCAAAATGGGGGAAACTTTATACCTTTATTTGTGCATTCATAGATCTTCGAAATGGGGCATTTTCATACCTTTATTAGTGCATTCATAGATCATGGAAATGGGGACAACTTCTTACATTTATTGGTGCATTCCTAGATCATCAAAATGGGGGCAGCTTCATACCTCTATTAGTGCAATCATAGCTCATCCAAATGGGGGCAACTTCATACCTTCATTAATGCATTCATAGCTCATCAAAATTTGGGCAACTTCATACCTTTATTAGTGCATTCATCACTCATCAAAATGGGTGCAACTTCATACCGTTATTAGTGCATTCATAGCTCATCAAAATGGGGGCAACTTCATACCTGTATGAGTGCATTCATCGCTCATGAAAATGGGGGTAGTTTCATACCTTTATAAGTACATTCGTAGCTCATCAAAATGGGGTCAATTTCATACCTTAATGAGTGAATCCATCGCTCATCAAAATAGGGGCAACTTCATACCTTTATTAATGCATTCATAGCTCATCAAAATTGGGGAAACTTTATACCTTTATTAGTGCATTCGTAGCTCATCAAAATGGGGGAAACTTTATACCTTAATAAGTGCATTCATAGCTCATCAAAATAGGGTCAATTTCATACCTTAATGAGTGAATCCATCGCTCATCAAAATAGGGGCAACTTCATACCTTTATTAATGCATTCATAGCTCATCAAAATGGGGGAAACTTTATACCTTTATTTGTGCATTCATAGATCTTCGAAATGGGGCAACTTCATACCTTTATTAGTGCATTCATAGATCATGGAAATGGGGACAACTTCTTACATTTATTGGTGCATTCCTAGATCATCAAAATGGGGGCAGCTTCATACCTCTATTAGTGCAATCATAGCTCATCCAAATGGGGGCAACTTCATACCTTCATTAATGCATTCATAGCTCATCAAAATTTGGGCAACTTCATACCTTTATTAGTGCATTCATCACTCATCAAAATGGGTGCAACTTCATACCGTTATTAGTGCATTCATAGCTCATCAAAATGGGGGCAACTTCATACCTGTATGAGTGCATTCATCGCTCATGAAAATGGGGGTAGTTTCATACCTTTATAAGTACATTCGTAGCTCATCAAAATGGGGGTAACTTCATACCTTTATTAGTGCATTCGTAGCTCATCAAAATGGGGGAAACTTCATACCTTAATAAGTGCATTCATAGCTCATCAAAATAGGGTCTATTTCATACCTTAATGAGTGAATCCATCGCTCATCAAAATAGGGGCAACTTCATACCTTTACTAATGCATTCATAGCTCATCAAAATGGGGGAAACTTTATACCTTTATTTGTGCATTCATAGATCTTCGAAATGGGGCAGTTTCATACCTTTATTATTGCATTCATAGCTCATCAAAATGGGGCAACGTCTTACCTTTATTAGTGCATTCATCGCTCATCAAAATGGGGGAAACTTCATACCTTTATGAGTGCATTCATCGCTCATCAAAATGGGTGCAACTTCATACCTTTATTAGTGCATTCATAGCTCATCAAAATGGGGGAAACTTCATACCTTTATTAGTGCATTCATAGCTCATCAAAATGGGGGCAACTTCATACCTTTATTAGTGCATTCATAGCTCATCAAAATGGGGGAAACTTCATACCTTTATGAGTGCATTCATCGCTCATCAAAATGGGGGCAACTTCATACCTGTATGAGTGCATTCATCGCTCATTAAAATGGGGGTAGTTTCATACCTTTATGAGTGCATTCATAGCTCATCAAAATGGGGGAAACTTCATACCTTTATTAGTGCATTCGTAGCTCATCAAAATGGGGGAAACTTCATACCTTTATTAGTGCATTCATAGATCATGGAAATGGGGACAACTTCTTACCTTTATTGGTGCATTCATAGCTCATAAAATGGGGCAGTTTCATACCTTTATTATTGCATTCATAGCTCATCAAAATGGGGCAACGTCTTACCTTTATTAGTGCATTCATAGCTCATCAAAATGGGGGAAACTTCATACCTTTATTAGTGCATTCATAGCTCATCAAAATGGGGGCAGCTTCATACCTCTATTAGTGCAATCATAGCTCATCAAAATAGGGGCAACTTCATACCTTTATTAATGCATTCATAGCTCATCAAAATGGGGGAAACTTTATACCTTTATTTGTGCATTCATAGATCTTCGAAATGGGGGCAACTTCATACCTTTATTAGTGCATTCATAGATCATGGAAATGGGGACAACTTCTAACCTTTATTGGTGCATTCATAGCTCATCAAAATGGGGGCAGCTTCATACCTCTATTAGTGCAATCATAGCTCATCCAAATGGGTGCAACTTCATACCTTCATTAATGCATTCATAGCTCATCAAAATTTGGGCAACTTCATACCTTTATTAGTGCATTCATCACTCATCAAAATGGGTGCAACTTCATACCGTTATTAGTGCATTCATAGCTCATCAAAATGGGGGAAACTTCATACCTTTATTAGTGCATTCATCGCTCATCAAAATTTGGGCAACTTCATACCTTTATTAGTGCATTCATCGCTCATCAAAATGGGTGCAACTTCATACCTTTATTAGTGCATTCATAGCTCATCAAAATGGGGGAAACTTCATACCTTTATTAGTGCATTCATCGCTCATCAAAATGGGTGCAACTTCATACCTTTATTAGTGCATTCATAGCTCATCAAAATGGGGGAAACTTCATACCTTTATTAGTGCATTCATCGCTCATCAAAATGGGGGCAACTTCATACCTTTATGAGTGCATTCATCGCTCATCAAAATGGGGGCAACTTCATACCTTTATGAGTTCATTCCTCGCTCATCAAAATGGGGGCAACTTCATACCTGTATGAGTGCATTCATCGCTCATGAAAATGGGGTCAATTTCATACCTTAATGAGTGAATCCATCGCTCATCAAAATAGGGGCAACTTCATACCTTTATTAATGCATTCATAGCTCATCAAAATGGGGGAAACTTTATACCTTTATTTGTGCATTCATAGATCTTCGAAATGGGGGCAACTTCATACCTTTATTAGTGCATTCATAGATCATGGAAATGGGGACAACTTCTTACCTTTATTGGTGCATTCATAGCTCATCAAAATGGGGCAGTTTCATACCTTTATTATTGCATTCATAGCTCATAAAATGGGGCAACGTCTTACCTTTATTAGTGCATTCATCGCTCATCAAAATGGGGGAAACTTCATACCTTTATGAGTGCATTCATCGCTCATCAAAATGGGGGCAACTTCATACCTTCATTAATGCATTCATAGCTCATCAAAATGGGGGCAGCTTCATACCTCTATTAGTGCCATCATAGCTCATCCAAATGGGGGCAACTTCATACCTTCATTAATACATTCATAGCTCATCAAAATTTGGGCAACTTCATACCTTTATTAGTGCATTCATCGATCATCAAAATGGGTGCAACTCCATACCGTTATTAGTGCATTCATAGCTCATCAAAATGGGGGAAACTTCATACCTTTATTAGTGCATTCATCGCTCATCAAAATTTGGGCAACTTCATACCTTTATTAGTGCATTCATCACTCATCAAAATGGGGGAAACTTCATACCTTCATTAATGCATTCATAGCTCATCAAAATTTGGGCAACTTCATACCTTTATTAGTGCATTCATCGCTCATCAAAATGGGTGCAACTTCATACCTTTATTAGTGCATTCATAGCTCATCAAAATGGGGGAAACTTCATACCTTTATTAGTGCATTCATAGCTCATCAAAATGGGGGCAACTTCATACCTTTATTAGTGCATTCATCGCTCATCAAAATGGGGGAAACTTCATACCTTTATGAGTGCATTCATCGCTCATCAAAATGGGGGCAACTTCATACCTGTATGAGTGCATTCATCGCTCATGAAAATGGGGGTAGTTTCATACCTTTATTAGTACATTCGTAGCTCATCAAAATGGGGGAAACTTCATACCTTTATTAGTGCATTCATCGCTCATCAAAATGGGGGAAACTTCATACCTTTATGAGTGCATTCATCGCTCATCAAAATGGGGGCAACTTCATACCTTCATTAATGCATTCATAGCTCATCAAAATGGGGGCAACTTCATACCTTCATTAATGCATTCATAGATTATCAAAATTTGGGCAACTTCATACCTTTATTAGTGCATTCATCGCTCATCAAAATGGGTGCAACTTCATACCTTTATTAGTGCATTCATCGCTCATCAAAATGGGTGCAACTTCATACCTTTATTAGTGCATTCATAGATCATCAATATGGGGGAAACTTCATACCTTTATTAGTGCATTCATAGCTCATCAAAATGGGGGCAACTTCATACCTTTATTAGTGCATTCATCGCTCATCAAAATGGGGGAAACTTCATACCTTTATGAGTGCATTCATCGCTCATCAAAATGGGGGCAACTTCATACCTGTATGAGTGCATTCATCGCTCATGAAAATGGGGGTAGTTTCATACCTTTATTAGTACATTCGTAGCTCATCAAAATGGGGGAAACTTCATACCTTTATTAGTGCATTCATCGCTCATCAAAATGGGGGAAACTTCATACCTTTATGAGTGCATTCATCGCTCATCAAAATGGGGGCAACTTCATACCTTCATTAATGCATTCATAGCTCATCCAAATGGGGGCAGCTTCATACCTCTATTAGTGCCATCATAGCTCATCCAAATGGGGGCAACTTCATACCTTCATTAATGCATTCATAGATTATCAAAATTTGGGCAACTTCATACCTTTATTAGTGCATTCATCGCTCATCAAAATGGGTGGAACTTCATACCGTTATTAGTGCATTCATAGCTCATCAAAATGGGGGAAACTTCATACCTTTATTAGTGCATTCATCGCTCATCAAAATTTGGGCAACTTCATACCTTTATTAGTGCATTCATCGCTCATCAAAATGGGGGAAACTTCATACCTTTATGAGTGCATTCATCGCTCATCAAAATGGGGGCAACTTCATACCTGTATGAGTGCATTCATCGCTCATGAAAATGGGGGTAGTTTCATACCTTTATTAGTACATTCGTAGCTCATCAAAATGGGGGAAACTTCATACCTTTATTAGTGCATTCATAGATCATGGAAATGGGGACAACTTCTTACCTTTATTGGTGCATTCATAGCTCATCAAAATGGGGCAGTTTCATACCTTTATTATTGCATTCATAGCTCATCCAAATGGGGGCAGCTTCATACCTCTATTAGTGCCATCATAGCTCATCCAAATGGGGGCAACTTCATACCTTCATTAATGCATTCATAGATTATCAAAATTTGGGCAACTTCATACCTTTATTAGTGCATTCATCGCTCATCAAAATGGGTGCAACTTCATACCGTTATTAGTGCATTCATAGCTCATCAAAATGGGGGAAACTTCATACCTTTATTAGTGCATTCATCGCTCATCAAAATTTGGGCAACTTCATACCTTTATTAGTGCATTCATCGCTCATCAAAATGGGGGAAACTTCATACCTTTATGAGTGCATTCATCGCTCATCAAAATGGGGGCAACTTCATACCTGTATGAGTGCATTCATCGCTCATGAAAATGGGGGTAGTTTCATACCTTTATTAGTACATTCGTAGCTCATCAAAATGGGGGAAACTTCATACCTTTATTAGTGCATTCATAGATCATGGAAATGGGGACAACTTCTTACCTTTATTGGTGCATTCATAGCTCATCAAAATGGGGCAGTTTCATACCTTTATTATTGCATTCATAGCTCATCAAAATAGGGTCAATTTCATACCTTAATGAGTGAATCCATCGCTCATCAAAATAGGGGCAACTTCATACCTTTATTAATTCATTCATAGCTCATCAAAATTGGGGAAACTTTATACCTTTATTAGTGCATTCGTAGCTCATCAAAATGGGGGAAACTTTATACCTTAATAAGTGCATTCATAGCTCATCAAAATAGGGTCAATTTCATACCTTAATGAGTGAATCCATCGCTCATCAAAATAGGGGCAACTTCATACCTTTATTAATGCATTCATAGCTCATCAAAATGGGGGAAACTTTATACCTTTATTTGTGCATTCATAGATCTTCGAAATGGGGCATTTTCATACCTTTATTAGTGCATTCATAGATCATGGAAATGGGGACAACTTCTTACATTTATTGGTGCATTCCTAGATCATCAAAATGGGGGCAGCTTCATACCTCTATTAGTGCAATCATAGCTCATCCAAATGGGGGCAACTTCATACCTTCATTAATGCATTCATAGCTCATCAAAATTTGGGCAACTTCATACCTTTATTAGTGCATTCATCACTCATCAAAATGGGTGCAACTTCATACCGTTATTAGTGCATTCATAGCTCATCAAAATGGGGGCAACTTCATACCTGTATGAGTGCATTCATCGCTCATGAAAATGGGGGTAGTTTCATACCTTTATAAGTACATTCGTAGCTCATCAAAATGGGGTCAATTTCATACCTTAATGAGTGAATCCATCGCTCATCAAAATAGGGGCAACTTCATACCTTTATTAATGCATTCATAGCTCATCAAAATTGGGGAAACTTTATACCTTTATTAGTGCATTCGTAGCTCATCAAAATGGGGGAAACTTTATACCTTAATAAGTGCATTCATAGCTCATCAAAATAGGGTCAATTTCATACCTTAATGAGTGAATCCATCGCTCATCAAAATAGGGGCAACTTCATACCTTTATTAATGCATTCATAGCTCATCAAAATGGGGGAAACTTTATACCTTTATTTGTGCATTCATAGATCTTCGAAATGGGGCAACTTCATACCTTTATTAGTGCATTCATAGATCATGGAAATGGGGACAACTTCTTACATTTATTGGTGCATTCCTAGATCATCAAAATGGGGGCAGCTTCATACCTCTATTAGTGCAATCATAGCTCATCCAAATGGGGGCAACTTCATACCTTCATTAATGCATTCATAGCTCATCAAAATTTGGGCAACTTCATACCTTTATTAGTGCATTCATCACTCATCAAAATGGGTGCAACTTCATACCGTTATTAGTGCATTCATAGCTCATCAAAATGGGGGCAACTTCATACCTGTATGAGTGCATTCATCGCTCATGAAAATGGGGGTAGTTTCATACCTTTATAAGTACATTCGTAGCTCATCAAAATGGGGGTAACTTCATACCTTTATTAGTGCATTCGTAGCTCATCAAAATGGGGGAAACTTCATACCTTAATAAGTGCATTCATAGCTCATCAAAATAGGGTCTATTTCATACCTTAATGAGTGAATCCATCGCTCATCAAAATAGGGGCAACTTCATACCTTTACTAATGCATTCATAGCTCATCAAAATGGGGGAAACTTTATACCTTTATTTGTGCATTCATAGATCTTCGAAATGGGGCAGTTTCATACCTTTATTATTGCATTCATAGCTCATCAAAATGGGGCAACGTCTTACCTTTATTAGTGCATTCATCGCTCATCAAAATGGGGGAAACTTCATACCTTTATGAGTGCATTCATCGCTCATCAAAATGGGGGCAACTTCATACGTGTATGAGTGCATTCATCGCTCATGAAAATGGGGGTAGTTTCATAACTTTATTAGTACATTCGTAGCTCATCAAAATCGGGGAAACTTCATACCTTTATTAGTGCATTCGTAGCTCATCAAAATGGGGGAAACTTCATACCTTTATTAGTGCATTCATAGATCATGGAAATGGGGGCAACTTCATACCTTTATTAGTGCATTTGTAGCCCATCAAAATGGGGAAACTTCATACCTTTATTAGTGCATTCATAGATCATCGGCTAATTCTAAAGGCACCGCCTTAGTTCAAGGTAGACGTGTTACAACGCGTAGGAGGGTACCTGATTTTACCCAATGTGAAATATTTTTAATATAATTTATTTTTTAATACATGTTTTTTTCGAAGGAGGGACCCTTAAAAGTTAATTTCTATAGGGAAAAGTAGATTTCAAGTAATCAAAACATTTTTGGTTGCTATGGCAAAACTAAAGCCCGTCGAAACTTTTACTTTTGAGAAAGTTCAAGTTACATAAAGGTCTACTTATCCCCGGAATTTAAACAAAATTGGTAAAAATCACCTTGGGTCGTCTCCGTGTAAATGACGGATTCAACACTGATTGTTTTTAGCAATATTGGTTTCGTTGCTAAAATTTCCAAAATAATCATTCAATGCCACGATACTTTAAATTGCAATATTTTAATTCCTCCAATTGTACACTTGGATTATGTAATAACATAACCCATTTACCAGCTTCTCCAAGAAACATGGAACGGAGTTGTTAAAATGTGATGATTTTAGAGTGTTTTCGTTCCACTGTAAGTAAAGTAAGACATTGATTATAGCTCAAGGTTCAACATTCTTGTTAGTGTCTTGTTGACGAACCAAATGCAAGCGCTGAACAGTAGATATTGTACAGCATTGGACGGTAATTCTAGAAAATTGGATTACAAGTCTCGGAGTTGACTAAGCCCAAAACATTATGTAGCACCAAAAATTGGAACTGGCATTAAACTGGATTTGACATGAAAAACTCCAAAATCATGTGACGCAAATCTTAACCTTGCATTGTTGAAGAGCCTTGCTCCGTTTCGCAAGTATTATTTCTTTACGTAAATAATTGGTATGCAATGTTAAATAATTAGCAATTTGTTAAAGCTTATCTATATCGGAAAATTACTGTGAGTTAGGTACTAGAGATGCAAAAGCTGAGGGGCTGATTACTCCACGTAATCGGCGTACAGAGCCGTACCTTTGACTCTACTAATGGGATTACGCGTAATCTTTTAAGTCCCTGCCTTTGGCAGTGCTAATCTAAGCGTAATCCGGCGTAATCGGTGTACAGACTTTCTAAGAGTGGCTAGCCCCTCGGCAAAAGCTTCACAGATAATTTACGTTTATGTTTATCATTTTGGAGTTTACACAATATAACTAACTTACACTATAGTAACGTAATATCAATGAGTATAATAATTAGGATTTTCAGTTTGCATAGAGCCATGCAGCGACAAACGCAATAAGGTCATGACAGGCTTCTTTTATTTTCAGAAAATCCAACATTTTTGGGGATGCTCTATATAGAACGCGGTTGAAGTTCTTCTACGATCCAAAACTTTGCTCGGAAATATCAACGGCCTTACCCCACCTAAATGACGTCTCTTTTTGGGTTGTGAAAAGCACGCTAAGACAGTATGTAATATTCCTCAAAATGAGTCACTCGTCACCCTACGCGAGATTGAGACGATGGACAATTTAGACTACTTCTACTACTACTACTAATAAGTAGAAAACGATACGGATATTTGAAATGACAATTGACTAAGGAGAAATAAATTTAATTACTCGATACAATCGTATTTGGCATTAGAATTACAAACATTGGCATATTTTTGTCTCGTTGCATATCCCACGATAGGAAATGTAGAAAAAGGAGCACACTATGTCGCATTGACAATCTTTCTTACATTTCGCTATGGGGACTTTGAGGCCCTCTCTCTTGACTTTGGCCGCGCTGACACTGGATTTGGCATTTGAGGCGGAGCGTCCTTTCCGAATGATGGCCACGACCGTTTCGTCGTCTTCGAACTGCCAGTCGGCGCCAGTGGACATGTCCTCTTCGAATCCGCGAATGGCTCGTCTGCCACGCTGCTCCATTCGTTGATCTTTTCCGCTGCGGGCCTTGTTCGTAAGATCGCGATAGACTCGTCTTTTAGATGGCCCTTTCGATTTCGATTTCAATGTATTTGACCTTGTCTTCGACAATTTTGATCTGAAGGGTGAAGTTCTCGTGCCAAGAATGTTTAAATGTCGTTTGACTCTAAACGTTTCATCCTCTTTGCCTCTTGGAAAAAGTGATAGTTTTTCCTCGTCCGATAACGAATCCAAGCTAATCGTTTCCTCCATATCTCTTTCCATGGCTAGTTTATCGTATCTATTTTTGGCTTTTTTTAATAAATCTAGCTTTTCGTCACTCGATAATGCGTCCATTCTCATCGACAATTTCAATTTTTCAGCTGTCGAGGATATCCCGCTCGACGAACCACCCGAAACTCGGGTTATCGAGGATCCCCCGCTCGACAAACCACCCAAAACTCGCGTCACCGAGGATCCCTCGCTCGACGAACCATCCGAACCTCGCGTCCCCGAGGATCCCCCGTCGCTCGACCATTCAGCAAAACCTCCCAACTCGGTGGATTTCCCCCTAAAATCTACCACAGGCACGACCGAAAGAGTGAGGTTACCCTTTTCTACAAACGCTTGAACTTTGGGCCTTTCTAACTTGGCTTTCATGTTGGTCTTGGTTTCCGAGATAGCGGCTACATCCAGCATTCCCGAGTATGGTAACATTTGCTGGGTACGAAGCAACTTGATCAAATTCTTCTCCTCGGGTATGACCAACCTTCCACCAGGGTGCATGACTCTGATTTTGTGGGTCTTTCCGGGTACCAGGACCTTTTTAGCCGGAACGTAGAGCTTGAATTGCGTTTTCTTGGCGGGGACGGTGACTTCATGCGCCGGCGTTACGATTCGAATCACTTTGACTTTCTGCGGCACTTCGACGATTTGTTTCGGTATGTTGACGTTAATTAGATCCGTTTTAGCCGGGATGGTGACGCGCTTCTGAGGAATTCGGATCGAATAAACCTTATCTTGTGACGGAACGTCGATGAACTGTTGGGGGTTCATGTAGGGAACCATTTCTTGATCTTGCGGGACGTCGATCATCATTTGCTCCGTGAGTTTTTTTTGCACCACTTCAGCCTCGTTACCCTTGCCGAGATTCTCGAGAGGGATATTGTTCCAAGAAGCCCATGGCCCCAGTCCCTCTCCGAAGGTGGACATTCTCCAGTCCCATTTAGCGTGAGCGAACAAGTAGGTATGGAACAGCTGCCTAATGTCCGGGGAATCGTTATTGGAGCAATCTAGATTATACCAAGAAAACACTTTGTATTAATACGAGTCATTTTTCCGGAGAAAATTATCTCGTACACTAATCAACGATATGGTAACCGATAAAATATACGTTTCTGAACAAATAGTTAAAAAAACAAAGGTGATCTGATTGCTGTTCAAACATCTCGTACACTAATCAACGACATCGTATGCGATAAAATATACGTTTCTGGACAAATAGTAAAAAAAACAAAGGTGATCTGAGTGCTGTTCAAACAAAACTTACTCCAACGTGAGACGTCAATATCATATTCCACATTTCCCGTTGACGACGGCATCAAACTCGTGACTGAAACAAAATGGCAAACGATAATTAAAGAGATAAAAAAGTGTTCAAATATAATGTCTTTCGATTTATTGATTATAAATAAAAGCAAAAGTAACGTTTACATTATTTAAAAAAATTAAACTCAGTTTCTTATTTAATTTAAACTAGTGTTGTAAGTCAGAAAATGTTCCGTATTTTTCCGAAAAAATTTAAAAAAAAGTTTTAATTCCATGATAAGTCTAATATATTGTTTGCAAATTTAAATAAAGCTGCATTTTCGCCTAAATTTTTCGAATTTAAAAGTAAAACTAAACATCTAGACTAGTTTAAACTGATTAACAATGTAACACTATTAATGTTTTGTAGTATGGTTACTGATATTAGACATTTTATATCTATAAAAAGTTAAAAACATTAAAAACCTTTAAAAAGTAATTTATGTTTCATTTTTTATTTTTCCGATTTGCGGAAAATTAACAACACTAATTTAAACCTTTGATCAAACTAATCAGTGACGTATAATAATTTCAATTTGTGGCCCTGGTTCGATTCCTGGCTCCGAAATGAGCAGCTTTATTAGTGGAAACTATTGCCTACCCTCGTGCTATTCGCGTGTGGTATTCCCTTTCTAGTGTAGTACACACCACTACATTTCATTTTTATGTTGGTATAATTTTCTAAGAAATACCGAAAATAAGTTTGACTTTATTTCCATTTATTTTTAATCTGTTAACAATGCAAGACAATGAACGTTTTTGAAATACCACTATTTTGCGTCATAGAAATTAACGACGAAAATGTAGATTATCCCACGTTCATGAGTAGGGCTACACTGTGCCCATGGTTTGATCTACCTAGAAGAGTAACCCCAGTGGAATCCATAGCTTTTACTAATTATAAGCGAAAACTAACTGAAGAAAACGGAAAACGAATACCGGAAACACGATATAATATTATTATAATTATAGTAACTAAATGGCACGAGGTGACGGCACTGGGTGAAAAGTCGGAACTACTCCTTCTGCGTTGAGTTTGCAAGTTCTCTCCCCACTGGTTTAAGGGGTTTCCCCCGAGTGCTTCGGTTTCCCCTACCATAAAAACATGTTGAGGTTAACGGTAATAGTTAGTGTAGGGAGCTGTTGGCTCGCGTGGCATGAATGGCTTGCCACCACCCTCCTACGCATTGTAACCCGGCCACCTGTTTAAAGGCAATAAAAGTCGCAAGATGACTTGTTCCTGGGGTGGTGCCTTGGGTATTAGCCTAGCCTAGCTGATTATTAGGAGGAGCTGGGTTCGATCCTCGCTTTTGGCACTGGGTGAAAACTCGGAACCACTCCTTCCGCGTTCAGTTTGCCAGTTCTCTCCAGTGGTTAAACGGGTTTTACCCCGAATTCCCCTTTGCGTAAAAGCTTTTTGAGGTTAATAGTAACAGTTAGTGTAGGGAGCTGTTGGCTCGTGTAGCCTGCCACCACCCTATTACGCGTCGTAACCCGGCCACCTGTTTCCAGGCGTTGAAAATCCATACCTGACTTGGGCCTAGGATTGTGATTTGGGTATACTAGCCTAGCTGAAGATTATTATTCGCAATAGGGTACGCTGTGCAGAAAGTACAAAGTCCAGACAGTAAGGGAGAGGGTTATACTAATGCAAATATTATTTTGGTACTTCACGATCAAATGATCACAAATTCAAGGTTGGACATAAGGATATTTTCTTTTAGTAGTCAGCCTGACTAGTGAGCCTCCTTTGTTAATTTTTTTTGGTAGTCACTGACTAGTGGGTAGTGGGGGTAAAAAGGGGGGTATAAAAACAAGAAGGACAACCAACATTTTGCTTTACCCGTCAGAATTAATATAGCAATTTATTATCACTTGACTTACATGACTTTGGCCGATCACAATTTATTTGAAATAAAATGGGATTGATGAATGATGAATTTATGATACGCCATATTCGCCATTTTTTATGAATAATTAGGTAAATTATTCACAAGTCAAATTGACTAGTGAACCCCCAGATTCCGATTAATTTTAGTAGTCAGAGCATTAATTTTAGTAGTCAGAGCATTAATTTTAGTAGTCAGAGCATTAATTTTAGTAGTCAGAGCATTAATTTTAGTTGTCAAATGCCGTGACTAGTGCCTTATGTCGAGCCATGATCACAATAATGATGTTGTTTTAAATAATTGCAAAAACAAATTCCGTTACATACGTGATAGAAAGCATAAGAGTAAAACCCTGAAGCATTTGAGAGCCATCTATCGGGAGTTGTTTCTTCGGGACAAAGCCAAATTAGTTGATCATTACAAATTGCCACAAATAAAAGCGACGAGACACGAAAATCGGGGTGGCGTCGCTATTTAAGTCCTCGGTCTCAGGGCGCGATCACGGAACTTGGACACACGAGTAAATGGCTCGAATTTCCACTAAATGCGAAAAACGATACCCAACGCGTGGAAATTTTCTAAATTTTACCCATAATTTAGCCAAATTTGTCATTTCCCCCTGTTAGCTACGTGAAAATTACGCTAATTAAGGAACATTAGACTTAATCAAATTACAAAGGAGTTCATTTTCGGATAATTTCAGGAATCATCGGTGAGATTGAAAAACGCGGCTAATATTTCTTATAGCCTACGAAATCAATTCCAAAAAAGAGCTTAAAGTTCGTTTCGAAACACGTTGTAGCGACTATCACGCTTTCAAGTTCATTGTCAAAGACGCCGGTGACAGCTTTTCTAGGTCATGACGTCATTTTTACGTCGTCAAGAAACATCTCGTGTTCTAAGAATTCCAGAGACTAAACTGTTGGGGTATTTTTAAACCACGCATCATTTGCCAACCGCTACAAGAGGTTTTTGCTATTGACTTAATTATCTATGATATACGTGTATTAGAACCGCGTACGAAAACTGCGCCAGGCAAAAATTCGTCAGTTACTCAGGAGAAAAGAATCAGGGGTATGTTAAAAATAACTTTATATTTCCGTCCCTCGCGAAATATTTCCAAAGTATTACGCAAGTTTCAGATATTTTTTTTTACACTGTAGGTCAATCGAAATCAGATATTTCACACTGTTTTCCTTGGCTTTCAGTTCTATCGCTGTTTCTAGCGTTATCATAAGCTGCTTAATGTAACGGCGCCACAACGGAAAATTTCTGGAGATACCATTTATTTTCGAAAGAGTGTTGTATCTAATATATAAAAATCAATTATGTTTTTAATATAAAAAAATTAATAATAACGAATATTGTTTTATAAAAACATATTTTTTTAATAAAAACATAATATTGTTTAATAAAAATATAATATTTTTTAATTAAAATATAATAATTTTTAATAAAAATATAATATTTTTTAATTAAAATATAATAATTTTTAATAAAAATATAATATTTTTTAATTAAAATATAATAATTTTTAATAAAAATATAATAATTTTGATAAAAAGTTTAATTTTTTTTTATAAAAATAATTTTTTTTAACAGAAATCCAAGATTTTTTTTTTATAAAAATCCAATATTTATTTATTCACACAATTTTTTTTAAATATTTTCAGTAATCAAATTATTTCCATGGTTTTTATTCCTGTGCTAAAAACATCACAACAAAATATTTTCACATCCTATTCGTAAATTGGAATTATTTTTTTAATAATAATAATAATAATAATAATAATAATATAATAAAATTCCTAGCAAAAAAATAACTTAACATCATGGATTTTTTTAAACAATTGGTTTCCCAAAAATTAAAATTTTTAATACAAAATGAAAAATTAAAAAAATTATTTTTGTTTTAATTTTTATTGCAAAATAAAATGTTACATTAGAATTCATTTTGGTGATTACAAGTACAAATTGAAATTTAAAATTTAATATTTTTACTCGGATAGAAAATATCTGAGAAACGAGGAGATAGTATTTAAAGAATTTTATTCGGATTTGTTACGGGTGATTATAAAGATGCGCCTCTCGTTTTAAAACTTCTCAGAAAATGAGATTGGTAAAATCACCTTTTTGCCTCGGCCAAATTCCGGCCCTCCCCCAGAAGATTTATTTTTCGACAAGGTCGTTTACGTCATCCCGCTCCTTATTATCTTAAGAAGGTCCTCTATTTTAAGGCCCACGGAATGAAGGTGGGAAAACTTCGGAGACTTTTGCAAATGACGACATTTATAATGACGTAAATAATGGAAGAAAAGGTTGGCGGTAAAAATCTATAATTTCTCCAAGTACCCAAATATGGCTCGTGCGACATTGCTAGTTCATTAGAAATTAGTTGACGATAAATAAAATTTACATTCCAGCTATAGGAGCAACAAACACAGCACCCCACACAAGGAGAACGCAACTCGTCAAAGGTCGTAAATTTTCTCGCGTACATTTTTCATTGGTTAGACGCTTTAGCGGCTGCCGTCGGAAGGGGAAAATTCGGAAATTGTTAGAGGTCGGGGACGGTTAATCATTATCCATGTTTAAATTGATTTTTTTTGGGAAAAAAATGTAAACAAAGAAATTTACCAGTTAATATTTTGGAAAATTATTAAAAAAACATGTATTATTCGTAAAATTTGAGCTTTTTATCGTAAAAAACGTCGTTTTTCCGAATAATTTTACCAATTTATCAAAAAATTAATCGGATAATACGGAAATATATATTACTTGATTAAAACATTTTACGAATAATTTTGAGAGCTTTATCTATTGAATAAAAGTTAGCCATCCCCGACCTCTAGAAATTGTCTTCCCCCCGCCCGTAAAACGTGCCGCGTAAAGATTCGTCCAATGAAATTTGTACACAAAACTGCGTTAGCGTGTTTAAAGGCTAGCTGCGTTCTCCTTGTGTTTGTTCCTCCTAGATTCCAGAAACTGTGAAATTGGCTACGTCGGATCTTCGTGGTTTTCAACAACACTCGGTCCGGCGCTTTGAATGACGATTTGATTTTGAGCCACGTTGTATTGAACTTGGGTAGGGTACGACCTTTGCACGTTTTTCACTAACGCCACGGTGACGTTTCGAACGTGTTTGTCCCCTTCGGATTTTTCAACGCTCTCGAAGACGAACGACCGTGAAATTAAAGCGCTAATATACATCCAAGGACAGATAAAAATGGAACCATCCATCAACCGCCTCTGAGAGGTACCATCGCATGATTGAGAAATTGGAAACGCTTCGCAACCGCCTTCTCCAACCAGGAAGTCTTTACCAAAATATAAATTATGTATAATATAATTTGATTTGATTAAATTGCCAACTTACAAATCAGAACTATTAGCGTTCCGGTGGCTGGAGGAACTAAAGACTTTTGGATAAACATTTCTAGTCGGCGAAGAAACTGGTACTGACGCGACGAAACCCATTTTGCCAGCGTGCCAACCCGGGGAAATCCTAAACTCACGAAGTCACGACTGACGATATTTAAAAACTAGAATTCTTAGAATAGTTGCTTCTAATTTTAATCGCGATTGTTGACGTCATTTCATGCCCAATTGAGAAGAAACAATGAAATTCCGTACACAAATTAGGGGTCGACTTACAATAACAAATATTTGGCATTCTTAATACATTTCACAAACTTTAAAGGATAAAGATGGGCGGACAACTTTATTCGAATATTTTCGATAATTTTTCGATTACCTTAAAGCAAAGGTTTTTTTTTATATAACTATGCATAATGTATAACATATTCGTTGGGTCTATTAATTATATTATTTAAGTGTTGATTATTATGTAAATGTAATCTTAATACTTTATAATTAAATTCCGTAGACAATAAATTTGTAATGTAACTGACGCAGCAACAAAAATAACAAATTTCTTTTCCATCTGCACTAAAATATTTTAAGTATTTTCCACTGGGGTAACTAAACGTAATAGAATGTACTAACAAGGAGAGTACAGGAGGTGTTTATGGCCGATTTTGTTCAAAGTTGGGCGTAATGTAGACCTATATGAGATATGAAATTTTCCAAAAGGAGACGTTGCACTACCCATTCGATTTGCCATGGTAACCGAAAATGTTTTTGGCCACTTAAAACAAAATAAGATTTTTTCCTTATTTTACCCA
The DNA here is from genome assembly GCF_980474605.1 of Leiobunum rupestre. NCBI lineage: Eukaryota > Metazoa > Arthropoda > Arachnida > Opiliones > Sclerosomatidae > Leiobunum > Leiobunum rupestre. The sequence goes on from NC_143387.1 coordinate 24,345,017, forward strand.
AAATTTGTTACAATTTTAACTAAAAAATGTTCCAATTTACCCAAACTTGATGAAATTTACCTAAATATGGTCCAAATTACCCATTTCGTAATTTTTTTTTAATTTTCGTAGGTAGGATCCTGTAAAACCGAGAAAAAAGCATGCTTTTTTAAACGGATATTTTTGGTTTTAAAAGATCAAAAACATTTTCGGTTGCCATGGCAAATCGAATGGGTAGTGCAACGTCTCCTTTTGGGAAATTTCATATAGGTCTAAATTACTTTGAACAAAATCGGCCATAAACACCTCGGGTACTCTTCTTGTAAGTCAGTGAAGTAAAAGAATTGAAAACTATTATACAAATATAACATTTTATTCCAATTAAATAAACAAGGTAGGATCAACAAAATTAAAACGTAGTTTTAAAAAATATAAACTAATACATTGAACTACGACCAGTCTTTAAGATAAAAACGGGGCTCTATAGTTATTTGATAAATCGAAATTTGTCCAAAACGCGGATCCGATTAGTCAATGCTCGCAACGAGTCAAATCAATTTCGAATGCCGCAACGGCAAGATCCGTGGTAACAACTGCCGAAAACCCCCACCGAGTTGATGGTCTTCACGCAGAACTTGGTGCACTCTTCGTGCTTTTTGCATGTCGGAGGATCATTGGAAGCTCCACCAGGAACGTGGCCGTACGTGGGATCGACGTGTTCGATTTCGTTCTCGCCGTTAAGTTCGTAAGTACTCTTCACCGGTTCGAAATCGGAAACGACTTCGACAATCGGCTCCTCCCTTTCGATCGCCGACATGATTCTGGATGGCCGATGCGGCTCGATCGAATTGCGTTCCTTTGAAACACGCGGAACTTCGGGGACCGGATAGTAGGCCAAAGATTCGGGGTTGGGTTGGCCGACAATTTCAACCACTTCGTAAGGGCTCTCGGCTCTCAAGTTGGGTTGGTGAGGCTGTACTCGGGACCACGAAGGATAGTTAAACTGGTACGCGTTTGGCTGTGGCGCGTAAGGCGAGTAGCTGGTTCTGAAATAGGCTGGCTTAGCGTAGGTGGGCTTGGAGTACAGCTGATTCGTGATTCTCCAGTTTGAGGCCGGTCTGGCGTAGTAGTGGTTCGGATACTGGTCGCAATTTCCGTACAAACAGCGTTGCCCAAATCGGTAGTACGATCCTTCGTACGATTCGAAATCTATTAAAAACGTAATGGCTCATTAGAAACATTTCAAACTAATCAACTAGCCGCTAAGGGTGAAGGTATTTTTGCGAATCATTTTGGTAACTTAAAATTATATATTGACACGCGAGTAATTTAAAATTGCGTAGTCAAAAATCAATTATAAACAAAAATAACACCTGATAATTACTCGAAAAATGGGTTTTAACCTTCAATCTTCGCCACAACATCGTCAGGAAATTTTTAAGATTTCAAATCTCTGACCTGACTCTTCTAAAATTCTAAGTAAGTTCGTGTGAAACAATTTCTTGGAACAAAGCGTGTTACCCTTGTTTTCGTTTCAAAATCATCAAAGTGTTTCTTTATTTCATTTGAAAGACGATTTTGTTAGGAATATATCAGGTTATAATATTGGTTTCCGACATTTTCGCCGCTGTTAAGTGGTTTGTTGACTTAATCCTTGAGGTGTTCCGTAAAGAACTGGTGCGCGTTATTTTTATTTAAGTATAATTTAAATTTATAATTTGAAAAATGTATTGATGTTAAGACAATTTTTGGCGTTAAAAAAATTAAATCAACCCTAAAACGCCACGGATTGACTTACCAAAGTCATTATCCCGACAGTAAAAATAAGTACACTCCTAATAATAACCATACTGAAAATAATTCGAACGTTTTTCTAAAACTGAATGTTTTCAAATCAATGAGTAGGCGCACGAATTTGAAAATTTTACATTCAGAAAAAAATCTAGTTATAGGTTATATTGGAAACAAATTAAAACTATACGCATTCCTGACTATCATTAAGGACTATTTATGAAAAACTGGTTTTAAGACTATTGGGACAGATAAATATTCTTGGGCTCAATGCCCAAAAATTAAATTGAACGTACAGAATTTCCGTTCTTTGATAAAACAGCTTGAATGTATATTGACAATACAGACGCGGATGTTTTCGTTTCAAAATAGAGTACGGCGTTTCTTCAAAATCGTTGCGCGTCACGATTTGGCTTCCACAGTAATTTAACCCATCTGTATATACGCCGCCGTTAGAGGGGGGATGGCAACGGGGGGGGGCGCAGATTTAACGCTAGCGTCAGAAATACAGCCCGATCTAATATCATAATGAAATTATGAAACGATTATACGGGAAATTCAGACTTTGAAGCTAGAAACTATATTAAATTACTATATATTATGACGAAAATATTTCAAATTATGTATAATGAATATTCGAGCGGAATCCTATTACCTCGAACTTTGAAATGAAATTTAACGTAATACTTGAATAGAATTACTCGACGATATAAAATTAAAATTAGTAAACCTTAAGCTAATATTCATTTTACGCACTGAAGTTCGTTATTTACTAGCGGTTTCCTAAATCACTCGCGTAAATAAAATAGAAATTTGACACTTACACGTGAATAAAAACAGCAGACCAAAGACGAAGCTACTCTTGACGAAATTCATCTTGTTTAGTCTCGCGTAAAAACCAAAACCGTTGATCAAGTTCGCTCTAGAACTGCGAAAGAATCCGAAACTGAAAAATTATCCCTTCAAACGCGCTCAATGTACTTGGAACAAATGAAAGAAGTTACGTCAGATAATCTTTATCCATTCCACGGGGGAAAAAACGATGAAAACAAGACGGCTGGTCGCGATAAGTGAACCGCGCGGGTCGTATATCCTCGATGAAATCGCGAAGACTCTTTCGCGAAGACTGTAGACTGGCAAACGAGATCAAAAATTATAAAATGCGAAAAAGAACTTTCGGGACTAGTTCGGCTTTCGCGAGAAAAATAATTGGGTCTCACTCTCTCTCTACGTCGGCCTGGCCTTGGTAAGAGTTTTCTCGTTCGATGGGGCTGCCAAACCGGTTAGTCCCTTTTTGGCCGACAACAAGCTAGCGGGCTTTCTTTTTATAACTAAACTTCCTCCGCGTTTACCGACTTTTCCGCTTAATTCCGATTACTAATAAAGAGAGTCGTTACGGGCATCCGGTGCTAAAAAGAGAGTGATGCGTTAGCCTCGACCCGATCTCAATCTACTGGTAATCATCCGCGCGAAATGCCGACTTTTCGACTTCTATTTAAGGGTGAAATTCGAAGCTATAGGACCCCTCGTTACATCATAACTTTACTTCGCCTCCGTAGGACGTCTCGAATAAAGAATTTTGAAAACGGCGCTTTGTTTACTTTGACGCCTGCCCACGAGCGAACGTTTCCTGGCGCTGCCAGTGGCTTTGTTCGTAAAAATAGAACATGATCTCGAGAACATTCGGTCTCGCCCACGCCAACGGATTTTACCAAATTAGATCATTTTATTATAATTCAATGCAGAAAACGGGGGGAAATATGGAAGTTGCCATTTCGCGTATCCTGTATAGTTATAGGAGGTTTAAAAAAACAATTCTTTTGAAATATTTAAATTTATACCTATTAAATTTAATTTCGTCTTCGTTATTCGACGAAAAAGTTTGTTTATCGGACGGAAATTTGTTTTTGGAATTATTTAAATTTTAGACCTTTTGAATTAAAACGCAATTGGGAAAGACGTTTCCCAATTCGAAATTTTGAGGAGTAACAAATGTTGAACAGTTGAAATGAAATAATTATTTAGCCCGGGGTTTGTACTGGACAATTAGACGCTTCGAAATACGCGAGCAACGATCCACGAAATACACGTGAAACAATCGAGTTTATATCTTTCAAGTGGCGGTGAAATCAATGCAATTTACCCAATTGTAATATCACCTTCCTTAGAGGAACCCCGGGTTGACATTTCACTACTAAGTCTGTTTTATTTTGAAAAATTTGGGAAATACCCGAACCCGTATGGTTTAAACCCTGACATTTAGTTTACATCTATACTCGACAAAAACGTTCGCTCGGAATATACGTGACGCAATAGCTGACGTAGTTTAATAATTCTACGGATAAAGTCAAAGATGCCTGTGTTTTTTTTTTAATTTTTGCGCTAGCTAATTAGTGTCATTCTTGATGTAGTTTAGATGTAAATAGTTGATAGAATGATAATGAAATGTTTTTCATAATTAAAATTATTTCGGTTACCAAAGTTCTTATAAATTTTGAAATATTTTGGTTGAACTGTTGCACATTTATAGTTGGCCAGGCCCAAGGAGCGCTAAATCCTATTAGGACTAGGGGCGCCAAAAATATTTAGGGAATTTTTTACATTGGTTCCCTAAACAGCGGTACCTAAAAGATGTTCACAGCGCGGCCATCTTTGTTTGTGTCAAGAGACTTTTAAGATAAGTAAAAAAATAGTTGGGGTTCCGCAAGAATTAGGTGGATAATTTAGGGTTCCATAGCCTAGAGGTCGGGGACGGTTAATCATTATCCATGTTTAAATTGATTTTTTTTCGGGAAAAAAATGTAAACAAAGAAATTTACCGGTTAATATTTCGGAAAATGATTAAAAAACATGTATTATTCGTAAAATTTGAGCTTTTTATCGAAAAAAACGTCGTTTTCCCGATTAATTTTACAAATTTATCAAAAAATTAATCGGATAATATAGAAATATAAATTACTTGATCAAAACATTTTACGAATACTTTTGAGAGCTTTATCTATTGAATAAAAGTTAACCATCCCCGACCTCTACCATAGCCGATGTTGTTATTATAGAAATAGTTATGTTTTTCTTAATTGTATTGCACATTCAACTTAATTGTAGAAATTTTACATCATCAAAGAGTCAGTTTATAAAAATAATTAAAAGTCGAGATATAAAAAAAAATAATCTAAATTCAAAGGCATCAAAGCGAGGTTTCATTTTTAAGGCTACATTCATAACGAAATAAAGATTTATTAATCTATATGGTAAACGGTAATTTTTCTAATTTTGTGTGTGCTTAGAGAAAATTTCGAAAAAAAATAAAATAGTGTAAAATTATTCTTTGAAAACGAAAGTGAAACCTTATCCAAGCGATCAATGACCCAATAACAAATGAGGTCACAACCTTGCGTTAAAAAAAAACCCACACAAACGTACTCATCGCTAAAAACAAGATTCATCATTTGACATCATTCTAAGTCAATTGCGTAAAAAGACCGCCAGAAACCAAATCGGAAATATCCTAATCAGGGAACTTCACTAACGTTTTTACATCGTATAAAATGGATAATTTCGTCAAGGATAAAAAAAAAGATTTTATTCAAACTCGAACGATTTTAAATATCCTTACTATTACGTTGTAAACTATAAAAAAAACTTAATATTATCGCTTTTACAATAGCAAGTCATCAAAATCTCATATCGAGAATTCGAGACAAAGAAAAAGAGTTTTATCCCGGTTTGAAATCGGGCTGACTCTATGCCTTCGAAATGTGGAATGCCCGGTTTTATAGAGCAATAAAATTTTAAAAGCATCGCCCCTAACGAAAATGTTCTTCCAATGAATCACAAGATTTCGGTTATTCCCCAAGGCTCCATATTTAAGCTAGCAGGGAGGGACTTGATCATAACAAAAAGGGAACTCAACGTTGAGGTATGAACCTTGAACGATATTTTCAAGGATGTAAAGGTAACTCAATTTACATTCGAAAAAAAGAGATAAATTTATGGACCCTATCATAACAATTCCTTAAAAATAATAATATTGGTGGTGGTACCAATTGTAGGGCGACTCCGCAATAATTACTAGTGACAGTAGAGAGAGAGTGAAAGTGATTGCAAAATAGTAAATTTGTCAAAGCTACGGTCATGTTTTAATTGCGATATCCTGTCGATTTAAACGAGGGAAAAATGCTACAGAATCTGGAGCGAAATTATTAGTGGGAATTGCTATATATACATTTTGATTAAGCGTCTCATTTTCGTCAGATATAATGGATACAGGAAACCGGTCGAGCCAGGGAAATTACCATTACAGAGATTAAGCTTTAAACCCGTAAATGGGAAACGTGTAGTAGTGTAGACGTACAGCTACATTGTTCTCGGATAGCTTTGGCTACACGTTTGACATACGCGTTTCCTAGCGCGAGTTTAAGCTGTATAATATAACTACATGAATTTAACCCTATAGTTGAGCAAAAGTCAAGCAAGTCGAGGTACGTGACTTTTGAAATAAATTCAAAATAAGAATCATAGTATGTTTTTACATTAGACTGACTTATAAGTTCTTCTTTTTAGTAATTTACTTTATTAGATTATTAAGAGTAATTAGTAAAATCGCCTGATATCTAAGGGAGTCGGTCTTGATCCTTACTTTTGGCACGGGGTGAAAACTCGGAACAACTCCTTTTGAGTTGAGTTTGCAAGATATCTTCCCCCTCCCCTGGTTAAATCGGTTTTCCCTTCTAATATAAACTTGTTGAGGTTAACGGTAATAGTAAGTGTAGGAAGCTGTTGGCTTGCGTCGCATAAAGGGCTGGCCACCAACCTCCTACGCATTGTAACCTGGCCACCTGTTTTAAGGCATTAAAAGTCGCTAGATGACTTGGGCCTTAATGGGTGACTTTGGTATAGCCTAGCTGATTATTATTATTATTAAATCATTATTGCAATTATTCTTGATTTAAAACAAAAATCATATTGGTCAAAATAGTGTTTTAGAGTTTTGTTGGACTTTTTTACTTAAGTAGCGAATTCTAAGAGTAGATAATAGAAAAGTGCTTGGTACGTAAAATACAATTTCTACAGTCGAATGGAAGGTCTCGAAGACTTGATACGCTGTGTCGAAACCAGGCCTAAAATAAACAAGAAATAATAAAGATTAACTGATATATTAATCAGCATCAACAAGGAGATAATATTTGGCGGTGTTTTCCTTTTCAACAATTTCATTTACATAAAGCATAAAGGACTCTCGCATTTCAATTCATAAACTCTATAATTCATTTGGGAATGATGAGACAAAGTACTGTCTACTGGTCAAGGGTATGGCTCGCCAAGGTCATACTTCTGGAGGACCCTAGGCGACAAATGACAACCACTCATTAGTGAGAATGATGAATGTATTAATGAATATTTATTTACTCTTTATTAAAATACCAATCCCTTTTAAACCAATGAGGAAAGCATTTAAATTAGTAATAATAATAATAATCAGCTAGGCTAATACCCAAGGCACCACCTTAGCCCTAAGTCATCAAGCGACTTTTGAAGCCTTTAATTCAGGTGGCCGGGTTACAATGCGTAGGAGGGTGGTGGCCAGCCCTGCATGCCACACGATCGAGCCAACAGCTCCCTACACTAACTATTACCGTTAACCTTGACAAGTTTTTATGGAAGGGGAAACCGAAGAGCTCGGGGGAAAACCCCTTAAACCAGTCGTATATTTTCCATCTCCAAAACATATTTTAGTATAAATTATGTAAATATAGTTTGGCGGAAAAAAAAATAAAACAAAACACAAAAAGGAAGGACAATTCTAACATAATATTAGGGTAATTAACGATGCATATTTCACAAAGAACATCAAGGGTAACGCCATTAGAGGTCAATTTTTAAATACCGGAAATATGGGCTAACAGATTGGAATTGGAAATTATCTAGAAACCCACGAAAACTACAGAAAACCACCCTTACAACAGTGTTAGTAGTTTTTGCTATGTTTCTTTTTGTAAAATAGTTCTATCATTGATCTTCCGAAATATACATAGAACCCTGAGTAAACTAAAATCAGAAAAATTCTTTTTGGGGTGCCAACGAAATAGTAGAAGAAAAAGGTATAAGCTGAGTAATCACATACTCAACTATCGAACAAAATATTAGTTCATCTGTGCGAGTTCCCGATTGGCTCTATTGAAAGTACGATTAAAAAATAAATTCCTCTGACACTTATATGTTAAACTACTATTATTAAATCTAACTGAACATATAAAATAAACAATCGTTGGTTTCATTTTTGGAGTGAATCAGAAAAATCAAAACTGAAATTTCAGTTTTGCTGCAATTGGAATAACACCGTAAGTTGGAGGCTGGAGGATATTTTAAATTTGATCTAGTAACATTTATAAAAACGCTAAGATTATAGGTTTCTTTTTGTGTTAAAATCCATTATTACGCCATAGATTTTAAGAGCTAAATTCTCGGCCCTCCTTTTGGAGGTGAATATGATAATTAACTGAACTAAAATGGCGAGTATGGAGAAATTGACGTTTTAATTACCAGGAATAAATTTTGAAGTTAACAAGGTTAAATAGTAAGGCGTAGTCCTTTTTTGAGAGATGAAACAATGAGATTAATTAGTGACTCGAAAAACCTATAGCGTATATTTAAAAAAATTAAATAACATCGGTTTTTTTTTCCAAAGAAGTTCGAAATCATTTGTCGTTTGAGATTCTGGACGAGACCTTCTACGATTCATTTGCATAGCCTAACAACACGTGCGCCGTCTCCTTCTCTACGCGCAATAATGAATGAAAGAAGTTAAAAGAAGAGCCGACCGAAGCTTTGGTACAATTTACATAGCCAAAAACTAACGAGGCAAACACTACTTCTTAAAAGAGATGGGGGAGGGGAGGAATTGCAGAGAGGAAATAAAAAAAAAGAACTTAATGTAAACTCAACGGATAAAAGCCAAGAAAGAATTTTTGAAAATTCCCGGACTGTTCTCTAGAGTATTTCGCGGCTAATTTCATTAGAAAAAACGGAGAAATCTACCTCATCCGAAAGTTCCGAGCCTCTGTCTTCTAAGCCGACCAAATACATTCCTTATTTCTTTGGCGTATTTATTTTACCGGAGATTCGTCTTCGATTTCATATTAGAATTCCCGGAAATTAGCTATGGCCTACAATGTATATTTCAATAGCGCGAAACTAAATTAGATGAATAAAATGAGCGGGGAATGAGGATAAGAAATGGATCTGCGCTGGTGAATTAGAAGCCGAAAAAGAACGAACTGTTTTGGTAAACTTAATTTGCGAAATTTAGAACTGAATTGAAAATTTGAACAAATATTTCATTAAAGTTTTGTATTTGGTTTGGTCTGACAAAATTTCTCTTAGTCTTGATATTGATATAGGTCTTCTAGGCATTCTCTAAGGTTTGGAAATTGATCGAATCTTACGAGAACAAAAATAACCCTAATAAAGTCGGAGATAAGTAAATTATTGTAAGCCTTTATGAACATTTAAATAGACCCGGTATTACTGGTTTCATTTGCCGTCTTTACAAAGTTGACCTTTGCACGAATATAATTAGAAAGATAAATAGGTCGACCGTTATAATAATAATAATAATATTAAGAAATAATTAATGATAGCTTATTTTAAGTTCTATAATTTTAAAATTTTCCATATAGATAAAGTCTTTATTTTTTTAAATATAAGTCGAAATCAATACTTTTGACCAACTTCGAAACACGCGTTATATTTCCGATTTCAATCTCCATGAAATGTGGTCAAGATTTTAAACGTTCACCAGCGAAGAAAATTATTCCTAATTCTTACCTACTGGAAAATATGTCAATTTAAAAGATAAAAATATTTTATTTATATCATTTAGGTTTGCGTAATCAAAATCAAGAGCAGAGGTATATTTTACCACCAGATTTCAGAAGTATTTTTTTTAAAATAGAGCTAATACCCAAGGCACCACCTTCGACCACATAAGCAATGTGGCTTGTGCGTGATCAAGTAACAGGTGGCCGGGTTACAATGCGTAGGAGGGTGGTGGCAAGCCCTTCATGCCACGCGAGTCAACCGTCAGCTCCCTACACTTACTATTACCGTTAACCTCAGCAAGTTTTTTATTTGCATCCCCATAACATTGTACTCCATAACAATTTCCTAAATTACATTTCCGTCATTTATATTATTCTAATATATTTAGTTACTAAATATATTCGAATAAGGTAAAATTTGGGTAAATGTTTGAAGAAAGCAATTAATCGATTTTAGGCATTGTGTGGTAAAGTATGGTACACGAGGATAGTAACAAAGAAACTGTTCGGGCAATCTTAACAAATGGATTTTAGCTATTTTTTTTATTTTGTACCTCGCAAAATATTTTCCTTCCACCACAATTGTCAGTCACACCAAGATGTCACGGACATTTAAGTACACACAATTAAATATATTTTAAATATTAAATTTACATTTGAAATTTTTTTCAATCATCTTGTACATTAAATTAATAAACCAAAGAGGAATTTGATCAGATATTAAGTTTTGGAAATAAGGTAGCAAAACGCAAACACGTTAATTTTAATTAATTTTTAGACAAACTAATTTTTTCGAGTTACCTGGTTTTGGTAATAAGAAAGTTAAACGCGAACACGGTAATTTAAATTAAAATGTTGACAAAATTGGTACGAAATTCAAATATCACGCGGGTTATGAATTGGCCAGAAATCTCACTTAAAATTAAAATTTATTAATGCAACCGTTAAGAAATTATCAGAATTAACTAAAAACATAATTTTCAACCAAGTCACTCTTAGTTTTAAAAAAATATGTAGATTTAAAGTAGAATTACATCAAAAAGCAAATTACCAAATTGTGGGTCCCCGATCTCCAAAATTCATAACGGGCCACCGAGTTCATGATATTTCCTTTCGATAAAGATATCCCTGGCCCTTCTAAGCCTAATTCTTGGAGAGCTATGTCGAATACCGGCAGCATCGGCATCGGCTACACTGTATGTACGTCAAAACCGGTTGTTGATAGATTTGCCCATGCACAAGGAGCAACTTGATTTGCGACCGGTGTTGGTCAACGACTTTTACAAAAATAATGTCTCGTGTGTATAGGTCTTAAGACCACTAAAAATTATAGATCCATTTCCAAGCGATAAATTTGATTTCGGCTTTGCCGCTGCCGTGGGGGGATGCGAGAGAGGTTCAGCCGTCTTTGCAAGCAGGCGGAACATCCGGTCATTAAAAAGGCTGTCGTTGACTGCGCATTGCACTTTAGAAATGAAATCATTGAAGAATCGTCACCAAACAGAAAGTTCCGCCTTACGGCAATTTCGAATTGAAACTAATTGCCGCGTTTACAGCGAAACTCGCACAGCAACTGGTACCCAGTGAAAGGGATTCATATCCTGTGACTATCGTATTTATAAGAGGTTACTGCAAGTTTATACTATCTGTGCCTATGGAAATAGTGAATTGACAAATAAACTAATATAAAATATTTCTCATTTCGAGTTAATTTGAAGCGTATAGGTTACAATAGAGCGTTCTATAAAATCGGCCCGAAACCGGCCAAACTTTTCATACAGACTATAGAGCTAGTTCAGCAGGACTAACAACATTTGTTATTCTTTGGTTTAAGATAATTCAGCTTATGTCCAGTCTTTATATGGATATTTTAGAGACGTACCTTTTAGGAGTTGTAGGAGGGACCCTAGGTGTTGAAGTATGTTTGGGGTTAAGAATATGTTAATGATCTAAGTTTCTTTTTAAACCCGTGGATTTGGAACTAGTATTTTGCTTATTTGCCATCATACATTTATTACAAAAATCATTTAAAATAAGAAAAACGGCTTGCAGATAAATATTTTTCTCTCTCACGAAAAACCGGCCAAATCTTCACCTCCTCCGAACCCAAAAGGGGGAAAGCACACCACACCGTTTTTATAGAACGCTCTATTATTCTTCCTTGGGATACACTAGCACGAAAAAAAAGCGATGCACTTTGTGCTCGTCAGCCGATTTTCGTTAAGTTTGGTGCATGCATACTTGGATGTTTAAAACTCAAGTTTCGCAGTGTTAAGGATTTAAGAAAAACAGAACCGATTTGATTAACAGATTCGTACATAGGAATTATATAAGACATTTTATATCACAAGATTCGTAGGCTTAAGTATATCGAGAACATCTCAGCCGATTTGAATAAAATTTCTTACATCGCACTTTAATAATAATAATAATAATCAGCTAAGCTAATACCCAAGGCACCACCTTAGGCCTAAGTCACCATGCGACTTTTGAAGCCATTAATTCAGGTGGCCGGGTTACAATGCGTAGGAGGGTGGTGACAAGCCCTGCATGCCACGCGTTCGAGCCAACAGCTCCCTACACTAACTATTACCGTTAACCTTTCCAAGTAGTAAGATGTTATAAAGAGCACATATTGTGCATAAAGCTGCAATTGGAGATATTTGAGTTAAAGTCTATGTAATTTACCTCCAGAAGTACATAATAAAAGTATCCATCTCATTAAAGCTTTTAAATAAGGAAAATATGGTTTCAAATTAAGTAAATATCCCAATAAAATGCAATTTTTAGATTTTGCATCGTGAATACACGCGGGAGATTTCGAGCTCTGTTGCAATATGTACTACTGAGATTTGGCTGGAAAATAGCGGACATTGAAAACTGATATTCCGTAATATTTATGGCAAACTGTTAGCTGTACTTGTACTACGATCTCAACTAGTGTTGCACGAGCTCAAATTTATTAGCGCAATGTTTTAGACACAAACGGTACAATACGACGAAAGTGGGAGCCGGGAAGTAACGCTTTTACGAGACAGAAACCAACTTTTCCAAGTAGACAAAATATTTAGATAAAGGCTTTTGCTAATACATGTAACACGTTGTAAATGGTTTCATTATTGAAAATCCACTCTAGGGATGACTACACTTAATTGTTTTCGCCTACGCATCAGCACCAGAAATACATTAGACATTAAGACTAGTCGTAGCCATTTTTATCTAATAATTATTTTAATATTTTAAAAATTCTGATACGCGTGCAGTTTCTAAAGCGGCCAAAATTCCGAAGGAGCAGTGACGAAACTTACGTCACTTTATTCGGGGACGAAATTGGCGGGAACATTACAAAGAACACATAGGGTACTAGATCGAAATTCGCGAGTCCTACGTTTCTTTGGTCCGTGTAGAACAAGCTCTCATTGATGAATTTCTATGGGAAAGGCTCTTATTGGCACACTTAGGGTAATTATGGCACTTATGATTATAATAATAACAACAAATAAGGGCTGGTTTTAACAAGGGCTGAAACGGCGCAATGACGAGCGTCGGTACAAAACATTTGTACTGGGCCTAAGGCTTAGTTTCCACTAGCGCGCGTCATAATGCCATTTTCTTAGGCGCATCAAAACGTTTGTACATCCCAAAGTTGAGTGACGTGCCGTTACGCTCGCTAGTGGAAATAACGGTGATTTTTTGCCTCCACGCGAAACCTAAGTACTAGGCCTAAAGGTGATTTTTTTGGGTCGACGCAAAAACATTTGTACTAGGCTTTTCGGTGATTTTTCGCGACGACGCGAAACATATGTACTAGGGCGAAAGGTGAATTTTTGCCTCGACGCGAAACATTTGTACTAGGGCGAAAGGTGATTTTTTGCCTCGACGCGAAACATTTGTACTAGGGCGAAAGGTGATTTTTTGTGACGACGTGAAATATTTGTACCAAGCCTAACGGTGATTTTTTGCCTTGACGGGAAACATTTATACTAGTCCTAAAGGTGATTTTTTGCCTCGACGCGAAACATTTGTACTAGTTATAAAGGTGATTTTTTGCCACGACGTGAAACTTTTGTACTAGGCCTAAACGTGATTTTTTTGGGTCGACGCGAAACATTTGTACTAGGGCGAAAGGTGATATTTTGCGTCGACGCAAAACATCTGTACTAGGCCTAACGGTGATTTTTTGTGACGACGTGAAATATTTGTACCAAGCCTAACGGTGATTTTTTTGGGTCGACGCGAAACATTTGTACTAGTTCTAAAGGTGATTTTTTGCATCGACACGAAACATTTGTACAAGGCTTTTCGGTGATTTTTCGCGACGACGCGAAACATTTGTACTAGGGCGAAAGGTGATTTTTTGCCTCGACGCGAAACATTTGTACTAGGGTGAAAGGTGATTTTTTGCCTCGACGCGAAACATTTGTACTAGGGCGAAAGGTGATTTTTTGCCTCGACGTGAAACATTTGTACTAGGGCGAAAGGTGATTTTTTTGCCTCGACGCGAAACATTTGTACTAGGGCGAAAGGTGATTTTTTGCCTCGACGCGAAACATTTGTTATAGGGTGAGAGGTGATTTTTTGCCTCGGTGCGAAACATTTGTACTAGGGCGAAAGGTGATTTTTTGCCTCGACGCGAAACATTTGTACTAGGGTGAAAGGTGATTTTTTGCCTCGACGCGAAACATTTGTACTAGGGTGAAAGGTGATTTTTTGCCTCGACGCGAAACATTTGTACTAGGGCGAAAGGTGATTTTTTGCCTCGACGCGAAACATTTGTTATAGGGTGAGAGGTGATTTTTTGCCTCGACGCGAAACATTTGTACTAGGGCGAAAGGTGATTTTTAGCCTCGACGCGAAACATTTGTACTAGGGCGAAAGGTGATTTTTTGCCTCGACGCGAAACATTTGTACTAGGGTGAAAGGTGATTTTTTGCCTCGACGCGAAACATTTGTACTAGGGCGAAAGGTGATTTTTAGCCTCGACGCGAAACATTTGTACTAGGGCGAAGGGTTTTTTTTGCCTCGACGCGAAACATTTGTACTAGGGTGAAAGGTGATTTTTTGCCTCGACGCGAAACATTTGTACTAGGGTGAAAGGTGATTTTTTGCCTCGACGCGAAACATTTGTACTAGGGCGAAAGGTGATTTTTTGCCTCGACGTGAAACATTTGTACTAGGGCGAAAGGTGATTTTTTGCCTCGACGCGAAACATTTGTACTAGGGCGAAAGGTTTTTTTTTGCCTCGACGCGAAACATTTGTACTAGGGCGAAAGGTTTTTTTTGCCTCGACGCGAAACATTTGTACTAGTCCTAAAGGTGATTTTTTGCCACGACGCGAAACATTTGTACTAGGGTGAAAGGTGATTTTTTGCCTCGACGCGAAACATTTGTACTAGGGCGAAAGGTGATTTTTAGCCTCGACGCGAAACATTTGTACTAGGGCGAAAGGTGATTTTTTGCCTCGACGCGAAACATTTGTACTAGGGTGAAAGGTGATTTTTTGCCTCGACGCGAAACATTTGTACTAGGGCGAAAGGTGATTTTTAGCCTCGACGCGAAACATTTGTACTAGGGCGAAGGTTTTTTTTGCCTCGACGCGAAACATTTGTACTAGGGTGAAAGGTGATTTTTTGCCTCGACGCGAAACATTTGTACTAGGGTGAAAGGTGATTTTTTGCCTCGACGCGAAACATTTGTACTAGGGCGAAAGGTGATTTTTAGCCTCGACGCGAAACATTTGTACTAGGGCGAAAGGTGATTTTTAGCCTCGACGCGAAACATTTGTACTAGGGCGAAAGGTGATTTTTTGCCTCGACGCGAAACATTTGTACTAGGGCGAAAGGTGATTTTTTGCCTCGACGCGAAACATTTGTACTAGGGTGAAAGGTGATTTTTTGCCTCGACGCGAAACATTTGTACTAGGGCGAAAGGTGATTTTTAGCCTCGACGCGAAACATTTGTACTAGGGCGAAGGGTTTTTTTTGCCTCGACGCGAAACATTGGTACTAGGGCGAAAGGTGATTTTTTGCCTCGACGCGAAACATTTGTACTAGGGCGAAAGGTGATTTTTAGCCTCGACGCGAAACATTTGTACTAGGGTGAAAGGTGATTTTTAGCCTCGACGCGAAACATTTGTACTAGGGCGAAAGGTGATTTTTAGCCTCGACGCGAAACATTTGTACTAGGGCGAAAGGTGATTTTTAGCCTCGACGCGAAACATTTGTACTAGGGCGAAAGGTGATTTTTAGCCTCGACGCGAAACATTGGTACTAGGGCGAAAGGTGATTTTTTGCCTCGACGCGAAACATTTGTTATAGGGTGAGAGGTGATTTTTTGCCTCGGTGCGAAACATTTGTACTAGGGCGAAAGGTGATTTTTTGCCTCGACGCGAAACATTTGTACTAGGGTGAAAGGTGATTTTTTGCCTCGACGCGAAACATTTGTACTAGGGTGAAAGGTGATTTTTTGCCTCGACGCGAAACATTTGTACTAGGGCGAAAGGTGATTTTTTGCCTCGACGCGAAACATTTGTTATAGGGTGAGAGGTGATTTTTTGCCTCGACGCGAAACATTTGTACTAGGGCGAAAGGTGATTTTTAGCCTCGACGCGAAACATTTGTACTAGGGCGAAAGGTGATTTTTTGCCTCGACGCGAAACATTTGTACTAGGGTGAAAGGTGATTTTTTGCCTCGACGCGAAACATTTGTACTAGGGCGAAAGGTGATTTTTAGCCTCGACGCGAAACATTTGTACTAGGGCGAAGGGTTTTTTTTGCCTCGACGCGAAACATTTGTACTAGGGTGAAAGGTGATTTTTTGCCTCGACGCGAAACATTTGTACTAGGGTGAAAGGTGATTTTTTGCCTCGACGCGAAACATTTGTACTAGGGCGAAAGGTGATTTTTTGCCTCGACGTGAAACATTTGTACTAGGGCGAAAGGTGATTTTTTGCCTCGACGCGAAACATTTGTACTAGGGCGAAAGGTGATTTTTAGCCTCGACGCGAAACATTTGTACTAGGGCGAAGGGTTTTTTTTGCCTCGACGCGAAACATTGGTACTAGGGCGAAAGGTGATTTTTTGCCTCGACGCGAAACATTTGTACTAGGGCGAAAGGTGATTTTTAGCCTCGACGCGAAACATTTGTACTAGGGTGAAAGGTGATTTTTAGCCTCGACGCGAAACATTTGTACTAGGGCGAAAGGTGATTTTTAGCCTCGACGCGAAACATTTGTACTAGGGCGAAAGGTGATTTTTAGCCTCGACGCGAAACATTTGTACTAGGGCGAAAGGTGATTTTTAGCCTCGACGCGAAACATTGGTACTAGGGCGAAAGGTGATTTTTTGCCTCGACGCGAAACATTTGTTATAGGGTGAGAGGTGATTTTTTGCCTCGGTGCGAAACATTTGTACTAGGGCGAAAGGTGATTTTTTGCCTCGACGCGAAACATTTGTACTAGGGTGAAAGGTGATTTTTTGCCTCGACGCGAAACATTTGTACTAGGGTGAAAGGTGATTTTTTGCCTCGACGCGAAACATTTGTACTAGGGCGAAAGGTGATTTTTTGCCTCGACGCGAAACATTTGTTATAGGGTGAGAGGTGATTTTTTGCCTCGACGCGAAACATTTGTACTAGGGCGAAAGGTGATTTTTAGCCTCGACGCGAAACATTTGTACTAGGGCGAAAGGTGATTTTTTGCCTCGACGCGAAACATTTGTACTAGGGTGAAAGGTGATTTTTTGCCTCGACGCGAAACATTTGTACTAGGGCGAAAGGTGATTTTTAGCCTCGACGCGAAACATTTGTACTAGGGCGAAGGGTTTTTTTTGCCTCGACGCGAAACATTTGTACTAGGGTGAAAGGTGATTTTTTGCCTCGACGCGAAACATTTGTACTAGGGTGAAAGGTGATTTTTTGCCTCGACGCGAAACATTTGTACTAGGGCGAAAGGTGATTTTTTGCCTCGACGTGAAACATTTGTACTAGGGCGAAAGGTGATTTTTTGCCTCGACGCGAAACATTTGTACTAGGGCGAAAGGTTTTTTTTGCCTCGACGCGAAACATTTGTACTAGGGCGAAAGGTTTTTTTTGCCTCGACGCGAAACATTTGTACTAGTCCTAAAGGTGATTTTTTGCCACGACGCGAAACATTTGTACTAGGGTGAAAGGTGATTTTTTGCCTCGACGCGAAACATTTGTACTAGGGCGAAAGGTGATTTTTAGCCTCGACGCGAAACATTTGTACTAGGGCGAAAGGTGATTTTTTGCCTCGACGCGAAACATTTGTACTAGGGTGAAAGGTGATTTTTTGCCTCGACGCGAAACATTTGTACTAGGGCGAAAGGTGATTTTTAGCCTCGACGCGAAACATTTGTACTAGGGCGAAGGTTTTTTTTGCCTCGACGCGAAACATTTGTACTAGGGTGAAAGGTGTTTTTTTGCCTCGACGCGAAACATTTGTACTAGGGCGAAAGGTGATTTTTAGCCTCGACGCGAAACATTTGTACTAGGGCGAAGGGTTTTTTTTGCCTCGACGCGAAACATTTGTACTAGGGTGAAAGGTGATTTTTTGCCTCGACGCGAAACATTTGTACTAGGGCGAAAGGTGATTTTTTGCCTCGACGCGAAACATTTGTACTAGGGTGAGAGGTGATTTTTTGCCTCGACGCGAAACATTTGTACTAGGGCGAAAGGTGATTTTTAGCCTCGACGCGAAACATTTGTACTAGGGCGAAGGGTTTTTTTTGCCTCGACGCGAAACATTTGTACTAGTCCTAAAGGTGATTTTTTGCGTCAACGCTCACAAGCGTTGCGTTTAACCTATGAGTCTTAGCTCCTAATATAATTCAAACGCATTCTTTTAACCAAATTGGTTGTAATAAAAAAAACTGGTGGTGCGAGTAAAACGTGCCCTTAGGAAGGGTGATCCTCGCCTATACATCGGCGAGAGGATAGATATAACGAAGAGAGAAGTGTATATAAAATATAAAGTTCATCCTTTAAATCAACAGCGTGAGTCGCCCGCTGTCACCGGCGTTTTCTTTATTTGCGCCTGAAAGGGGTCTTCTCCCGTCACTCTTTGGCTGGCTGGATGGCAGACTGCCGGATGGCCACAGCCAGAGTATCAAAATAAGAATGGTCATTTTTTAGATATAGACCGGATTGCTTTGGCATTTTACTCCGTTAAAGAAAGGCAAGAGAAACCGAGCAAAGGGCGGGGGGCGGCAACGGGGGCGGAAGCGGCAGCGGCACAGTGTTGTCGTATCAAGTGCCATATCTACTAGGGCGACGTCAATTTAAAAAAGAGCCTCAAATCGAAAATCAATATCTGGCCATCACTACGTCGACTAGTCAGTGGACGAAGTCCCCGAGCCCGACAGCCCAGCCCCGCCTTGGGCTCCGCTTTCTAGTTAAGCGGGTCCACCGAGTCGGTTTCCCCTACCTTCCAACGCGGAACCTTTCAGCCGTATAAGTTTAAAACTGGCGGCGAAAAGTGGAAAATCGGATACGGCACCGTGAATATAACTTTAGGACTAGATACGTTAAAATTATATATAGAGAGGGGAGGAGGAGAATATTTCCCAACGTCAACCCGAGTTGACAGCCCGAACAAAATCTTCGCCGTGTATCTGAACTCGGTGACTTTAACGACAGTCAACCGGGGTTATTTCAACGATAGAGAAATCGGCCAATTTTTCTTCTTCATCATTGATTCTCGGCGTTTTCTTTGTCATCGATATTTATTTATCATTGTCTTATTTTTTTTTGCCCGCTAACTCGGGAACGAAGGAGGAAAGCTAATTCTACTTAGATCCCGAATTAACGTTATTTTCATCTAGAATTCTTCTATTTCATATTTTTACGCGGAAACCGATAAATCATACGTTTCTAGAAAGGGCCAATTAATTTTTGTTTCGGTAAACGTGTATAGCTCCCTCAAATGACAATTTACCGTACTATTTCTTTCCCCTAACGTATAGACAATTGGGCTAATAATTCCGACCCCGGATAACATCTAATAATGGGATTGTACTAGGGTATTTTTTATGAAAGAAATTACTGATTTTTCTTTCTGTTAAAATTAATAGCACTGTCTTGGAGAAATAAATATACATTTGCCATAAGTAATGTAATAACAATAAGTACGTCAATTAGGAAAAATTATAACCGAATTGAATTTTGTAGCTATTGCGCAATTTAGATTTAGATTCAGCGCAGAGGCCCCTAGTGACTAAATATGCCTAAGGATAAATCCTTATACCAAAGACGATGTGCGAGTCCAAATCGGAGCTGGGAGATAATATCAGTGTCGAAAACAACAGATTAGCATCAAAACCATAAGAAGGGTCACACTTATTGTAATTTTGTTACTTATGATCTGTTCTAAAGTAATTAAATTTTTAATCAATTTTGAATCGAAAATTAGCGATAAACGATATTATCTGTAATAGCTACAACGAATTGTTAAAATTGTTTAGATAATTGTCCTAAAGCTTTAAAAAATGCCGCATACTTTCCTCGCACTCGGGTCAGTCCATGTCAAATCGAGAGGTTAGGAGGTACTACCTCACCGATTTATACATCAAATTTTGGTGCGTAAGTAGCCTTGAAATAATGACCATTTCCAAAATTTTGGCCCTCTATCGATAAAATTGGCCATTTTATGAACAATTGAAATTTTCCCACACCAAAGGCTCCGCCGACCCAAAAATCAACATGTTTGGCCATATCTTCCAGCGAAATACCTTTAAACTATCGCAAATTTGTTTTCTAGGTGTATTTTGGACAAGGAATCGTATTCTCGCTTCAAAAAGTACCTGCAGATATTGGTTTGGAAGATATTAACGTTTTCGGGGGGTCTAAGAAACCCCCAAAAAACCTTCGATTTTTTTCATTTTTTTAGCTATTGACCAAAGAAGCACACATTTAATGTTTCAACAATGAGAAATGTTTGGTTAAAAATTTATAAGAAAAATTCTAGTTCGAATTGAATTTTTGATTCTGTTGATAATAGAGATAATTTGTGAATGACCTTGAAAAAGGTGTTCAAGGTCCTCAAAATTTACTTTATCGATAGGCCATTTAAATGGTTAATGTGCTCTGAAAGTTTGAATTATATGGCACTTTTAGTTTCAGACTTATTATACCTGAAGTGCTTGGTCATAGACATTATTCATTTAGAGTTAATATAATTTCGAAATAAACTCTTTACATTGAACATTGTTCAGTTTATGTTAAACAGACATGTTCCAAGAAGACGCACTTAAGGGTCAATAATTCTAAAGCTAATAATGTCAAGTAAATGAAACTTTCAGGACGTATTAACCATTTAAAAGCCTCAGCGATAATGTAAATTTTGATGACCTTGAACACCTTTTTCAAGGTCATTCACAAATTATCTCTATTATCAACAGAATCAAAAATTCAATTCGAACTAGAATGTTTCTTATAAATTTTTAACCAAACATTTCTCATTGTTGAAACATTAAATGTGTGCTTCTTTAGTCAAATGTTCTTAATTTTAGTATTTCATTTCAAATGTTCTTAATTTTAGTATTTCATTAACTTAAATAAAATAGAGTGAGACAAACTAAATAAATCCCTTATCTCTCTGTTTAAATTATCGATTAACTCTCTCTGACCGTTTGAGCAGTCGTAAGTGATGTCACTGCACTTCGACATTTTTATTTCGCTTACGATGCAAAATATAATCTTCTTACATACGTAAATATTTTAGAGCCAGATAATATGCAGAGTAGTATGTTGCACATTTCTCTAAACTAACAGAAATTTGGTTAAAACGGAGTCATCCATCCAAAGCAGTAAGCAGTCCTATAAATCTCATCTGCCCTTTTTCGAACCATTTTTATTAAAAATTCAACGCAAAAATTTCTTGGGAAATAAAACAAAAACACCAGTTTTCAATATTTGATTTCAAAAGTTTAACTCGCTTAAATGCGACTTGTTTATTCATGGAATAGTACAACGTTCAGTTGAATAATGTCGCGCACAAATTGAATGGACAAAGGTTATTCAATTTTCGTCCTATATATGATGTCTAAGGCTCTAAGCGGTAATGAGTAGATGAGGGGAACTTGATAAGAGTTGTGGTTGCATACTCGTTATCATTATACGAACGATTTGGGTCAAAGAGGGGCGTGTTTCGACCATCCCAATTCCGTTGCCGCTAAAAAAATATTAATACAGTCAATTGGAAACTCTCGGGTTTAACCTCATAAAAAATATGTTACGCAATGCACACGTACATCCAAGAACTTCAGGCATGTTGTACCACTTAACAGACAGGTTAAGCCACCCAGTTAAAAACGTATAGGCGTAACTTGTAGGAGATTATACACAAAAAGCTACAAGTTTAACCTACACGTTAAGTACACAAATTTTACACTTTTCTGGTTGCATAACGGAATTTCGTATTTAATTCGTATGAAAACCGCTTAATCAAAAATTGGGCGGATAAAAATTTAATTTTGCAAGATCAAATCCAACGATGTAAAATATTATGATCAGACCATATTGGATTGAAATTTGGTTTTGTTTAGGCAATTATATAAATTGGACGAACTTCAGCAAATAAAAGTAAATATTAACTCAATAAACATGATTTTGATTAAACTTACTGTAAATAAAAATAATTTGTCCAGATTGGGTGGTCGTTGAAACGGATCTGAATGCTGATTCCTATAGGGTAATATCGGTGTGACGTATGTCGACGTCACCCATGCTTTTTCCTATAGATAAAAAACTGCCCTCAAAATGGCGGCCATATCCCAAAGCTTCAGAGCGATACAACTCTATTCACTAAAAAATGTAATTACTGTTCTCTACGATGTAAAAGTTAAAATTACACTGCATAGGAAATATATACATTTAATAAATCATTTGAATATATTTGAATTTAATAGTTTTAGAAACTCGCGGTTTGATGAAAATCCAACCGCACATTTTTTTATTTCAAAAACAATTTTGAAAATCAGAGTGAGCCTGGAAAGGTACATATTTCAAACTAATAACATTAGCAGGATCGGGAGTTGAATATAGTATACACTTCTGATCTTATTTAAACTTCGGTATGGTGAATTCAAGTATATTTAAAACAGGGTGAAAAAACGGGAGGGGCTTAGTATCCGAAACCGTCACCACTTCTATGGGCCAAAACAACGAAATGCTATCTGGTGGACCATGGCAGAACTTAGTTTCCTGCCCTCTTCTTAAAATGGATACAATATGTATTCTCCTTTTTCCTAAAGTTAAAACCCACGTTAAATGGAATTGCCAGGAGAAAAACGTTTTTATTTTCCTGATTTTCCCTGCCAAATTTTGGCACTTTTTCAGGTTTATTTTAAATTAAATTCCCTGAGTATTATTTTAGTATTTATAATTTCTCGACTTTGATACTAGTTTCTGAAACTCCCTGACTTTCATACTAGTTTCTAAAATTCCGCACTTTTATCAAATTTCCCTAATAAAAAAATAAAAAAAAAACCCTGACTTTTATCCAATTTCTAAAGTTCCCTGACTTTTATACTAGTTTTTAATATTCCCTGACTTTTATACTAATTTTAATATTCTCTGATTTTAAACTAGATTTTAATATTATCTTACTTTTATACTAGTTTTTAATATTCCCTGACTTTTATCAAATTTCTAAAGTTCCCTGACTTTTATCAAATTTCTAAAGTTCCCTGACTTTTATACTAGTTTTTGATATTCCCTGACTTTTATACTAATTTTAATATTCCCTGACTCTTATACTAGATTTAAATATTATCTGCCTTTTATACTAGATTTAAATATTCTGACTTTTAGACTTTTTTAATATTCCCTGACTTTTATACTAGATTTAAATATTATCTGACTTTTAAACTATTTTTTAATATCTGACTTTTATACTATTTTTTAATATTCCCTGACTTTTATACTATTTTTTAATATTCCCTGACTTTTATACTAGATCTTAATATTATCTGACTTTTATACTATTTTTTAATATTCCCTGACTTTTATACCATTTTTTAATATTCCCTGATTTTTATACTATTTTTTAATATCTGACTTTTATACAATTTTTTAATATTCCCTGACTTTTATACTATTTTTTAATATTATCTGACTTTTATACTATTTTTTAATATTCCCTGACTTTTATACTAGATTTAAATATTATCTGACTTTTAGACTATTTTTTAATATCTGACTTTTATACTATTTTTTAATATTCCCTGACTTTTATACTAGTTTTTAATATTACCTGACCTTTATACTAGTTTTTAATATTCCCTGACTAGTTTCAATTCGCTTACCTTTCAAGGAATTCCAAATTTTACAGGTACTGCGGCAACTCTGTATAACGCTACTGTTATGCTTAGAAAGATAAAACTATGCCTAATACCGTTTAAAAAATATTCAGCTATGAATTATTAGTGTGAAAAATATGTTTACAAAAGCAGTGCTATGAAATATCAAAGCGAGTAAGAGAGTCAAAAGAGTCAAATTTTGAAGGGAATTTTCCCCCGTTTTATTTGGTTTGGTAATATTTTCGCATCTGATGACGTCAGGAATTAAATAAACAGCACTTTTCTTGAGGCTTATACCGAACAAAATGATATGTGCCTGTATTTTATTTCCTCTGCATTTATAATGTATATCATAGCGTAGGGTTTACAACGCTTTTTCGTTTAAAAACCAGAATAATAATTTATGTTACAACATGTACAAAAGCTAATTATTTTTTTTATTTAGTTGTTTATTTTTTCATCTATAGGCGTACGAGGCGATTAATTTTCCTATCGTTATATTTTTGTATTCATTTTTCTTAAGAACAAAAGCTCAGTTACTATAGATGGCGGAAGTGAGTCAACCAAAATACTGATAACGTTTTCGTACGAAAATAAATAAATCACACGCAAGAACAAATTACTGAAAACAAATTTGTTAATTTTCTTTCTACAAAACTGTACATATTTATACAGACGATAGGAACGCCTCGCAGCAACTCAATATATCTTTTCTTTTATATATTTATAAGAAAATAAGCGATAAAGGAGTTAAATATATACTTTTCCCTCGGAGAAATATTGGAAAATAAAAGGTTTACCCTCTCCCCACCAGATGGCGAGTTTTATTTTTGGCGAGATTACGTAAGACCAATTAACCCTTCCCATCTGGCGAGGAAAAGTGACATTAATAAAGTCGGATTTTGGTACATTGTTTTTTGTTTTGTTTCGTGAATTATAGTGAATAGAATCTACTCAATATCTACCTTTAATTTATTTTCTGTACAACAATTGGTATTTTTTTCTTGAAAAAATTGGCAAGTTTGAGCAGGGTAGAAATATTTTTTTTGACGGACTGTCCCGGTCATATACTTTTGGCTCCCAAAAATGACCCTCACACGGCAGACGAATTTTACTGACCAGCGCTTTGAGAAGATTTCTTAGATTTATTTTTTCAATTTCAGTTTTGGAAATTTTTAAAAGTTAATAGTACAAAATATAGAAAATAGTTTCTTTAGTGTTATTTTTTCCCCTAAATGAAAATATCATTTTAAGTCGAGAAATGAAAAAACCTTTTTCGCAAAGTATATAAAACAAGAAATACGAATTCCCGTTAGTTAAGAAAGAGGATTTTTGCCACGTTCATTCTACAGAATTAAAATGCTAAATATCTAAGAACGCAAAAAAAGAGGTTATGAAAATGAAAATATACGAAAAATTTCCGCTGGTCTATCACAGCATATTATAACCATGCAAGTTTTTTTTAATATATTGCATCGTATTAGTCGATATCATTTTGTTTCAATAGGATAACTTGGGTGAAAAAAATGAAGTTGATGTACAAAAGGACACCACCCCAGACTCCTTTTGTCGAATCACGCGCGTTATACTTTTTTGTTTTTGGAAAAATACCGTATTTTAAAATCGTTCGCATAGAGCCACATGTTACGTTATTTTTTTTATTAATATTTGTTTGTTTTTTCTTTATTTTTGTTTCGAAAATGTAAAATCGGACATTAATGTTTATACTAATCATTTATTTTTTTTAAATATTTACCAATTTATACGTTATCATATTGTTATTTCAAATTTTTGGGATATTTTTTCTTACTGTTCCAGGTGCTAGGAATTGCTGTAGTATTCATTTTAGTGATTCCGTATAATATTTTTTTGGTATTATTATTCGCTTCGAAAAGGGGACAATTTCAATAAATTCAATTGTTGTCGTTTTTCCTAGTACGTAATAGTACCCAATCGTAATAATAATTTAAAGCACTCACTCACTCAATGGATATAAACACAGCCATTTCAACTATTCCAAGGAATTATTTAAATCGTCTTCCATTTTCGGCAAATTTAAAACACGGCGAATGGAACGATTGCCTTTGACTTCTTTTCCCAATTATATTTATTTTTACTTTTAAGAAGTCAACTGCAAAAGTCTTTAAATTTCAAGCACGGATAAAATAACTAAACGGGTATCGCGTTTCTCTTTGCAGTCGGATAATTTTTCGGAACTAATTTAATTATCGTTCGGTATACCTTTAAATCCAAAACAAAAAATAGGGAACTCAATACTCGAGTGAATCGGTTGAAAATGAAAACTTTCGGTGTTGATGACGATGGGTCGGTTACGGTACTGTCTCGAAGGAGCGGAATTTTGTCGAAGGTGAAGGGATGACTAAATATCGAGAATGGGTGCCGTATCAGAGGGTCTCGAAGAACGAAAGGGTATAAAGAGGGGGTCAGGGAGGTCACGCGCGGGTGGCTATTGACGAAGATTTGTAAAATGTCGTTGGTTGTCTGTCGACAGCGGAAAGCCTAAACGGGAGAAGACAAAGAAACGCGAGCTATAGGTTTCACGTACATACCGTCCGCGTGTCGTAAATTGGCATGATATCCCCGTAGGAGGCGCTCTCTTCGTCAGCGGGGGTCCTTTGGTTCGCTAAATGTCCTTTCTGACCACTATCCTTTGGCACAAGCGTCTTGGAGGCGGACTGAGCCGACGACGCGTTAGTGTTGGCCGAGCCTCGCGTCCCTCCGCCGACCAGCCTGCCCGACTGCGCCGACGACGTCTTGACGAAGTCGGCGGCGTTCGGTCGGCCGGGCGTCGTGGCCGAGAAGGACCCGGCCCGCGAATGGCCGCCGTCGATGGTGAAAGGGCCGTCCTCTTCGACCGAGGCGTAAATGTTCTCGGCGGGCGGCGGCGGCACCGAAGGGTTGTTGCCGCGACCGCTCGGAGGGTACGGATGGAACGTGGAGAAATCAGCGACGCCCCTCGCCCTGGAGCCACCCATGGACGGAGGCGGATAGGGCTCATCCGGATCGACCGTGAAGACGGGCGCCGAGGAGTTGGGCGCCACCCTCGTTCCCGTCGGCACGCCCGGAGACGGTAATGTTCTGTTCGGAACGGGCCCTCCGCCGCCGTTCCCGACTAACTTGTGGTTCAGTTCCGACAAGAGTCCACCCGGGAGTCTCATCTTGCCGCCGTACGCGTTGTCCTTCCTCGCGTTGGCCGCGAACGGCGACTGCGACTCGTTTCCGAGATGATTGGACGCCGCCGGATGGTAGCGGTGTCCTTCCGGACTGTGGCCACCCGTCAGCCTTCCCATCGAGTGCGCGTAAGGATTGGCCAATCCCGCGGGAGAGTCCTCCTGGTACGGATTGCCGACTGAGCTGGTCTTGGTCATGGGAGACGGGCTTCCGATTCCTCCGGCCAAATCGGGGCCCAGCATGCTCTTGCTCATGTAGTAGTTCTGCTTGGCCAGGAAGCCTTCGCTGGGATGGCCGTCTTTATTCCTCTCCAAGGAATGCGTGTGTTTGGGCTGCTGGATGCCCCTTCCTTTGGTTCCGTTCACGCCGCCACCTCGCGGGCCTCGGAACAAGCCTCGCAACTCGCTCCGGTTTTCGGAATGACCACCTTCGCTGCCCGCTCCTTCGCTAGAAACGGAGCCGACGTCGCGACATAGATCACCACCCGTTGAACCTACAACCGGTTTAAAAAAACCATTAACAGGTAAATTCCCAAACTGAGCTAAATAAGGCAAAACAGATAAAGCGAGAAAGGTCTGAACGAAATGACTACAATCACTAGTCTCAGTAAATTAAGTTAAGATAAGATTTATAAAATTATAAATCTAATCCGAAATGAGCTCACACTTACAGAGAATCAGTTAGTATAATCAAGCAGATTTAATTAATGGCACCTAGGAGCAACAAACACAGCACCCGACACAAGGAGAACGCAACCCGTCAAAAGTCGTGCATTTTCTTGTGTACATTTTTCATTGGTTAGAAGCTTTAGCGCCTGCTGCCGTCGGAAGGAGAAAATTCGGAAATTGTCTTCCCCTTTTCCGTAAAATTCTCAGCGTAAAGGTTCATCCAATGATATTTGTACACAACACTGCGTTAGCGTGTTTAAAGGCTAGCTGCGTTCTCCTTGTGTTTGTTGCTCCTAGATGCCACTAACAAGGAGAGTACCCGAGGTGTTTATTGCCGATTTGTTCAAAGTCGGGCGTAATGTAGACCTAAATGAGATATGAAATTTCCCAAAAGGAGACGTTGCACTACCCATTCGATTTGCCATGGCAACCGAAAATGTTTTTCATCACTTAAAGCAAAAAAGGATGGGACTTTATCGGTTTCACACGGACCTTGCTACGAAACTTTTTTTTAATTTTAAATTCACGAAATGAGTAATTTGGACCACACTTAGGTAAATTTCATAAAGTTTGGTAAATTGGAACATTTTTGGGTAAAATAAGTAAAATATCTTATTTTTGTTTTAAGTGGTCAAAAACATTTTCGGTTGCCATGACAAATCGAATGTATAGTGCAACGTCTCCTTTTGGGAAATTTCATATCTCATATAAGTCTACATTACGGCCGACTTCGAAGAAAATCGGCCATAAACACCTCGGGTACTCTCCTTGTAAGCGGAAACTAAAGCATTCGGGAAAGAGAGGATCGGGTGAGGTGCTAAGTTAGCGAAAGCGCGGTGAAATGTACCTTGCAAAGAACTCGTACCGGAACAAGGTCTGGTGCCGGTCCCCGTGGCTGGTCTCGGGAACTCAGCCAGGCTCAGCTCGTCCTCCGCGAACTCATCCTCGCTGGCCACTGTCCTGGCCTCGGCCTCGCTGTCCTCGATGTCCGAATCGTAGCTGCGACTAGTGGGCTTCTCTTCGGAACAGCCGGAGACTTCCTCGTAGATAGGATTGAAGTGGTCCTTGTTCTTGGACCCTCGACCGTGATGGTGGTGGTGGCCGTGGTGGTGACCACCGTGACCGGACTCCT
This sequence comes from Leiobunum rupestre, assembly GCF_980474605.1. Classification (NCBI taxonomy): domain Eukaryota; kingdom Metazoa; phylum Arthropoda; class Arachnida; order Opiliones; family Sclerosomatidae; genus Leiobunum; species Leiobunum rupestre. The sequence continues at coordinate 24,373,914 of NC_143387.1, forward strand.
TTTGCGGGTTGGGCGCGAATGTGAAGTTGGTGTGGCTGAGTGGAGCCAGCTGGCCAGGGCCATAGCTGCCGTATTTCACGTCCAAAAGCTGTACGTCAAAAGAAAAAAAAACACTAGGTGTTACTTGTGTGTTTTGAAACACTGCAACAGATGGCATCTGCTCTACCTCTTGAACCTCAAAAAGAAGGGCTGGCCACCAACCTCCTACGCATTGTAACACGGCCACCTGAATTTATGGCTTTAAAAGTCGCTGGATGACTTAGGCCTAAGGTGGTGCCTAGCTGCTTATTATTATTATTATTATAAGAATTATGATCTTAGTCTTTTAGAGATTCTACATTAGACAAAATTGTTTCTCAAACAACTCCCTAAACACTAAAGTTCAGATTTTGAAAACGTTCATATTCGCTTCCGCTAAATTTGTAATCTATTTAACAACGACAACAGCAAATTGCGGACTGTTCACTCAAACTCGCAAAGTAAAAGAAAACAAGTTTATTTATATGGAAAAATTATATTTTGCTCTCGAGCTGTAGTGATTAGTTCGTAAACATGGTTCGTACGACATTTTCGTCAAATTCCTGACTTATCCAGATTATGCCTGACCCTTTTTGGTAATATCCCTGACCCTTTTGGGGTAATATCCCTGACCCTTTTGGGGTAATATCCCTGACCCTTTTGGGGTAATATCCCTGACCCTTTTGGGGTAATATCCCTGACCCTTTTGGGGTAATATCTCTGACCCTTTTGGGGTAATATCCCTGACCCTTTTGGGGTAATATCCCTGACCCTTTTGGGGTAATATCCCTGACCCTTTTGGGGTAATATCCCTGACCCTTTTGGGGTAATATCCCTGACCCTTTTGGGGTAATATCCCTGACCCTTTTGGGGTAATATCCCTGCCCCTTTTGGGGTAATATCCCTGACCCTTTTTGTGGTCTGCTTCTAAGCTATTGAAGTGACACGTACAAAACGAAATTAGTTTTAGGAACTCAAAGATTTGCATTTGCCCCATAGACAACTATTATTATTGGTATGAAGTAAAATATGCCAGGAAAGCAGCCTGTGAGCGCCTTGTAATAAGGCCTAAGTTGTTTCAAGCTGTGAAAATTCTAAATGATTCAATTTGCGCGGTAAACGTATTTCGAGCAGTGCCTAATCCTTCCAAGGTAATAGAGAGAGAGACCGTGCTCCATGGAGAGACGAACCAGTTCGCGCACGCGCACTGAGGGGCTAAAAAAAGAGAGCCAAGATAGTGTAAGAAGATAGACCAACAAAGAGAGATAGAGAGAGGAAAGAGAATAACTCACGCCGTAATAAACAAATTAACCGAAAATGGGCCGATAATTGGGAAAAGATGCGAGAAAACAATTATCAATAATTGCCTCGCGAAAAGCCCAGTATCAGATGTTAGCTATAGGCTGCGCCGACGCGCCTCTGGCGGAAGGAAAAGGAAACTAATTAAGGAGATGATACCCACCTTGCTAAAAGGAACAAGGGCGACCTCTCGCGGGGGGGCAACCGAGCTAGTCTGATAAAAAAAGGGTTAGAAAAGAAAGGGGTTCAAGCGGGCCTAACAAAAACAGATAATTCCTAATAAATTTGCTCAGAGTGAGAGCGCAAATTTCTCGCAGCAACTTCACGGAATTAAAGGGCACGCGGCGGGGGATGCCAAAACAGCGTAACTTGACACCGGTGGCGCTGGGGTAAAGGGGCCCGGAACAGTGGCGGATTGATAACGAAAGGTTCGGGGCGCGTAAAAAAAGAAAAGCCAGCAATTTGCAGCTAACTCAATTACCAAGGTTTTGGGGCCGCTCGTAAAATAATGTAATAAGGGAAGAAATATTTTTGGACGCCTACGGAGGGAGCCACTAGCGCGCCCTAACTATCTAGCACTTAAAGATGGCCGATAATAAAAGGCGTATCATTTTGCCGGAGTTACAAGAGCCGGGACGAGAGAGAAATCTAGATTCAAACATAAAATCGGGCAGACTAATTTGGGGAGGGGGTGGCCAGGGAAAACGACGCATTCCCCCCCCCCCCGTCCCGGGACAGAGTAACAAAAAAAGGGTACGGATTCCCCGCATGATTCGTTACACTCGCGGCCGCAAATTTGCGGTATTAGAAATGCTTATTAAGTTAAAGAATATACTTAATATAACATTGAAATTCGCTACTTGTTTGTTTAGCTTCATTGGACACCTATACGACTCTGAATGTCCCTCGTTTTTTCACCGGGTATCGAACGTATTAAGGATTACTAAGAACCTAAAAGCTAACCTAAGCCCCTTCCACCAACGAAAACTAACTATTTTGTTAAATTAAATATTGCCATCTAGAAAAGGTTCAATTAAATTATTAATTTAATATCCGCAATTTTAATTAAAATAATTTAATACATCATTAATATTTTAACAGCCAAATTAGTTTAAACTGAATTATTGTGTCAATAAAAAAACATTTAAATATGATCCTCTAATAGATTTCGACAGGTAACGATGGTTTTTCAATATAAATTTTTTTAATCAGAAATTCGAATAGCTCCTGCCAAATATAGTACTTCTTTCAGGTTTCGTACAAAATTGCCGGAATTAAATTCCCTGGCATTTTCAGGTTTTCCCTGACCATTTTTGTAGAATTAATAAATGTTTTGAGGTAAAATTATGTATTTTTATTACATCTTTCCAAAATTTATTTGCCTGAATTTTTTTAAGGTCATTTTAAAATTCCTTGACCATTTGACATAATTTTCAAATTCCCTGACCATTTGACATAATTTTCAAATTCCCTGACCATTTGACATAATTTTAAAATTCCCTGACCATTTGGAATAATTTTAAAATTCCCTGACCATTTGGAATAATTTTAAAATTCCCTGACCATTTGGAATAATTTTAAAATTCCCTGACCATTTGGAATAATTTTAAAATTCCCTGACCATTTGGAATAATTTTAAAATTCCCTGACCATTTGGAATAATTTTAAAATTCCCTGACCATTTGGAATAATTTTAAAATTCCCTGACCATTTGGAATAATTTTAAAATTCCCTGACCATTTGGAATAATTTTAAAATTCCCTGACCATTTGGAATAATTTTAAAATTCCCTGACCATTTGGAATAATTTTAAAATTCCCTGACCATTTGGAATAATTTTAAAATTCCCTGACCATTTGGAATAATTTTAAAATTCCCTGACCATTTGGAATAATTTTCAAATCCCTGACCATTTGGAAACATTTTCAAATTCCCGACTTTCCCAGGTCGTGTACGAGCCTTGTTTTTTACTTAAAATTTATTACGTGTTCAGTAACTCTAAATACACTCTTAATATCAATAATTAATTCGGATATTACCACTATACATAAGACGTGAAATATTCAAGCATTTGATCTTATGCAATTAAAAAAATATTTTTCTACAAAAATTATTATCCAAGAGCCTTATATAAAATAATTATCATAAAAAAACTTCGATGAAACTAATTAATTCGTTTCGGCGTGCATTTCTTAATTTCGGCACCAAAGTTCACGTATAAGCCACGAATATCAGAGTGTTGAATTTTTCTATCTACGGCAAGTAGGCAATTAGTAGCAGATATTCCCCGCTCGCTACAATTACGCCTAAAAGTCAATCTGTTTTTCTTATTAATTCGGGGAGCGAGAAAAATCAAAGGTTGAAAAAAATATCGCAAAAGGTAAAGGTTCGAGTTTGATTCAATATGAACGCGTAAGCACCTATGTCTAGTACTCGCTAGCCGGCGTTTCTACTGGAGTTATTAAGTCGCGACCGACCTCGAGTAAAAAGCTAACTTTACGGGGTAACGGTATCTAGCGGTAATTAATTTTAAGCCTTCCTTCTGGCTGGGCGCAATTTATTAAGCTTAAAAAATGGTTCACTCCTGCAAAAAAAAGGTGGTGCAACGAATAAATAAAAGAACTGCCCGAGAAGCTTTAGTAAAAAAAATATTCTAAGATGGTCGAAAAAAGATTTCGAGGACAAAGCGCGTCTCCAGAGAAACCTAATTAAACAAAAATGTTACATCTTTGGACATTATATTACTGAAAGACATTTTTTTTTACTTTTCTACGAAAGTGAACTGCGAGCGGGGCCAAACCATTAAAATGTACCCGGAATGAACAAGACCAAAATTAAACCCACCTATTCTTTCATTCAAAATTAATAGGAACACGTTGGCCTACCACCACGGTATTTGTTTGGAAGGAAAGTAAATTTAAAGGGCGACTAGCAGAATTTAAACTAGGCCTTTAACAGAGAAGATCCATCAAGGTTGCCATAATATTTTCACATTCAAATTCCCTGACTATTACCAGACTAGAGGTCGGCGGAACAAATAAATTAACCGCAAAAATTACGATTAATCATTAAAATTAGTATTATTTGTTTTATACGAATAAATTATACGATTAAACAACGATTTAACATGCAAAATTAATCATTTTTTTCGAATATTTCTGAATAATTCTCGTTTATGGATAAATATAAACAATCGTATAATTTCTTATTCAAACGCCGACCTCTATACCAGACCATTTAAAGAGATTTTCCATGACCCTATAAGGCGAAAATTAGACCATTTTTAACTTGATACTTTACTTTTATCCGAAGTTAATGAATATTTCAGTACAAAGGTTATCGAAATGTTAAATAAATTTGCGAAACTTTCAAGGAACTAAATAATAATCACAGAATTTGTCGAAAATCTACTGTAAAATTACCTTCAAAAATTGCAAAGATAAAATAAAATTCCCTGACCTTTACCTGCCTTGTTATGCCCATTTTTAAATTCCCTGTAGTTTGGCAACCCTGTTACTATACGGCTTAAAACAAGTTTCACAAGTGTTTGAACAAAAACTAGAACATATTCGAAAAATAGTGTGGTGTTATAGAAAATTCATCAGTGACTTTTCAAAACGTTCAACTAAGGTTAAAAATTATGATAAACCATTAATAAAATAATAAATTATTTTTACATCGTTTTGCCAAGCCATAAGCGCAAGACCAAAGCCATAGGCGCAAGACCAAAGCCATATACGCTACACCAAAGCCATATACGCTAGACCAAAGCCATATACGCTAAACCAAATACACGCCAATTAAATTATTTTATAATAATTTATATCATTAGACAAAGTAATACGTTTGTTACCTTATCGATTAGCTGTAGGCTACCACTGAGTAGATTGATACTTATCTCCCTAGATATCTTATACACTTCTGCGTCTACTGATGTTGTTTTAACCGGGTGCCTGTATCCAAGCTTCTACGTATTTTATGACGCTACTTTACTAACTTAATTAACTCCGTTCATTAATCATCGTTATACGGACAGAAATGGTCAGGACAAGCATAATCGGAGGGCAAAGCGCAAATAAATTTGGGTTAAAGAAACAAAAAACAAAACAGTTTGAAAATTGATCCAAGGACGAGGAAGAGGAATTCGGAAGGGAGCAAATAGTTTTACCGCCCTCTAAGAAAAGAGTTATTTTTCAAAAGAAATTAAGTCAGCCGGGCCCAATTGGACCTAATTGGAAAGGTGGTTCCTGGCCGGTCATTTGGAGCTGGCTGGGATTAGGGTTATCTCTGGTGGTAGTCCTGGGACACTCGTATAAAGGAATAGAATCGAGGATTTCATTTGAAATCCAAAACAGGGACGCCCCGACAACAGGTCTAAACTGGTGCGGGAGAAAAAAGAACATTTCGCGGAATTGCGGAAACATCGATTTTAATTTAAAAAGTCCTAGTAATAAAAGAACCAGTCTATTTCGAGAGGATCGAATGACGGTATAAAAGCCAAAATTTTTAGGGAACTTCTATTATCTACCTAAATATTTCTATAGCAGTTAACAGGCCTGATACTCACTTGCACAGTAGAATTTAGTGAGTTTAGAGACAAAAATTTTAAAAACGTTACCGAAAGGAGACTAAAAATCTACCAAATATGGAAAGAAATATTCTGTTTTATTGCTTTTTTTGACTAGTTACACAACCAAAATAGTAACTAGCTATACGCTAGTGTTTATGCGGAAAAGCAAATGAGCTGACGAACTTTTATTACACCCCCTCTGCCGGAGCTTCTCAAGTACCGCAGCGCCGAAATGAGTAATTGGCGGGCTTTTCAAAAATTATAAAAAAAAATTAAAAGCGAACGGAGTTTGATTTTGTTTTATTATTTTTAAAAATGCTAAGGAAATTTAAAAATTAGAAAAAAGTAATAAATAGTAACTAATTTTGGGAAAAGTGACTTTTAGTGACAGATTTAAAAAAGTGATTTTAAGTGAGAAAAGTGACTCAGTATCAGGCCTGAGTTAAGCACAAAAAAGTATTACTTTGTCGCGATATTTTCGACATTTTATTCATTAGAATGAATTATTGCAATCGTATGTAGTAAATAGTTAAATAGTAAAAGTGCGGTTCAGAAAGAATTAAATTTACAGCACTCCTAATTTTTCTTGGGGCTCATAAATAAATTTTAATGGACCTAGGAATAGACTGCGGTCCTTAAGTTACTTTGTGGGACCCACAGTGAAGTCCTTTAACCTTCTGTAAAATTCGTTTAAGTTGGAAATTGGGTCTCATTCAAGAAATAATATTAAACGTTAACTTTGTAATATGTAAAGTCGTAAGTTGCGTTCCGCGATACGTTAAAATTCAGAAATCTAACCGTATACTACGCTTCTAAATTTAAATATATATGGTTTAAGTAATCTAAATTTAAATATCAAATCGCCACCACGAATTTTAGACATTGATACTATTTAAAATTAAATATAGGTGACTTTTACACGAAATTAAAATTTAGAACTCTAATCGTATTCGTAGAGCGGAAATTTAACGATGACGATTTGCATCGTTAAATTTCCGCGTAACGATCAATCGGGGTGTCACCGGAGATCTCAATCTGGGCGTTTTGAACGTAACCCTTTCGATCAATTTCGCGGTTGATACCGGCAGACTTAAATTGGAAAATTTCGCCTTACAAATTCCACCCCCTTTAATTTTCATTTAATTAACGTTGAAGAGGTACCAACGTCCGTTATAAATCTCGCGTTTAAGGCGAAAGGGCAAACGTGGGCGTTTCGTCTCAGAGTTGAGACAATATAATAAGGAATAGGAATGGTCGGCTTCGGTGACGAGCGAAGGAGGATCGGGAGGTTATTTCCATCCGAGTCTATTAATCGGCCAGCCTTCCTCGGGTCCGGTTGCGCAAATACCCCCTTTGGATCTCCGGCAAACGTTTGGGAGGACGACGTAGGCTGATTGTGAAGCTCAACACAAATTGCAACTACGAATCGGGCGCAATCAGTCTTGGCAGGAAGCGACGCCTATCGCGTCAAGGAATCCCGCTGGGGGGCGCTGCCCTAATTGCGAATGGAGGCAACAGCGCGACTCCTCCTTGTTGCTATTCATTTGTATTTTTAATCACGGTCATTTGTTGCCGTGGCAACGGATAATCCGGCCCGCGTCTAATGATCATTGCCGCGTTAAGTTTAAAGCATAAATTACGCGTAATAGAACTAGGCCGAATAATATTCGGGCGCGCCACCCGCCGAGTCTAGATGGAGCCACCGGCGCGTTCTTCTCCCTTAAATCTGAGACATTTGCGCTCCTATTTTAAGTCATAACTAAAATAGCCATTACGACGTTAGGTTGATAATAGGGCGCCTCGGTCGCGATCGAAACCAGCCAAATGAAGCGTCCGAAAGTATGGCGTTCATTCTTATCGGGCCTACAACAGGAACATTTTTGATGAAAGCGCCATCTTTCGTTCAAATACGACGCCCGATTAAGTAAACGGCAAAGCCCGGATCTTCACAATGCCGCCTATTAACCATTAACTTTCAACGGAAATCGAACAATTTAGAAATTACCGCTGTAGTTCTCTATTCCAGATACGGGCTTAAAGGGTCACACAATCAACCAAATTTCACGAGTTACCAACGGTAATTTTAAAATTATAATTATAAGGATCTAGAAAGGGAGGAGATACCTAAAATTATTGCGTGGTCCTTTTAAGCCACTACAACAGGCGGTGACCAAGGTTGCGATCCTGAAAATCGCATTTTTCAAAGGTCAAGATCAGGATTCTCAAGGCCGAGATGACCCCATTTGGGCAGCCCTCAACTACAGGCTACAGCGCAGCTCACAAACTAAGCGATTCTGGACGCACGAATTTTGGTAAATTTGACCTATAAACATCGAAATATCTAATAGATAAAGATGAATGTTTGTTTCTTTGTGTATATATATTTTTGTTTGTCCGCTATAGGAATCTACAGTTTTCAACTTAGGTACCCTGACTGCAGTTTTCGACGCTAACGGTCGGCAAAACAAATTTAATTATTGAATTAATTTAATACTTAGGTTATACAAATTGGCATACTTCCCCGGGAAATACCTGGTACCCTAGCTAGATACTACACTTTGGCCTTAGCCAAAAAACTGAGCTTCTTAGTTTTTTAGGCATACACACGAAAAAACCTTAATTTTTTTTAAAAGCCTAGACTAGGTCATATGATAAAAGGCAAATTATTATGTAATCAACGTATTATTGGTTAATATAGTCATTAACCAGTTGGTTATTTTGGGTACGGTGCTCTGCGTGGAGACAGTTATTGCAGCGTTCTATTTTCGTTTTGAATGTGTCGCTTTCAAAACTGGCGCTTTTTCCTTGGTTATAAAAATAGGCATAGTTGCCCGGGAAATACCGCTTGAAATTTAATCACATTTAAACAGTCTGTATTGACGAAAATACGCGCTATTATTTCGAATCAACAGGCAATACAATAACATTGATATAAACTCGAAAAAGAATGGCTGTTTAGTTGAAAATTATATATATATTTCCCCTGTATCAACCGCAAAAAGGCCAAAAAAAAATAAGACGCGGCTAACACTACTGGTCATCGCGAAATAGAGGTGGGGAGGAAGAAAACCAAACGCTGACCATACGCAAACTCCTACTAGACTGGTCAATGCAACTTTCTATTCTTACGGAACGGATCCATCTGGATCAATAAAACCAATAAAGACGTCCAATTGGTAGCGTATGTTTGTCGGTACGCCCTTCCCACTGTAACCAACATTAAAGAGTAATAAAGGGAACGCGGTTCTACGCGACTACTTGTTGAATGGGCGAAATGCGGTTCGTGCTAGATCGAGTCGAGAATTACCTGACAGTTGAGTCGTAGTTAGGCGTACGCGGTAGCGAGTTCCGTATAGTTTGCGAGGAGTAGAGCCTTGGGGAGAAGTATCAGGAGAGCGTTGCCACGAAGAGAATGCGGGGGAGTGAGTGAGAGATAAGGGAATAAAGAGAGAGATAGCCGATGAAATTGGCCTTCTATTCGCTTCCGTCCTGCAGCGATGACCGCCGGATTAGGACATCAGCCTCGAGAAAAAAGCTCTGTCATCGAAGCAACTTTGCGAGATGAATTGGGGCTGAGGGTTTTAGTGTCACCGAACCAAGTCGTCTCGCCCCCCCTTATAGCCCTGCCCAATCCTATCTGCACCCCCCTGTTGTCTTTTCCACAGTGTCTGCCATCGCCAATTTTCTGTTTCTCCGCTTGTAATCACTATCAAATATATAAATTGTCTGGACGTTGGAAGGACCTTCGTTGCTATGAATTACGATAATTTCGATCCACAAGCAAAAAGAGAAAAAGATTGGTTTATTTCACGGTGAAGCGGACAAAGACGAAATGACGTATTGTTTGGAGGTTAGGTCCTATTAAAACAAGAATGATGGATACATATCCTCCAATATAATAATTAGCTATACTCGTGTCACGGCTTTTACTATTAATCAAATTGCTGTAGCGAGATTGTCACGTTTAGTTCAATTGAAAACGAAATGTCGAGATAAATTTTTTGGATTAAACGCTTTTTTAAAACAAGCTTAACACGTTACGAAGTTTAAATGTTAAAAATGTTCAAGTGGAATTGTTAAAAATGTTCAAGTGGAATTGTTAAAAATGTCCCAGTGGAATTGTTAAAAATGTCCCAGTGGAATTGTTAAAAATGTCCCAGTGGAATTGTTAAAAATGTCCCAGTGGAATTGTTAAAAATGTCCCAGTGGAATTGTTAAAAATGTTCCAGTGAAATTGTTAAAAATGTAAATGTTCCAGTGAAATTGTTAAAAATGTAAATGTTCAAGTGGAATTGTTAAAAATGTTCCAGTGGAATTGTTAAAAATGTTCCAGTGGAATTGTTAAAAATGTTCCAGTGAAATTGTTAAAAATGTAAATGTTCAAGTGGAATTGTTAAAAATGTTCCAGTGAAATTGTTAAAAATGTTCCAGTGAAATTGTTAAAAATTTTCCAGTGAAATTGTTAAAAATGTAAATGTTCAAGTGGAATTGTTAAAAATGTTCCAGTGGAATTGTTAAAAATGTTCCAGTGAAATTGTTAAAAATGTTCCAGTGAAATTGTTAAAAATGTTCCAGTGAAATTGTTAAAAATGTAAATGTTCAAGTGGAATTGTTAAAAATGTTCCAGTGAAATTGTTAAAAATGTTCCAGTGAAATTGTTAAAAATGTAAATGTTCAAGTGGAATTGTTAAAAATGTTCCAGTGAAATTGTTAAAAATATTCCAGTGAAATTGTTAAAAATGTTCCAGTGAAATTGTTAAAAATGTTCCAGTGAAATTGTTAAAAATGTTCCAGTGAAATTGTTAAAAATGTTCCAGTGAAATTGTTAAAAATGTTCAAGTGAAATTGTTAAAAATGTAAATGTTCAAGTGAAATTGTTAAAAATGTAAATGTTCAAGTGGAATTGTTAAAAATGTTCCAGTTAAATTGTTAAAAATATGTTAAGATTAAAAAGCTCAATAACTATTTAAAGTTAAATTGTTGAAAATATAAACTTAAAGATTAATCGGAATTGTAAAAAATATTACGGTAAAGTTCAAGCGGAATTAATAAAATATTAAAAAATTAAACACCATATGAAGTTAAATTGTAAAAATTCAAGCGGAATTGATAAAATATAAGGTTAATTTTAAACTGATAAATATTACAGATAATAGATATAATCAGGAATGGATAAAATACGAACCATTTGCACACAAAAGTTAAAAACCAAAAAATGAACTAGCCAAATGTTGAATTTGTAAAACGCTATTTCATTTTCTTAACCTTTTTTTTTTAAATATTTCTGACATTAATTTATCTTTATTTCATACCCAGAGGGCGCTTGCAGTTGTCGAGGGCAAAATGCGCATTTAAGATATCTTTGTTAGCCATAAAATTGCTAAGTTGGTAAAAAGAAAAAACAGAGCATACGCGAAGTACAACATTATAGGTTAAATTTGATGGAAAAATGGGAATTATAGTAGGCTAGATTACAAATCAAAGAAACATTACGGATTTAGGCTTAATATTTCAAATATAATGGTTTCGTTTCCAAACCTTAAATCCACCCACCCTTCTGTAGACTGACGTATATAGGAAAATACAAAAGAGAATGGGCGAAACCAGCCCCCTTAGACCCCCTCAAAGTGTACAGCGCGCGCGGAACATTTCAGATATTAAATCGGAATGGTAAAAACCAAGAAAAAGTAAAAAAAAGAGAGAGAGAGAAAGAGAGAGAGAGAGAAAGAGAAAGAGAGAGAGAGAGAGAGAGAGAGAGAGAGAGAGAGAGAGAGAGAGAGAGAGAGAGAGAGAGAGAGAGAGAGAGAGAGAGAGGGAGAGAGGGAGAGAGAGAGAGAGGGAGAGAGAGGAGAGGAGAGGTGGGGGGATAAGACATAAATCAACTTTTCTCTTTTCCAAACGTCGGCTTGCAAATATATACCAAATGCCGAGCAAAAAGAAGGAAAAAAATTGCGATCCTTTTAACTTATTAGGCATTATATAAAAAAATTGTTCTCTCAGTCTGTGCCCTCCCCCCTTTTTTAACCCCCTTCTTAAATAAGAAAATCGATAGAACTGCGAGTAAAAAAGAAAGAGAAGTGATATTTTCTCTATGAACGGATATGGACATGGAAATGAAATAAAAACGAATTGAAAAATAAAAATGATGACCTTTTTCTCGTTTATCCCGGAGCGCGGATGAGGGAAATCTAATTACCCGACTCAGGCTATGTCGCCGCTGAAACTCCGCTTCTTGTAATTGAAAATAAATATTAAAGTAAAGAGCCTATTCGCGTGTACTGAAAGGAATTATTATTTAACGATGTAAGATCTTTAACATTTAAAGAAGGCTATATCGATGTGAATAGAGTTAACTATTACTATTAATATTATTATCATTAAAGAACTAAATCTAGAGGCCTTGGTAAATTAGCTTTTATTCACTAAACTCTGAGATACGGAGATTGAACAAGAACGTATGACGTTATATAGAGCGAAAAAGAAAAATCCGCCATCTTGGAAAATGGCGGACCAAATTGTTTTAATTATTAGTCACGTTCCATATTCCCAATGTCAAAAATTCGCAATTTCAAATTAAAATAGGTAACGGTATCTGTACTATTTGGCTATTTATAATGATTTAAAATATTTATTGTTAAATTAAAAATTACACCAACTAAATTCAGAGTTTAAAATATTTTTTTGGGTAAATAATTATATACGTTTGTCGTACTTGCTTCAATATAGATAAAAATATATGGTATAAAGAGAACGAATTTAATTTTCCAAATAAAAAGTATTTTGCATAAGTAAGAATGTTTTAGCGAATATTGTTCATTAAGGTAAAAAGGGTAGGGTGGAGGTTGGGCTGGCCTTGCCCGTGGCAGTGAGCAAATGAAGTTCGAATGACCGGTTCGATAGCGGGGGATAACAGCGCCATCTGGAGCAACGCGCGCGGATCAAAAAATAAACTTTGGCGAGAAAGAACTTTTAAGAATGTTAAGAGAGAAAAGCGAAAGCTTATTGATGAACTAATAGTTGATAATGATGAAGTGGGGAAGGGAGAGCCCTGGAAGCCATCACAGGGCCGTTTGCCGACACCCTAACCTGACAATTCGGACATCTGGTTGGCAGAAACTACCTTCGGCCTCGGCTTCACTGTCAGGTTATCGCCCTTTAGCGAGAACGCATCTATCTCCGCAGCATCCCATCCCGGATCGAGGGATTGGAAGAGGATAGCGGCGTTGGGAATGGAGGGGGGCTAGATAGAAAAGGGGGGCACAACAATAAGGACTAATGGGCCACCGGTAATGCTAGTATCGATTTTTCAACGCTTTATTTCCGAAAACGGAGGTCAGAGAGGGTCCATAATACGATCCTCGGAAAACTCTCCGACTTCATCTTATATATTTTGCTATCAACTCCGAGAGGATAATGTCACTATTTAATAATAGATTTCATATTTATATTTAGGCAATTTAGTATTTAATTTTGTTCCATTTTTAGGGTGTAATATATATTTGGCGAAAGTCAATTTCCACCTTCGAGTGAAATTACGATTCCTGGAAGAAGCCATCTACGAAAAAGCGAGAATTAATATTTCATTTCTTTTTCTACGGCTCGTATTATAAACGTTCTGAGAAAAAATTCAAAATTAAATTTTATCTAAGGCGAATTCTAAGAAAAGAGATAATTTGATTTTGCCCCTAGTAATTTTTAAATAAATTTCAAAATGAGGTCAGCCCATATTTACTTTACGTGTTCTTACACTACGGCTACGTCGAAAATACGAAAACACGTAGAGAAAACGGTGACATGAGCCGAGCAGTCGGTCCATTGGACGTCGAGGTTAGGGCGAACTGGACATTGGACGCTGCGGTTTTAAGATAGACGTAAAAAATGGCAATGGTACCCCGGGGGGTGCGCTACAGTTAGCAAATGGTGAAAGACAACGGACGTTATGAGCAAAAAGGAGAGATGGTCAGTCTCCAGGGGGTGACCAGCCAAATGACCAGACAGAGACACTTCCTTTCTTCCCTGACCCTCCCTTCTCCACATCTTCATTCTAGCCCATTATATGACGTCACGAACCTCATTCGCTGAAACAAGAGTTTCCCCCGTAATGGCTGTTGAGGTAAAGACTCTACTCCCCCACATAATTTTTTTTATACTTGTTTTTAGTGGAAGTTTCCGTTTCGCTAATGAGAAATAAACAAGTTGGTCATGTACGGTATGAGCTAGCAGTACCACCCTGTTATGGCGACGAAAAGGTGGCGCCATCCCTAGATTCGTTGAAGAACTATTAAAAAGAAAATCTAGTGATGGCAATTATGCAGGGTTGCCAATATATTTTCATATTAAAAATTTTTCCTCGACCTTTTTAAGGCATAAATTACACAATCTTTAGCTTCTATAAAAACTACATAAATTTTCAACAAAAAACTTATTGCAACGTTCAAAAAATTTACCAGAACTTTTATGGAACTAAATAATAAAAACAGAATTTGTCATAGAACTATAGTAAAATTACTTTCAGAACTTTTTCAAAATAAAAAATAATTTCCTCCCTTTTCCATGATTAATTACAAATTCTGAAAAATTCCGGACTTGTTAGACCTGTTTTCAAATTCCCCGACCTGTATCAATCAATCCTGTAGTGCCTTTACGAAATTTACAATAGTTGAAATCTATAGCATATTTTAAAAAGTTTCAAATATTTGAAATGTTTTTGGACAAGGACTTCTTTCAAAAGGCATTTATCACTACGGTTTGATTTTGCTAATAAGAACAATTAAATTGGGAACATCCTTAAAACATTTTGTCAAATAATTTTACACTTGATCCACTGAACAAGCACTACATACAACATATTAAGTCAATATTTTGAAACGATTCAGCCAATAAAAATGTAGATTGGAAAAATTAAATCAAAATTGTCCACTTATATTTGACGCACTAAGAAAGTTATACTTCATATTTAATTGCCTAAGAACTTCAAAATGTGTTATTTATAATAACCTTAAAGTAATTCTGGAGCCGTCAGCTATCCATCTCTGGCACAACGAAAATTGGGGTTTCACAAAACATTTTAGAGAGGGTATTTTGGTTTGTTAAAAAATTAAATTGTTTTATAACGGGTAAAGTTTTTCTTACAAAAGTAAGTAATGGAAATTTTAACCGGACAATGCCTGCCAAGTGACAACAAGCCACGCTTAGAATCCATGTCATTTCATTGGTCCCTTAGCAATTATAATTTTTTAAATGTGTAGAGGAAAATATTTAGTACTTTGTTCGTAAAAGAGGCCCAATAAACTTATGATAGAAATTTTACCTCGACATTTAAAATAAAAAGTTGTCTAGGGGATTCTAATATAGAGGTAACAATTATGAAAACCAATTTTAGAGGGTTGGCAAGAAATGAAACTTTTAATAACAATATAAAATTAGAAATAATTCCGAAAGAAAGTTACTTAAAATTAAAGGGGAAAATAATTTTAACCACACTCGGTGGCGCGCGCACACTCATAGGGGTCAGATCCCTCAATAGAGGTGAGATAAATATACTTTAGGGCATAAACAGATCCACGTACCGTGAATAATGATCATTTATTTAACCAGTTGACGATTGAACTACAATTGAACAAGTTGGTACACCTGAATTTTTTTTAAAGTTAAATTTATATCATTAACCGTGAATTTCTTTAATTATTCTATTTCAAGAAAAATTATTCCCCTTCTTTTCATCTAATTGGACACTTGTATAATATGATTTATATTTTCGTAACAAATGTATACTTCATACAAAAGTATAATCAAATAAAGGTTTGCGCTTATTGTCTTAAATATTTAAGAATAATTTAATCATTTGTAAAACATAGACCGCCGCTTTGATTTGCTTTGGATAAGAGTTTCGAAAGAAAAATGAAATCAGAAAATAAAGATTTAGTTTGCATTTGCCTCGGAAAATGTCCGATAAACCGTCTCAAATAGAGAGCGTACTTGGCCATACTTAAAGGCCGCGAAGAAATCCTAACAAGAAAAGGCTCTTTGTAGCAATTTCGTATTTTGCGGACTAAATTATAAGGTATAGATTAAGAGATGGAGATGGGGAAGAGCCCCTCTCTTTTCTCTTATTCAAATAAGTCCCCGCGATGTTTAATGCATAAGGAGAAGCCCACTAGCGAGGCGCCATCCTTAGATATAGTTGGGTCTCCCCTCCAGGATCTGAGCGACCGGTCAAGCGCGAAATTGAAACGCCCCTGGTCAAAACCGATGGACGGTCTCTCTCCAGCGCATCCATTTGGTTCATTCTCTCGGCGTACAATAGGTGGCGCGGCCGATCCGATGGCCCGGCAAAACAGACGATCCGAAATTTCAAAATTTAACAATTTAAACCAAATAACCGGGCAAAAGGGGATGTATAAATATTTAGTAAAAATTCACCTCTCTTTTATCTCGGGGCGACGCTAACTCCATCTATTACGCTTCGCTCGGATGAACTTCGAATTTTTGAAGGGTTTTAAAATCGCGAAGGTGGCAATGAAAATTTCATAACCCCACCCTTCCCCCGCGTTTCAGCTCTATGTATTGTGTAACGAAAGAATATTTCTTCGTGGCAGTGGCGAATGTACGAAGCCATTATGCGCGGTATAATTTCGAATTACAACCCATACAAAGACGCGTTTTGTTCGTTGATAGATGGCTTCAAATATTTAATGCGCAATTGTAAAGACAGTCAATTTAAAACTTAGCGGGTAAGGTTACTTCTATATACTGTTAATAAATTCTTTGACCGTGGACATTTTAATTCATTATAAGAAAAAGTAGTTTAGTAAAAATAATCCAAAATTAATTATAATCAATAACCTATTTGAAACTTGGTTCTTGTCGTGGAAGAGGAATCTAATGGTTTCTTTTAGGTGGTCTAAATCGTTGGCCGCTTCTAGTCAAGTTAAGACGCGATTTAAGAATTCCGTTCAACCAAAGCCACATTGTTTTCACAATCAAATTCCCTGACTTTTCCAGGTTTTCCCTGACCATCTTCAGAGATTTTTCCCTGACTTATTTTGTGCCAAGATTTTTCTATTTTTAACTTATATATTGGAAATAGTTTCCTATTTGCAACCGAAATTAAATTTCCTGATATTTCCCTGACTTTAGTTTAATTTTTAAAATTCCCTGACTTTTCCCTGATTTTAATGCTCATATTAGAATTCCCTGACTTTAGTTTAATTTTTAAAATTCCCTGATTTTAATTATCATATTCCAATTCCCTGACTTTAGTTTAATTTTTAAAATTCCCTGCCTATACTATTCGTTTTGAAAATCGGCAATAGAAATGCTGATAAACAGATAACCTACCGCCATCTACTTGGAGAATTTTGTACTATAAATTGGGAAAAAAGTGGCGCCATCTTACAGTATTTTCAACCAATATCTAACCGTCATCAATACAATACAAAAGTCTCCAAATATGGCTACCAAGTTCCTCTAATGGCCCCTACGCTTCGAAATTCTAGTGTGCGATGCCGCGGTATTAAACTGTGGAATGATCTTTCTCGTGTTATTATTGCTACTTTAAATCAGTTTCGTACTTCAATACTAAATTTACTCCACGACACTCCAATAGTTTAATTATTTTTTGTTCTTGTTTATTTAAAATTATCTCTGTATATATTTTAAAATGTATTGTTGTTCATGTGGACCCAACTGGAAAGCAGTTAAAAAACTGAGTTGGATATCCTAATAAAGCTATTTATTATTATTATTATTATTTCGACATAATTTTCATTATTAAACATTTAATGGCAAAACGAATGGCCATTGAAACTTTTCCCTTTAAGAGCTTTCAAGGCACATTAAGGTATAGTTAACCCCCCGAGTTCGAATAAAATCAGGGAGAAACAGCTCTGGATGTCTCCTTGTTAGTACAACACGTGTAAGCAGAATCTAAAACAAATGCGGCACTCTTAAAAAAATCTGGATGATAAAATTAGCGAATAAGTAGATTAGTCCATTATAAAAGGGATAATAAAGCTAAAAACTATACAAATTTGAAGAAATTAAAAAAAACTTACTAATAGCTCGAACCGATAGGTCTTCGAGCAAACCAAATGACGCGAAACTCGGACCAAATAGATCCGAGTGAAAAACGAAATTAAATTAAATAAAATAGCCAGAAATTCCAACGGCAGACCGGTTTCGTCCTATTTGGGACTTGTCAGTACCGTGAGGGAAATCTGGCGAGTCCCAAATAGGACGAAACCGGTCTACCGTTGGAATTTCTGGCTATTTTATTTAATTTAATTTCGTTTTTTACTCGAAGATCTATTTGGTCCGAGTTTCGCGTTTTTTGTTTGCTCGAAGACCTATCGGTACGAGCTATTAGTAAGTTTTTTTTAAATTTCTTCAAATTTGTATAGTTTTTAGCTTTATTATCCCTTTTATAATGGACTTTTCTACTTATTCGCTAATTTTATCATAAATTGCAATGCAGTCCATAGGTGGTTCCTTTTAACCTAAAAAAATCTGGGGCGTCCATGTCGAAAAACTAGAAGCTTAATAACATTTCGTATCGGGTTAACATTCCTTTTTGAGTCATAAGATCAACGGCATGAGCTGAGGAACGTTACTATTTAATAATAAGACAACCCAAGCGACAGTTATTTCGCCAGCGACCCCTAGTGGCTACACCTATACGTCATCGGGATGAACTGCGAAAGCCCAAAAAATGCCGCATCAGGGATGCTGACTCACCTACGCGGAGTCAGCCTAGATAGCGGAATTCCATACACTGGATATTAAAACGAGCTCCAGGGGCTGGTTTCACTTTCAATTTGGCGCTCATGAAATCGAGAGAGCGTGCTTAAGTAGAACATGCCCAATGAAATCGTATAATCTGTATAACCTTTCCTTATAAATAGTTAATTTCATTGGACTTTAAAGTTTGATTTTCACTTTTTTTTAAACGAAGGTAACAAAATATTCCGACTGTGGCAAAACCTAGTAAACGCCAACTTAAATTTCAAGTTAGTAGTAAATTATGGTACACCTACTGGAACCCGCCAAAAACATTTCCGAGTTATACCTTAAAGGTTTAGGTTTTTTTTCTGCCTGTCCCCCTTTAAATTAACTTAGTGGATCACAAATAACCTGGTGGTAGGCCAACCGCTGCAGATGTAGGCCTAAATTAAAGGGGGACAGGCAGAAGAAAACCTAGGCCTATAACTACCATAAAAAATTATGTTAATCAAAATAAACTGAAACTGTTTAAAAATTAATGAAATGGCATTTACAAGGTTTTGCCATGAATCCGGCCATTATTGGCGCTAATTAAAAGGTTTCCATGGAAACAAAATATCTTAATCACCAGGAATGAGCTAAGCTATAGATTGTTTTAGACTCCAACGTCCGTAGCCCGAGCCAGAAACTCGAATTTAGATATTTTTCAAAACACATTTTGTCACGAAGTTAGAAATAACGTAATATCTTGTGACGAAAGTTTCATTAAAAAACACCATTAGTGTGATTATGTTACGTATAAAACACAACTTAAAAAACACCCATTAAGATTTACTTTAAACATGATTTAAATTTTTCTATTCAAACAGATTCATACCTTTTTTATTTGTATTTTTTTTTTCAAATAACGTTGAAAAGATAAAAGCTAATGAATAATAATAATAATAATCAGCTAGGCTAATACCCCAAGGCACCACCTTAGGCCCGAGTTATCTAACGACTTGTAATGCCTTTAAACAGGTGCCGAATTTTCTACTATACCAAAATAGTCAAAGGCACTCGGGAAATATTTCCACACTAATGCTTTTAGACTTTATATAGGAAAAATAAGATTAAAAGTCACTGAAGTTTTACCCTCGCAAACCAAATTGCGAAAAAGAGAGGGTGTGTTTTAGCCAACAACCCGGGAAAAAAAAGGTTTAAAATATTTAAACTTCCTAACTTTAGTTTTAAAAAGTAAGAACGAAGAAATAAAATAACACGGTAAATAAAGGTATACGCGAATTTAAAAGCTCTTTTTCAGTTTACTTTAGCGCGAGGATAAAATAAAATCGAAAAGTAAAGATACTAGCCTTAGCTACCGACAGAGAGAGAGAGAAGTTACTATACTAAACAAACGCCGAGAACTAATGCTTTGGAAATCTTCGATAGTGGCAGCAACGTGTGATAATGGCTGCCAGATATATAGAATAACTGCCTATAGGAATCACTTCGAACGGGGTATACTCTCTAAAGGTCGTACTAAGTGAAAAGCGCAAACCGTACCCTAGCCCCTACCTTGGGCGCGAGTATAATTTGATATCGTCGAGAGTACCTGAATCCCTGCGCGAAAGATTCTCAGAGCCATCGTTCTCTCGAGTATAAAGGAGAAGTCTGCGAAGAGGAAAGAAGATATATATAAAATGAATCGGAAATACTAAATAAAGTGTCAAAATACAAAGAACGAGAAAAAGTAGCGCTCGAAGATTTTTAACTCGTTTTTTCCCTCTCGTATCTTCTTTACTCGATGTCTTTTTATTTGCCGAAGCAATAAAGAGCCTCCCCCGAAATAAGAAAAACTTCCAAACGGGTTCAAATTTAACCTCTGAAAATGTGACCTTTTGAGAATTCAGCCTCACATGGCACTATATAGGTGATGGGATTAATTTGGAAAAATAAATTTAATCAAAAGAAAATATACCTATGGTTATAAGTAACGTAATATCAATAAGTATATCAATAGACGCTACAATAAATCATTCTCCGAAGAAATCGCCAAGTAGTAATATTGGGAAAAATTATCACCGAACTGATTTTTATGGGTGAAAACTCGGAACCACTCCCGCGTTGAGATAACAAGTTCTGACCCCATGGGTTAAAGGGGTTTCCCGGATATCTTCGGTTTCCCCTTCCCATAAAAACTAGTAGAGGTTAATGGTAACAGTGTAGGGAGCTGTTGGCCATGATGGGCTTGCCACCACCCTCCTTCGCATTGTAACCCGGCCACCTGAATTAAGGCATTAAAACGTTCTTGATGACTTGGGTCTAAGGTGGTGCCTTGGGTATAGCCTAGCTGATAATAATTATTATTTTATTAATATTAGCTATTGCTAGGTTTAGTTCTTAGCGCAGAGCCCCCTAGTGTCTAAAAATGCCCAAAGCGGAATATTATTGTACTACCAAGGACGATAACACGCTACTCAGTTCGATTGCGAGTCTTAAATTGACGAGTTTATCAGTGTTGAAAAAAGATTTTGTCAGGAAATTAGTATTAACACAATAGGAAATGTGATTACTTTTGCTATTGTTAAAATATTTTGACAAAACACCCAAGACTACGTAGATCAGTATATCGCGAATCGGATAGGGGTTAAGGATTTGTTTACGAATTCAGATTTTCGGGGTGTCGTAAAGAAACCCATTAACGTAAACGGAATTATTTAGGTAAATCTTACTCAAAGCCGGGCCCGCAAGAATATATCTCAAAGCAAAAATCCTAAAAGAGGAAAACACGACAACACACTTAAGAATGAGATGGTCATATTTAGCCCCCTTTAGCAAAAATAGATCCGGAGAAACTTTAGAACATAACCGTTTTTCACGCGAGCTTATAGTCGGTTCTCTCCCTCGCCGAAACGCGCAAAGTCTAGCCATAAACGGCCGCGTTTGACGGTCCGTCGTCAAACTTCAAAAAGCATATTTGGTCTAGCACGGGAGGGCTACTCTTAGAGCGCTAGCGGCGACATCTTGTTCCCTTCCTTCCGAGTAAAGGGGGTAAAAAAGCGATTCGCGCGACGTCTAGCGGTACCTGGGGGAAGAGCAACTTAGAGCCGTCTCATAGGGTGGTCTACTAAAAGCTTTTTAAAGTCTTTCTGTTGGGTTTGCGACGGCCATCATTGCGCACCGCATCGAGAACCACCAAATGCTAGCAACGACAAAAATCCCAAGCGAGATTCTATGGCCGAGTATTCAATTTCGTCGAGATTTATAAACCCCTCCCGGAAGGATTTTTAGATTTCCAGAATAAAATCTTTTTTTGTAGCTCCGCTTGGTTTTCCCTCTTTTTTCCATCTTCTCTATCCGCCAACGAGCCCAAACAAAGTTTCAGTCTACTTTAATATATATTACACGAGCCTCTAAATATACAGGGTGGAAGCCTCAGCCGTGGTCCAGCTCTGGTACTTCTCCTAGTACACCAGAGTACTGCGGGTGGAACACTTCAACAGGCGCTGGTAGGCCAAAAATAGACCAATGAGATAATTGGAAGCCTCAGCTGTGGTCCAGCCTCGGTACTTTTCGTAGTCTAAAAATAGACCAATGGGAGAATTAGAAGCGCATCTTCCAAATGCTTTATCGGGCGATTGGATAAAGATGCGCTTATAATTATCCCATTGGTCTATTTGTGGAATACCAGCGCCTGTAGAAGTGTTTGACCCGCAGCACTCTGGTGTACTAGGAGAAGTACCGAGGCTGGACCACGGCTGAGGATTCCACCCTGTATAGTCGTGGAAAAACCTAGGAGTTTTTGGTTACTCGAAACGATTTCTGTATTTTCACGCGCGACGGTGATGGTAGTCCAACGCGTAGAAAATCTACGAAAACAAACTTAGCGTGGACATATTCGACGCGACGCAAACTGTACTTGTTCGCTAGCTTCTATTCCAACGTCGAGTGACGGTCGCGGTAAAGTGTTCCTAGAAGAGATTCCGGGTTTCCATCCGCGTCTCTCTCGGCTGGATATATCCCTTCTCGCCCAAAGTAAAGAAAAATGCTCTTCAAAAGTACATTTGGTCAAATCATTTATTTCTTATTTTCATTTTAGGCGGGCTGCAGGCGCTGAGGAATCGCCCTTCGCGGAAGCATTTTCTAAATGAGCTTTTTATTCAACGGGCGAAAAAACGAAACGCTACTATTCTGTATAAATTGTAATAAGGCCTCTTTTCAAGCTGTTTTAACATTGAAAATTCGAGCAATTACGATAAATGAAATACGTCAAATAAATAGAGCTTTTTTTCTTTCGTGCGATCAAGCCACGCCGATCGATATAACTTCGAAAATTAACGATCTGCTTTTCAAATTGCGTTTTTCTTTTAATATAGATGGCACCAGTTCCCGGGTATTTAAAATAAATCATTCTAGATTTGAAATGAAAAATTTTGGGCAGCCTCTTTAATGTACGCGTGTTTCAGGGATCCCAGCTAATAGTGCTCAAAAATATGCAGGAATTATCGGCTAAAAATTCCAAATTATACGATAATTATCGAATAAAAATTCAAAATTATACGATAATTATTCGATAAAAATTAAAAATTATACGATAATTATTCGATAAAAATTAAAAATTATAAGATAATTATTCGATAAAAATTAAAAATTATAGGATAATTATCAGTTAAAATTTGGAAATGATAGGATAATTATCGGTTAAAATTTGGATAAGATAGGATAATTATCGGATAAAATTTGGAAATGATAGGATAATTATCGGATAAAATTTGGAAATGATAGGATAATTATCGGATAAAAATTCGAAATAAGATAATTATCGGATAAAAATTCGAAATAAGATAATTATCGGCTAAAAATTCTAAATTATACGATAATTATCGGCTAAAAATTCCAAATTATACGATAATTATCGAATAAAAATTCAAAATTATACGATAATTATTCGATAAAAATTCAAAATTATACGATAATTATTCGATAAAAATTAAAAATTATAAGATAATTATTCGATAAAAATTAAAAATTATAGGATAATTATCAGTTAAAATTTGGAAATGATAGGATAATTATCGGATAAAATTTGGATAAGATAGGATAATTATCAGATAAAAATTCGAAATAAGATAATTATCGGATAAAAATTCGAAATAAGATAATTATCGGATAAAAATTCGAAATAAGATAATTATCGGATAAAAATTCCAAATTATACGATAATTATCGAATAAAAATTCAAAATTATACGATAATTATTCGATAAAAATTAAAAATTATACGATAATTATTCGATAAAAATTAAAAATTATAAGATAATTATTCGATAAAAATTAAAAATTATAGGATAATTATCAGTTAAAATTTGGAAATGATAGGATAATTATCGGTTAAAATTTGGATAAGATAGGATAATTATCGGTTAAAATTTGGATAAGATAGGATAATTATCGGATAAAATTTGTAAATGATAGGATAATTATCGGATAAAATTTGGAAATGATAGGATAATTATCGGATAAAAATTCGAAATAAGATAATTATCGGCTAAAAATTCCAAATTATACGATAATTATCGGCTAAAAATTCCAAATTATACGATAATTATCGAATAAAAATTCAAAATTATACGATAATTATTCGATAAAAATTAAAAATTATAGGATAATTATCAGTTAAAATTTGGAAATGATAGGATAATTATCGGTTAAAATTTGGATAAGATAGGATAATTATCGGTTAAAATTTGGATAAGATAGGATAATTATCGGATAAAATTTGGAAATGATAGGATAATTATCGGATAAAATTTGGAAATGATAGGATAATTATCGGATAAAAATTCGAAATAAGATAATTATCGGCTAAAAATTCCAAATTATACGATAATTATCGGCTAAAAATTCCAAATTATACGATAATTATCGAATAAAAATTCAAAATTATACGATAATTATTCGATAAAAATTCAAAATTATACGATAATTATTCGATAAAAATTAAAAATTATAAGATAATTATTCGATAAAAATTAAAAATTATAGGATAATTATCAGTTAAAATTTGGAAATGATAGGATAATTATCGGATAAAATTTGGATAAGATAGGATAATTATCAGATAAAAATTCGAAATAAGATAATTATCGGATAAAAATTCGAAATAAGATAATTATCGGATAAAAATTCGAAATAAGATAATTATCGGATAAAAATTCCAAATTATACGATAATTATCGAATAAAAATTCAAAATTATACGATAATTATTCGATAAAAATTAAAAATTATACGATAATTATTCGATAAAAATTAAAAATTATAAGATAATTATTCGATAAAAATTAAAAATTATAGGATAATTATCAGTTAAAAATTTGGAAATGATAGGATAATTATCGGATAAAATTTGGATAAGATAGGATAATTATCGGATAAAATTTGGAAATGATAGGATAATTATCGGATAAAATTTGGAAATGATAGGATAATTATCGGATAAAAATTCGAAATAAGATAATTATCGGATAAAAATTCCAAATTATACAATAATTATAGGAACAAAATTTGAAATGATAGGATAATTATCGTATAAAAATTCGAAATTATAAGATACTTATATAAAACAAATTTGAAATGATAGGATAATTATCGGATAAAAATTTGAAATGATTGGATAATTATCGGATAAAAATTTGAAATGATTGGATAATTATCGGATAAAAATTTGAAATGATAGGATAATTATCGGATAAAAATGGCTAATTATAAGATAATTATTGGATAAAAATTCCAAATTATAGGATACTTATAGGATAAAAATTCCAAATTAAAGGTTATACTTATGGGATACAAATTCAAAATTATGAACACTGAGGAAATGATAGGCGTGTAAATTACACAATTACATTTTGCGGCAATAACTTAACGATAACATGCTAATTCAATCAGAACGACGTTAATATTGACCTTGAAAAATTAAAACACTTCGTCCTTTGCTAGCCTTAATTTACTTTTTAATAATAATTCATGTTACTTAGCAAATTGACCTCAAATACATAATAACCTAGTGTTGTTAATTTTCCGGAAAAATAAAGTGCGGAAAAAATTTCCGAATTGTGGAAAATTTTCCGCAAATCGGAAAAATTAAAAAAACCAAAAATTTATTACTTTTTAAGGGTTTTTAATGTTTTTAACTTTTTATCGATATAAAATGTCTAATATCAGTAAAGATACTACAAAACATTAATAGCGTTATATTGTTAATCAGTTTAAACTAGTCTAGAGGTTTAGTTTTACTTTCAGATTCGAAAAAATTAGGCGAAAATTCCGCTTTATTTCAATTTGCAACAATATATTAGACTAATCTTCGAATGAAAACTTTTTTTTATTTTTTTCGGAAAAATACGGAAATTTTCCTGAAAATGAGGCCTCGGTCATTTTCCGGAAAATTTTCCGAGCGGGAAATTTTCCAACTTACAACACTATAATAAGCCCTTACGCTTCACAGTAAGTGGCGAGATCCTTGTATCTTTAATAGGAAGAGAAAGGACAATTTCCTCGTTTATTAGAAGGCAGGGAAGATTGTGTAGATTACGTCGAAGCTATTTTATTCCCTGGGAATATAATTGTACAGCAGCGAATTACAATGGCAAAGTGAAATCGGATTTAGGGCTTTCTCCATCTTGATCCTCCGTCGGCGCGCGGATGGAAAAGGGGTTACGGAAGACGCTTTGAAGTTACTTCGCCAATTCACAGTTTCGTGGAAAACCCCGCCTTCGCTTTGATCTGGATCTCCCGAGTCCGACTGCGTACTCTACTCTAGCTCGTAGCAGCCGGGTTACGGCGCCATCTAAAGGCCGAAAGGAGTTACGAAGGGATCCTTTGAAAGCTGAGAAAATAGAGAACCGGGGATTAGGATGAGTGTATAATGGAAAAACGAGAGAGCCCCGACCAACGTCATCCTCTCACGCTAAAGGTTACGTACAACAATCTCGAGAATACAACGGATATCACAAGGAACGTAACATACATTTATAGACGATTATCATTTGGGATAATTCGATTCAGAACGTAAAACGTGTTTACTATGTTTGAAATTAAATACCGATTTCTCACGTAGTAACTATACGAATGGAAATAATTATTAACCCAAGGCACCACCTTAGACTAGGGCTGTGCGAGTAGTGGTTTTAGGCAATCGAGTCGGTTATCGAGTATCAAATTTTTTTAATCGAATATTCGAGTCGAGTAATATTGAAGTCGAGTCGAGTAATCGAGTACTTGATTAAGGGGAAACTTTCTCTTATTCGAGTCGAGTAACTAAAAAAAACCTCGAGTAATATTTTTATCGAGTACTTGATTGGGAGCTGGTTTTATTCAAGAAATTATCCAATTAAATTTAAAAGGAGTATAAAGTAACTTTCGATGCTGTAAAATATTCCTTTAATTAAAATGAATCAGTTTCCACAAATTTGTAGGTACCGTTTATTGTCCGCCCAAAAAGTTGTAAAAACTCCTCTTTGAACTTTGATGCAACGAGGATAAAAAAAAATACTCGAAGATTTTAGAGAGCAGCTTATTCAAGTAATCGGGTAGCCGAATATACAATTTTTTGGTACTCGATAATCGACGAGTATTCTCCAATTACTTATTCGAGGTCGCGATCGAGTACACGATGATGTTCGAGAAGTTAATAAATTTAGATGGACTTATATTTCCGTAAAAATGTTATTGCAATGTTGAAAAAATTAGCCAAACATTCAAGGAAATAAATGATAATCGCGGAATTTGTCATACATCTAGAGTTAAATTACCTTCAAAAAGTGCCAAGATAAAATTGAATTCCCTGACCTTTCCCCGAATTTTGACCAATTCTTAAAATTCCTGACATTTCCCTGACTTTTTAGGCTAATTTTTAAATTCCCTGACTTTTCCCTAATTTCAATGTTTTCCCTGACGTGTGGCAACCCTGATTTAGTATTAACTTGTTAGTATTTGTTTACGGTTGAAAAACTACACAAATGAAAACGCTTAAAATAAACTACGTAATATTTGGTGTACGTTGATGTCATTTTTTCTGAGAGATGGCGTCAGTGCGTCATCTCCTGAAAACGAACTTCACCGTGAGCACCACTGTACCGCTGGAGGAACACTTTTACAGGCGCTTTTATGTGTTTGACTGCTATTTTTGGTTTGAAAGGGGGTATT
This sequence comes from Leiobunum rupestre, assembly GCF_980474605.1. Lineage (NCBI taxonomy): Eukaryota > Metazoa > Arthropoda > Arachnida > Opiliones > Sclerosomatidae > Leiobunum > Leiobunum rupestre. Next base: position 24,401,711 of record NC_143387.1, read on the forward strand.
AATCTGACATTTTAGAATAAATTTGAATATTATCAATTCCTTCTCACAATATTTCTTAAAAAAATGGGCTATTTTAGGAAAATGAATTTTAAAATAAAATATTGCGTAATTTAGTTATTAAGTAATGTTTAGTTAAAACTCTTGACGCTTTGATTAATAAGCATACGTAATATTTTACATTTTTATACAAAAAAGAGGTCGTGAATTAATTAGAATAGGAAAGGGGATTTGTTAAACTAATCAGGGGGTGCCTTCGAACAACACAAAACATAAATCTTTTTAAAAATTCAAATTAACAAATTGTCAATTGTAACAAACAGGTCTGTATAATTTACAGCGCCAGCTACATGACAAGACTCCACCCCCCCCCCCTCTTCCAGCGCCCACCCGCGATAAACTATAGGACAACTAGCAAGGGGAGGGGGGGTCAGTACATTTTAGACGTCCATTCTCCATATTTTAAAAGGAGCTCGCGATTTATACGAATAAAGGCGCTCAACAACTGTCGAAACGAAGATGAATATTCGCGCTTAGGTAATTTATATTCAAAAATTCGCGCGCTATTAGACTGCTGGGTGGATACGAGGGAAGTGCCGACGGCGAAACCGAGAATCGATATATCAAGTATGGCGGACATATAGCGGCCGCGTCCGCCGAACCTCTCTCTGGCGCGTTCGCCACCCTGGCTGCAATCGGTGGAGATGAACCCGGAGATCAGTCCCGTAGATTGCTCTTTCTAAAACTCACCATTTGTTCCCCCGCGATTGCTACCCTATGTAAGCGAATTTTCTGTCGGGGGGGCTTGGATACAGATGCGTCCCAACGATAAGCCGGGGACAGGGGACGATATTATTTATAGCTTGAATAATGACAATATCATTCAGCCAAAAGGGGTTAACGTCGAACTTGGTCGGCAAGTAGCGCAACTTCGCCAGAAACGCGACTAATAGAAGCTTTCTATATCTCGGGAAAAGCAATGACAAGCCCGGCCGATAGATAGCGCCACTTCGGAGATGAAACAATATAATATTCTTTCGGCCTCTTTTATTCCCAAAACGGAACAACTTTTGACACTCTCCTCTTCGGCGGACTAAATTAATATTTTCTCTGACCTCATTTTTACGAAACTTCGCCACGACCGAAAGTAGCCAAAATGGTCTTCGCCCAATTAATTTAAACCAGGCACTGCTCAAAATAAGTTGAGCTAATTAGATTACTCGATTAAAATAAATTTGAGATCCGTTGTTTTGAAAAGCGAATTTTTGACTTTCGGTGTATATATTTTGTCTGCACTTTTGATATCATCAAAGCGGTACTAAATTATAATTATTCACTTATATTCCGATTAAATTTGATTTTAAATAAAATATTTACTTTTAAAAGGAGCGAAGAACCGCATTATTTTTTAACGTTTAATCTCTATTTAAAAAACTACAAACGCAAACTAGGAAATTAATATTTGCTTTGCTTCGACGCTTTTCTTAAAAACACAACTCCAAGTAACTAAAAGTTAATTACTAAACGGACGAAAAGATTCGCGATTAACTAAAATAGAATCACGCTTGTGGAAAATTTACAACGAATTAAAAAAGACAGAAGAAAATTAATTAATTTAAAAACACCAAATATACATAGAGTAATAAAAAAACACAAGCCGTAATCAAAACTATGTTAACGTCCTCGATAAAATGTCAATTTAGACGGGCTCCTCTTAAAAGGGGCGCTGAAAACACGCGCGATCAGAATAGAGAGAGCCTGAGAATGACTGAAGGCAGCGAATAAGGAAAAAAAACCAGCCGAGAGAGATTAGTAAAAGAGTGAAGGAAAAACTCGGGCGGCGAAGTCTTTGGGACTGTCTTATTAAATTATCATAACGTCTGGGCGCATCCACTTTGGAATTTCGAGAATTTAATTATAGGTGGGGATGGAACTCTTTAGTTCGCCTCAAAACTGCCATCTACGCCCCCCCTGCTCCGCATTAGGTAGCTAGCAAAACGGCAGCGCCCTCAAACAACAGAAAGGAGAAGCTTGGCGATGGAGGTATCCGCCTCAGAATAAACCTACAGCGTATTTCTACTAGTACCGCTCGTACGGGTCAGTGAAGGCAGCGAATCAACCAGTCCTCTTTTATTAATAAAAAGAATAGATGAGACAAGCGCCTTTAATTCAATATGGGAGGCGAATTTCTTGGCGTAATTGAGAACATATACGGATAAAGCATTTGCCCGAGAATGTATATTCAAATAGTCCCAATTACATTTAGGTAACAGAGCGTATAGACACCAACCGGGCTGAGGTAGAAACACGTCTAAAATTCTAATTATTTGTCGTCTACCGAGGTGTCTAATTATTATAGCATTCAGCCTTTATAATAAAAAAAGGGAGTGATGTAGGGAAAATGTGTGAACTCATCACAACTAGTTTTCGATCAAAATGAAGGTCGAATGGTTTCCGCGCTATTTCTCGTTCAATTAACTTATGGTAAACTAGAAATAAAATGCCCGTTCTTTGAGCAGAAGAGAAACTGCACGCAAAATTTGCATTAGGTTTAAAAGGGTAAACATACGCAAAGCGAAACTATAATGAGCGCTTGTTTGCGAAACATAGCACTGTCTTCATTTAGTCATTAAATCAACAAAAATGCCTTTTTAATAAGGGATAATGGCCATCCACTACGTTAATTTAAAAATAAAGGTGCCCTAATAAGTGTCCAGTAAGAGTATTATTATAGTTGCCTAAAGCTACATTTTCGACACCGGCAGGGTGACCAGGGAAAGGCTTTGAATATTTTGTAGGAAAAATAGGAATTTTAGAGGCGAAATATAGAAAAATATAGGAAATGAAAATGGGCGAATTATAGAAAAATATAGGAAATAAAAATGGGCGAATTATAGAAAAATATAGGAAATAAAAATGGGCGAATTATAGAAAAATATAGGAAATAAAAATGGGCGAATTATAGAAAAATATAGGAAATAAAAATGGGCGAATTATAGAAAAATATAGGAAATAAAAATGGGCGAATTATAGAAAAATATAGGAAACTAAATAGGCGAATTATTGGAAAATATGAGATACTAAAAAGGGAAAATAATAAGGTTATAGGTCTTTCTATAAAATAAGCTACGCTTGCTAAACTTGTTTTCATGTAGCTCATTCGTCACGAAATATGTAGAAGTTCATTTCCGTTTATGCTTAAAAACCGGGTGGCTCGTCGAATTTACTCATATGTCCAGGGCTTTATGTAGTTAAATGTCATCGACGCAGCGGCAAAATCAAAACCAGAAGCAAAATGCTACTTACAGCTAGTCGCAGTCTATTTGACAAGGTTGTGCTTATAATATTGTTTTTGCCCCCCGCTCTCGATAAAACGTTGGCATGCCCCTGGTCAACTAGGAGCAACAAACACAGCACCCCACACAAGGAAAACGCAACCCGTCAAAAGTCGTTTATTTTCTAGTGTACAGTTTTCATTGGTTAGACGCTTAGCGCCTGCTGCCGTTGGATGGGGAAAATTGAGAAATTGTCTTCCCCCCGCCCGTAAAACGTTCAGCGTAAAGGCTCGTCCAATGAAATTTGTATACAACACTGCGTAAGCGTGTTTAAAGGCTAGCTGCGTTCTCTGTGTTTGTTGCTCCTAGCTTACAGGAACTCCTATCATTGCACATCGGTATACTTTGATTCGAATCACCTCGAATATTGATAATTTTTTGTTCACCGTTTTCTTGCATTTATTGGATCACTAAGTTGATTTACAAAGCCCGTACATTTCAAGGTTTTGTTCGAAAGTAGCAGTGTTTTCACTAGATGTTTGTTTTATGACACGTACAAAAAGTGCTTTCATTTTCAAAATAACGCGAAATTATAGGCGAATAGGTGAAAATAAAGGAATTTATAGGATGACGTACAGATGACTTCAAATTTAAAACCAATCGTTTATGAGGCCTACCACTTCAAGGTGTTCCTTCATTTTAGAAGTTTAAAGAAAACCAATCGGTTCAAATAAAACTAATAGCATAATTTAGCTAACTACAGATTGCCTATATATATAAGCTATATAATTTTCGCTGGTTCTGGGATTTCGGGGTAAGGCAAGAAGAGTAACACTGACGTCTTTTTACTCTGATCGAGTTGGGGTAAAAACATTTTCACAAATGGGTGCCAGTAGTCAATTTATATTCAGTTACAGATTAAGAAAGCCAAAATATCTAGAATATATGGCGGAAAGATATTAGCACGGATTTCCGGTAAATTGGGGGCGGGAATTTCGAATTTGGCCTGTTTACGGTTAAATTTCTAAGTATACCCGCGCGCGTTATATAATATTGGAAAATACCGCCTATTGCGTTTTATTTCAAAGTGATAATTGATTAACATAGATAAAATTTAAAAACAGCTGCCATAATTTATTTTAGTTCCACAAGCGAGGCATAACTAAAACAAATCCGTACAGGGTAAGTAAAAAACGGGTAATTCCGAGATAACCACGTTGACGTACATAAACGTGCGATTTGATGATTGTTTAGGAGTATAATACTAAAAATACGCTATAGTGAAGCTTAAAAATAATAATCTACAATAAATATTTGCTGATCACTTTCAAATTTACTCAATATACTTTCGTAAAATGGATTAATATACCACGCGTAGAAACCTTAAGGAATTCGACAGAAAATAGCCCAAATTCGAAATTTCCGCCGCTAATTTACCGGAAATTGGTTTAATTTAATTTAATTGGTTAATTTCTTAACCTGTCACTGATTATAGTACTTAAATTTTAGATAAGCGGACGATTTTATCAGTTTACTCTCTATAACCCTACTTTTGAGCAGTACAAAGAGTAGCTCCCATACAAATAGTTGATGGCGTAATTATCACCACCAGAACAAGCGAATCGTTTAATTTAGTGTAAAATGTGAACATTTTTTATACCAGAACAAGCGAATCATTTATTTTCGCGTAAAAAAAGTGTACACCATCTATACCAGAACAAGCGAATCGTTTAATTTAGCGTAAAGAGCGTACACTTTTATAGCAGAACAAGCGAATCATTTATTTTCGCGTAAAAAGTGTACACCATCTATACCAGAACAAGCGAATCGTTTAATTTCGCGTAAAAAGTGAACACTTTTTATACCAGAACAAGCAAATCGTTTAATTTAGCGTAAAAAGTGTACACTTTGTGCCAGAACCAGCGAAAAGTATCCACCTTATAAAATTCTGAGCGCAGTTTAAAACAAGGAAATGGGATGGTATCGGTTTATCAACGTATTATCACAATGCTTTACAAAAACGCCCCAAAACCTTTGGTCGTTTTTTACACGGATGAAAATGAGAGGTCGTTTTTGCTTTTGAACAGCGCAAAACTAAAAACCAAAAAAAGGGCGATTCTCGAGAAGAAATATTAGGTTTTGTTTTGCAAAATATTTTTCTAACATTTGCCTTAAACTAATATTTACGAAAAAACTCGGTGCCCATTCCGCGGAAAGAAGGATACAACAGCGTTCCTTCTTGCAGGGCAATTTCTTCGGACTCATATTCATTCATTCTTTCAGAAAGGGGGTGGGAAAGAATGATATATAAAACAACGTATGTAGATTGCAAACATTCAGAAACGGAAAAATTTAAATTGTATTTTATTTCCGGAGACGGCGCGGTCTCGAATTTTTCTCGTTATTTGTTATTCGATATTTACAGAGGAATCAGTACAAAAATATATAAGGTATCTTAAACATCGCCGTATAAAGTAAAGATTTATTCAATTGGGACGTTTATTCTCAATAACAAATAAATTTTTAATTTTCTCCGGATACTTAAAGCGATAAAACTAAAAACTTTCCTGGCCAGATTAAATGGAAATGCAGGGAAAAAACGGAATGAAAAGTTTAAAAGTGAAAAGCAATTTACGGATTTTCCTAGAATACGAAATTGGGAAAATATTTCGCAAAACAAGATAGAAAATTGTGATTAAAAACAACGACCCTACTGGGATGTTTTCAGACTTATTTAAAAATCGAAAAGTATACTAGCTACATTCGAGAGAGAGAATTCGCTTTTGACAAGAAGTTCTATTAGAATGAAAAAATGTAGAGCTACTAAAAAAACCACTACACTTTTCCTTAGAGGAATGCTTATTCAGGGTTGCCACAAATTTTTCAGATTCAAATTCCCTGACTATTCCCCGTTTTCCCTGACCATTTTAAGAAATTTTCCCTGACTTATTAAGGCCAAAATTTTTCTTTTATATTTTACTTTTATCAGAAGTTAAAATAATATAATAATATAATAAATTTATATGGACTTAAATTTCAGTAAAAAGGTTATTGCAATGTTGAAAAAATTAGCAAAACATTCAAGGAACAAACGATAATCGTGGAATTGTCATACATCCAGAGTTAAATTACCTTCAAAAAGTGCCCAGATAAAATTGAATTCCCTGACATTTCCCTGACTTTTTAGGCCCATTTTTAAATTCCCTGACTTTTCCCTGATTTTCCTGTTTTACCCGACGTGTGGCAACCCTGTTATTCACGTTGTCAAAAATTGTATATCTTCATTGTATATATCACGTAAATAATATAATAAAATTAAATTTTGGGAAAAATGTTCTATAAAGAAAAACTATACTATCAATTGCCAAAAATAACTTATATCCTTTTAATTTCAGCGAACATGATTTTCTGATACAAAAATTATCCAGACCAAAATATAGAAATCTGTTTCCCCTTCCATAAACACTTTTTGAGGTTAACTGTAATAGTTAGTGTAGGGAGCTGTTGGCTCGTAGGGCTGGCCACCACCCTCCTACGCAATGTAACCCGGCCACCTGTTTAAAAGGCATAATAAGTCGCTAGATGACTTGGGCCTAGGGTGGTGCCTTAGGTATTAGCCTAGCTGATTATTATTATTATTATTATTATTATTATTATTATTATTATTATTATTATTAGTATTTGTTAAAGGCCTAGGTTTTCTTCTGCCAGTCCCCCTTTAAATTAGGCCAACATGTTCAGCGGGTGGCCTACCACCAGGGTATTTGTGCTCCACTAAGTTAATTTAAAAGGGGACAGACAGAAAAAAACCTAGGCCTTTAATACTATACCTTACGTAAGAGTTGAAAAACAGTGGTATTATTGTATAATACTTATACAAAGAAGTGGCAGGGAAGGGGAATGCAAAGATAACAGTGAGTAAAGCGGACATTGGCTGGCAGACAGCGCTATTTAGGCGGCTCGTACGGTAAAGGAACTCCTTTCAGCATCCTTTTAGGCGAACAATATTGAACGTCGGACACGGATTTGCGCCGGAATGTACGCTTTGCCTTTGCTCATAGGCGAGTGAGCCCGCCGGTGAAGCTCCTACACCAGGCGACTGTCGCGAACGAGCGAGAGCTTAATGTTTACATAGTAGCCGAGTCCCGTGAAAAGAATACCACGCAAAAGAGCCTCCACCTCCGTCCTCCTTAAAGCCGACTGTAAGATCAGCTGGCAGTCGAGGCCCGAGTGAGGCAGACCAGTTTTGGGGAATGGGCGAGACGGCCGTGGTCTTAGCTACTAGGGAGAGCCCGGAGTCAAGGAGTAGAGGATCAATTTACATGGGTCATCCGTCAACGGATCGATCTTTTTGTTAGCACTCTTTTTTTCGCGTGCCGTTCTCTCCCTTTTCTTATTCTTTCGCCCCTTTTCCCCCTCTTCTCCGCTCGGTAGGGACACACACGTATTTACGAGGGTCGGGGTGCCATCCGCCCTCGTGCCTTGATAGGCGAGAGAAAAACACTTGGCCAAGATTGCGCTCTCTGATGGTGGTGAAAGAACCTATTTTAGGATCCCTACACCCCGGGAGAAAGTGGAAGGAGGGGGGGCCTAGACATTCATACTCGCCCCCCCCCCGACATCCTTACCCTCGCTGTTCCTTATTGGGAATCGAGTAGAAACAATATCAGTTTCCGTCGCCAATAGCGACCCCCGTTTTACGACAAAACTATTCAACGCTATATATTTTTTCCAAGATATCCCCAACTCAAATCACGCGACCGACGTAATGGTAAATATATTACGCAGATCGAGAAGAGAAAAAAAAATATCGTTTGAAAAAAATGCGACTACAAGTGCGGAGATTGGTTTCGCCCGTTTCTCAACACGAGGTTTGAAAAGGCTCTCTACAGGGTGTTTCAAAAGGTGATGCGAAAAATTTAAGGAGTTGTAGGGGGGGAGTTTAGAAGTAAGCCTGTTTTTCCCCATTTTCCTACGATGAATTAAAAGAGCGCCAGAGAGCTTCAAAGTACGCAACAGGCCCGTCTTAAAACCTTTTGGGGCTCTGGGCTAAATTATTTCTTAAGACCTTTTTGATCCCCAGCGGTCAGTCTTTGTATGTCCGTTGTCTAAATTAAACTACACAATAATCAAACCAAAACTTTTAATTTCAAAAGTATAACATTAACATAGGCCTACTGAAAATAAGATTTTTACTGACAGTGACTATCTTTTAGGTTTTAGAAATTGTTGATACCGTAGGATACGCGATGTGGCGATGAGTCAAATTACTTTAGACGTAACTAAAAGATACGTAATATTAAATTAGCATAAATAATATTTAACCAACTAAACCGTTATCCCTAGAGTAGAGACTGTATGACAGGCCTTTCCGGGGCCCTAAAACTGGTTGGGGGCCCTGGGCTGTAGCCCATTTAGCCCATGCCTTAAGACGGCCCTGGTACTCAAGGCATACTAGCCCCTGGAAGAAGGCTGCAATAAGCGCAAAACCAAGCAGTAGGGACTTAAAATACTGTTTAAGTTTACTATTTTACGCTGGCTACCTCGATTTGTTTACAAAGTCCTTTTTACCTATCACACGAAGCCAAACCTAAATATTCCTATTTCCCTGCTGCTTGGTTTTGCGCTTGTTGCAGCCTTCTTCCAGGGGCTAGTAGGCCACACTTTGAAGCTCTTTGGCGCTCTTTTAACTCATCGTAGGAAAATGGGGAAAAACAGGCATACTTCTCAACTCACCCCTACAACTCCTTCAAATTTTTGCATACCCTTTTGAAACACCCTGTATCTCAGTCGAAATAGCGCTCGTTTTTAAATTTAGCGAAACGTGATATATCAAGGAAGGAAAAGTTCTATCTATATAAAGAGACTTATTACGGCTAGCTAGGCTTCTCTCTAACGTCCACGACATGCCTTTCGAGAGACATTGTCCTGGTCACGGTTTGACGTTACGAAGAGGCGGTAAGCGCGTAAGGTTCCTTTCAATATGTATGAGCTTACGCTAGTAATGAACAAAAATACTAATCATGCAAAGTTGACGCGAAGGAGTGAAAAAGACAGGAGCGTAAATGGAATGTGGTTACGGAAATGTCACGTACGAATAACGCTATCGTTTTGACATTAAAGGATGCGGGGAGGAGAGGACATGAGAGGAGAAAGAGAGGAGGAAGAGAGAGACAGACAGCGGTGGAAACCGACCATAGATACCTCGATGGGAGTGAGTCCGTGTCTGGTGTCCTGAGCGTGATGATGGTTGGGTAAGCGCGTCGGGTGGCGGTTGATGAGGACGTCATCGTACGTGACGCCGTTCGAACCGGTCATATCGCAGTGGTGAGCCTGGTGGGGCTCCGATTTGCATGGCAAGAAATTCTGAACCTTCTTCTTGTGTCTATTCGAAAAGGAAAAAAAAAGAGAAAAAGTTGTTTAATTAAAGATACTTCACGTTTTGTAAGCTTAATTATCTAGATACGAATAATCCGTAAAAAGTCCCGTACACTCTGAAGAATAATTATTTTAGGAATCTCGAAATCTTGGGGCAAAAAAAACAGAAATCAAAACTAAAATCATGCTTTAAAGTTTCAAAATCTGTTTCTGATTTCTGAAATCACTTTGATATTCTAAATCACGTACGCAAGTTTTTGTAAATGCCAGACTCCATGTTAATTACTAATAAATCGTTCATATTAAAATGGTTTACATAAACCTGACAAATATAGACATTAAAATTGTATCTGATATTAAAATAAATTTTAATTTTAAATAACCTCAGTATAGCTTAATTAATCCACAAAATTTTAAATAAAAGATTACATTATCTAATTTCCCATAAATACCGAGTGTCTTTATTGTTAGGTTTTTTTTAACGAGGGAGAATAATTGTTCTTTTCGTGTTCAAACAAAATTAGGAGCCCCTTTTGAAGTACCTTCGAAATGGCGGGACTTAAAATAAGGGAGGTTAAACCAAGTTCAAACGGGAACGTTAATTTAGCTCCACGAAGCCTAGAAAGCTGGCGTTCGTAGCACACAGGTAGCTCAATTGAATAGAAATAAAAATGACAAAAATAAAGGCAGCAAATTAAAAGATAACGTATTCTTTTAAAGCGAGCGCTTTTTGTCTTTTTGAAGTGCGTGATATCGACATAGAACTGACTATTTTACGGCCAAAAAGAAACGGCTCCGGCCTTCTAAGGTTCTCGGCCTTTACTGTTCTTTTCCCCCGCGATTTGCCTTTTCGCGAAATGAAGCTCATTCTTTACAAATGGCGGCCGCCTCGGGCTCGCTATTTACTTGATCGAGAAATGTCCTCTCGTCTGAATTCCGAATCAGATTCGAGACCACAATCGAAGTTTCGTTTTAAGGAAAAATCTACAAAGACAACGTGCCCCCCTACACTCCCCCCTCGGGTTCGAGAGTCACGACCTTTTGATCTCTTTCAAAATACTTTCATTTTTGGAGTTGATTATTCTCTCTGAATTTCGGCAAATTCCGTGCCATCATTTGACACGCGTTTGTTGGGAAAGTTTCCAGAGCTTTTCAAAATTATAGAATAATTTTACGATTTCAATTAAATTAAATTTACTAAACCAATTTTCATCGTCTAGATTGACCAACTGACCGGTCTCATATGACAAGTTTGAAATCGAAACCTTTATATTTATCGAGAATTTTATACAAGATCCACTGAAACCACAGATACATTTCGCGGATAAAAAAAGTTTTTTCCAGCTTTCGATAGAATAAACGCTTAAATAAAACCTCTTCAGCGATTTGTATAGAAGTAATAATACCGAGAACCAGGACATACTTTATATTTGAAAGCGCGCGCTGCTTAATATTTCAATATAGAATTATGGCTCGTTCCATTTCGCACGCGCCTCCTGAAATTCAAAAATGCGCGCGCGCTATCAAATTTAGCCTAAATCCAAATAATACTAACATAAGCACGTGACTATTTTATTCAGTGACTCACGCGCATGCGGGTAGGGGGGGGGGGGAGAAAAAAGAGCGGCATTTATTGAAGTGCCTATTACGCTTAAACCGGTTGCGGTTTAAATCAACCAAGTCAACCCAACCACATTATTAGTTCCACACAAGCAAAATATATATTTAAGAAATATATTTTATGACTAAATATTTTCCCAAATTGAAATTGGGACCGTAAATACTTTAAATTTATCATTTATTTATTTCAGAGATAGGCAATGCCCAAATTTATGGGGAAGGGCCCGAACGATAACAAAAGATTTTCATACACAATGTATCAACGTTTATACTTGTCAACTGAGCGGTGGCTGATAAATTAAGAATCCAAATTAATTACTCTCCCTCCCCCAAGGGTCCAAATGGGTATGAAAAAAGTTCTCAATTGCTACGTATCAACGAAATAGGAAATATACTGTAACGCCACTGTTTTGGGCCATATGGCTAAAGGGGACCCCAAAATGTATATAATAATATTTTCTGACGACAATTTCACGGAACAATATATTTCAATGTGGAATTTCTACATGACAAATGTTTTCCCGAAGTTGATGAAATATTCGGGTTAAACTCAATCTTCTATAGTTAACGACAAAAATATTCAACAACCCCAATGAACAAATTAAGTCTTTAATCGTACAAAGACATAATTCGAATTACCGTTTACTCCTCCACATTCGTTTAACAGACAAGTTGATAAAAGTCCTTAATGGGTGATTTTTTCGTAGAAGCGCACTCGATCATCTACGGATACGATAAAGAATATTAGTCGAAGGGAGTTGTCGAAAAGGAGCTTGCTCCAGAGTAAATCTTATTAGAAGGATCGGCGAGCGGTCTTATAGCTCTTTATTCGTCAATGAAGCATCGTCCAAAGAGAAGGGGGGGGGGGGGGCAACCCTTTCCCTTCGCAAACTAGGAAATGGAATATCTAGGATGCCCTAATAGGTAGAGAAAGTCTTAACGTCGTTATTCCGAAGAATATCGTAAAACGACCCAAAACGCGCTATGAAAGGTATAAAGATCAAACCTCTAATAAGCGCGGACGCCCGCTTTCTCGCCCAGTGCCAACCGAGACGGGGCGCGGCCATTGAAAATGGGAGGCTCGACACCGGCACCCTGGTCTCCGGGCGTGCCAGCCGCCCCTGCTAGTAAATAATGGATAGATTTTAGAAGGGAACGGGCGAGAGAGCTCTTTCGGCGGGTTTCGGATTCCTGGGCTCTTCTCGAGTCGCGTTTAGCCTTTGACTGCGTTATTTGGAAAGCAGGGAGAAAATTAAATTTGCCTTCCTCGCTCAGCCCCTAATTCGAAGGCCAAGAGCCAATAAAGGAAACTGTTCGCGGCCCGAGTTTCCTCGGTTGCGCGACGCCCCCTACGATAAATAGAAAGAACTAGCTCTGACACATCGCCCAGAAAGCCTATTAAGAAAGCTAGAGCGAGAAATGAAGAAAAAAAAAAGGAGTCGACGAAAAAATCATATTTACGAAGAAACGTTCTCACGATGGAAACTATATTACCGCTTTAGCTTTATATTACAATTTCGGAGTGGTTAAATTAAATTATATACGAATGATATTTGTCACGAGCCCAATTAAAACTCCATAAATTATTCGACTTAAAATTGGGCCCGAAATTAGGAGCGATTAATTATGACCTTACACTTTACGAAGTATGATATGAAATTATGAAAATTACAAAAGTTGTACACCGATTTTTAGTACGCCTACGCGTTGTAAACCTTCCATCTGATTTAAAGCCTTTAAAAGTCACTCGATCACTTGGGCCTAACGTGGTGCCTTGGGTAGACTAGCTGATTATTATCATTATTTATTAAATAGAAGTGAAGAAAAGCACATTGTGAAAAACTAAATGAAAAGAGACTTAAAACGGTTTTAAAATTCACAATTTCTTAATTTAAAAATCCAACGTTTCGGAGGAACTCTTCCTCCTTCTTCAGGGATTTTTACAAGTCGAAAACGGTTTTAAAATTCACAATTTATTTATTTAAAAATCCCTGAAGAAGGAGGAAGAGTTCTTTTCATTTATTATTTATTAATTTATTTTTATTTAAAATATAAATAATTTATTAATAATATATATATTATAATATATTACAAAGAATGGAGTTATTAATACTAAGGTGATATATATTAGGTTATACATTATATAATAGAATATTTAATATAATAATAATAATAATAATAATAATAATAATAATAATAATAATAATAATAATAATAATAAAATTGTTACGGCTAGCAACGATTCTTGTCCAACACAACAAAATATCTTATATATTTATATATCCCCTATTTCGTGTAGAAATTATTATTTATATTATATTATAATATATAATAATATTGTTCTGTAAGATAGAGATAAGTCAGCTCCCAATACGGCTAGCAACAATTCTTGTCGAATATTAAAAAAAATACTAACGAAAGTAATGATGAAAGTATATTGTTTGAGCCGATTCGAGCTTAACTCGGGGGTAGTAGAGCGCGAACTAAGCGATTTTAGGAAATGTTTTGAATCGCGACTGCCTTTATTGCTACAGATATGAAATAATTAATTGTCCAGTCTTCCTCTTGTCAAGAAAGCCAGCCAGGCGAGAAGACATCCGAGGTGAGATTAGCAGTAGGCGTAATAAGAATAATACCCCTCCGCCAGAGGGCGTCGAGACAAAGGTTAAAATTGAAGAGAAGCAACGTTTAATGAATTGAAAGTCTGGGCAACGGAGGAAAGGATTATAGTACCTCGAGACACTCGAAAATCGAGTTCCACGAGATTCCCGAGTCGGCCAACTCCGGAGATTAATATCACGGAACGAGTGGCACTGGGGCTCTTCAAAGACGAGATGGCCAATTTAAACTCTTAATTTTAATTGTCAAACCGTCTCTTCTCAGAGAGCGGTCTCGACTTAAAAATGAAACCCCATTCACCGAGAGTGTACCGGCGCCTTTAATGAAATTACTCTTCGCGAAACAGAGGGACCCGAGTTACCTAAGAGAGGAGCTTAAACCTTCCCCATTGACCGCGATAGCGAACGACATAAATCTCCGCAATTCGTTGGCTTCAAAGGGGGGAAAATTCTATTTCTAAACAACGGGCAGGCAATTTTACCTAAATTCGTTTTGACTTTTAAAAGCCGTTCATTTGGGACGCGAACAAAGTGACGTCGGCCGATTTGATTTCGCCATTGAGGTTTTCTTCGACCTTTCGACGATGGCCTGGAAATTACTTTCGGGCTCGATCCTAAAGTCAGAAAACGCGATAAAGAAGAAGTCATCCTTTTGAAAATAAAAGGAGAGCTCCCTTGGGTGATCTTTGTTCAAAAGGTATTTCTGCCTCCCCCTCTCTTCGCCGGCCATAATGTACGAACACAAAGGGGTGCCCGTTCAATATGGTAGCGGCTGCCTCGGCCCAGAATGGAGAGGATAAAAAATCCTTTTCTCCAAGTTGCATCTCTGCTCCGAGCGGATAAGAGCGACGGAAAATAGAGCGGCACCCGGTAGGGGGAAACGGGGCGTCCCAGGACCACCAGGCCGGAGGGGGTGTGGGACACGCAAAAACAGGGACATCGACGGCCGGCCGATCCACCAACAAAAAAACGATGAAAGAAAATGGGAATTTGCGGATGAGGAGCGAAACTAGGCCAGAGCAGCCGAAAAAGAGGAAATATCTCCTCTCTCCAAGAAACGAGAATCAATGAGGGGAGGGGTGATGGGGGATCCTTGATCACCATTTAGCTAGCTCGTTTTTCCATCCACGTCCTTCTGAAAAGGGACTTCTCTCCCCGAGTAACAAACGGAGATATAACAAAGCGGCCCAGCTCTATAGCTCCCAAAATGCGCCTGCCTCAATCTTGAGAGTCCTATTCATTCTAGATATAAGTCAAACCAAGTTATTTTCTACTAATTATAAGTTAGCTCAAGGTTCATACATCTCATGGCTACCCGATTTCCATGATATTTCCACGGATAATTCTGGGACTTTTCCAGGTGCGAGATAACCACAGTTAAGACTAAGATTTACAAAGTACCTAATTTCATGATTGTTATTTAAACTTAATTTGATTCCATAGTATCATATAAAACGTGTAATAACAGGGTTTCCAGTTTTTTCACAATCAAATTCCCTGACTTTTCCAAGTTTTTCCTGACCAGCTCCAGAGATTTTCCCTAACTTATTTTGTAACAAGATATTTTTAATCTATATTTTAGTAAATGTTTTCTATTGGCAACCGAAATTAAATTCCCGGATTTTATAACCATTTACAAATTCCCTGACTATGCCAGGAATTCCAGGTTTTCCAGGTACCGTGGCAACCCCGAATAAAGTAAAATATTATTATTTGGGCAAAACGGTAGATACATTTTGTATAAGGAACTAATGGATGTAAATTTGTACTCATTTTCTGAACCCTCATAAATTTCCCCGATTTTTACAAAAACATATCGACAGAAAAGTCAGGGAAATTACCAATCTAATTCCCTGATATTTCCAGGTCTGTATGAACCCTGTAGTTACAATCTTTTAAAAAAACGACAGTAATTAAATTAATAACATTAATTTACTTCAAGAAGCTATTGGAATTTGATATTTCTTAAGTAGGCCTGAAATTAGTGTAATTAATAGAGAAATGTTAAGTACGTCAAAGCCGTCATCATTGATTGTGGGACCCGGTGTAAACGGAGTTCGAGAAAGAATATCGTATAACTGTCACATAAAGGTACGAGGAATGGATGGATTGAATCGGACCGAAAAGGACGAAGCCAAACATATCCTGTAAAACAAAGGAGATGACGTAATGGTGCCCCTTTTCGTACGGAATGAATCGCGCTTCCGGGAGAGGACCGGAAGTAGGTTTAAGCGAGCGTGTCCCTTCCCTGGCCATTGGTCAAAGGGTCATCGCGAGTTTTTCAAATAAATCGGCGGCGGCGTTTCCGAGGGCTATTTTCACCGCAACTCGGACCAGGGTCAGTTTGTGATCACACGAAACAGACACTAGTAATGGACTATCGATTTTTCTTCTGGCTGCTTTCGCGGGGGGGGGGGGGGGGGCTCTTTTTATATACAGATCCTTACTCCTCCATATTAACTTTCTTCCGGTCCTACAAGGCTGACTTTTTCCAGCGAGTAAGAAAAAAGGTACCATCAGAAAAAAGAGATCGGCTCGGGAAAGAACCGGTGTACGCTTCCAAAGCTATTCATTACAGAAGCCGACCACCAAGAATTTGAGGATTCCAAAGTCTAAGTCCCTTTTCGTTCCTAATATCTCAAACCCGCAGCCGCCCGCTTCGTGTACGAAAGACTCTTGTCCCTCTTTTTACCTCATACGAACGGAGAGAAACTTTATCCGGAATAAAACCGCGTTTTCTCTTTCTTTATTCAGTTCACATTTTCCATCATCCATCGGTAAACAACGTATTTACTAAAAAAATTGCTTTCAAATTACGTGGGCTGATCTGTGAAAGGATTCAAATATTAAATATGGCCTCAAATACTTCGAAACGTATAAATACAAATTAAACCCATTTGCGTCAAGTTTCAAATAAGCTCATTCGAAAATTTTACAGATTTTAATTATATATTTTCATACATTAAATATATTTTATCGCGAACTTGAAATGTCGATGGGAAAAATCAGACAACTCATATATATGTTTTTTATTTATTAATAAAAAATGATCAAATTCCTTATATCAAGCCCTCATTGCTCAAATTTCCCGATTTAAAAATTACGTTTTTGCGCGTGACAGTACTTTTACATTGTGAGGTATAGCAGACTTATTTACCCGCTTTTACACCCTAACATGGCAGCGTATTTTCACGCGCAAAATTAATTTTAAGATCCCCCAATTGCTTATATGTTAGCTCTCATTACTCGCGACAAAAAGTGAAGGTTAAGTTTTGTCAATGTTTCTAATTAATTTCTCAATTTTTTTTATAAAAAAAAAGTAGTTTTAACCATGGATTTTATTTGGTGGTTAAATCCGTTTTAAACCAGGGTGGTTTAATCCAGTCTGGCTGGCTCTTGGCAACCCTGGTTTTTCGATTTTAAGAAAAACCAGAAAATTAACAACCATGTTTTAAATGTAAATAAAGTGTGAACAAGAGTATAAAACAGCTTTTATAAACATAAGTATGTGCTTTGTTTTATCTTTGGGTGTAAATTAAGTTTATAGCTACCTCAATTTTTTTTAATTTCTTAATTCGAGCTGGAAAAATTAACAGTGTTTAATAACCCATACAAAATTGATATACGAAACCTCTTCGCAAAATAAAACAATATTACTATAACGACCTAATAACAAGACGGCCCAGGCTCAAATTGTCGTACACTCAACTGCAAAATTGGATAAAGCCTGGTGTAATTGCTGTTAATTGTATATAAATACCTATGTAAAAGAGTAACTAAAAACTACACAAAACAAACTAAGCCTTGGCATATGATATAAAAGAGCGGTATATTCACCACCTACATCTTCAACAACGACCGCATCGAAAAGAACAGTTTAATCCCTCTAGACATAAAATGGGAAGAATGTTAAAAACTAAAATATTCGACCTCTTTAAATAATGAAACGACGAAAACTAAAACTCGAGAATGCCACCCCAAACGACTAATAAACTGAAAAGTCAGTCTAATATCCTCTAATACCAGACGGGACGTATTAAACCAAAGTTCATTTTTAAGCCGAGGTTGCTAACTATAACTGTATAGCTTATCGGCTTAGAGAAAACTGAACTCGGCGTTTTTACGGGCGTCTGAAGAGGGTATTAGCCTACTTTACATCCTTAAGTATCACGTAAAACCACTGGATGAACTTAGTAAAATCTGGAATACGAAGACTATCTTAAGGAAACGAAGCATTCGATTCGCTAAACGCGGGCTTTCCCTCAATACGTCAGAGTTCGGCGTGTGGAACACTTCTACAGGCGCAATAGACCAAATGGTCTACTCGTCGCCGTTAAAACAAAACCACGTATCTTTTCGGTGACCTTTTTGAGAAAAATTGATTTTTAATTTTGCAGGGACTTGTGAAATCGCGTGTTAGGTTTTTACATGCGAGTTAATTTTATAGTTAAATAATTTCGTTTCAATATAGAATTTATGAGGATTTTAATTTAAAAATATTTTTTTAAAGGGGAATTTTTAGAGATACATGTTTTCGCGTCATGAAGTGAAATATGAGCTGAAAATAAGCAAGATACGTGCTTTTGCGCGAAATGCGTTGTGAATATCAAACATGCGTTTAATTGTTTTCTCGATTTAAAAAAAAGGAATTCAATTCCAACCTATTAATGTTTTTAATGTTATATACGTAAATTGGGGAGTAGAATCTAAATATGTCAATTTTTACCAAACTACGTATCTCAAGTTACGTGGTTTTGTTTTAACGGCGACGTACTTATCTAATATACGATAAGTTAAGTTAGAAGAGACCACCTATGGACTGTGAGAAGGATGATAAAATACGCGAAAAAGTAGATTAGTCCATAATTAAAAGGGATAATATATCTAAATCCTAAACAAATTTGAAGAAATTTAAAAACTTACTAATAACTCGTACCGATAGGTCTTCGAGCGAATCTCGGATCAAATAGATCTTCGAGTAATAAACAACATAAAAACTAAATAAAATAGGCAGAAATTCCAACGGTAGACCGGTTTCGTTCTATTTGGAACTCATCAGTACCGTGCGGGAAATCTGGCTGGCGACTGTTATATCGAAAAGAGAAACTAAGCCTAAACATTAAAAATTTCAAAACGATTCGCTCGAAGACCTATCGGTACGAGTTATTAGTAAGTTTTTTAATTTCTTCAAATTTGTTTAGGATTTAGATATATTATCCCTTTTAATTATGGACTAATCTATTTTTTCGCGTATTTTATTGTACTTATCTAATGGATCGTAGAAATAAATTACATCAAATTGAAGAAAATGGATTGTAGTGGGGTGTCCCATAATTGTCAAATCAGTGAAAATGAAAAAGTGAATTTTGTTCAATGGCAAATTTAGCCCTCGGCGGCGGCGGTGGGTTAGGGAGACCGATGCGACTTGGTCGGTGGGAAGGTGGATACATTCTTTCTCACCAGGGAGCGCCTTAACGTTGCCGAAAATTGAGATGTAGAGCCTCGATACGGGATCACCGAGGAAACCTATCCAACCTCCGCGTAAATATCGCGCGTTATTTTCTTAGCGAGGGAAAGGGGTTGAGGCCGGGACGGTTGGGCGAGGAGGAAGCCTGGGAAACGACAGACCTCCCAGAATCGGCTTCAGACTTCACCCGTGTACTCGCGGAGTCAATCCAATGCTTATTTTCACTAATTGTTTTTCATCAAATAAGAGTTAAATAAATATCGCATTCCTTCAATTTCATCGAAATTTTAAAAAGTTTCAAATAAAATTTAGCGATTTCAAACTAAATTGGAAGCATAATTCATCGGATAATATTGGAAAATGTTTAATTAGTTTGGCGGCAGTTGAGTTAGAAATATGGATGACTTAGGCCTAAGGTGGTGCCTTGGGTATTCGCCTAGCTGATTATTATTATTATTATATTTAATATTGCGTCAATTTGTCGTCCAGTTAAATTTTGAGTTTCAAATTCCCCGTTTTCCCTGACCATTTAAAGAGATTTTCCCTGACTTATAAATTAAAAAAAATTATTTTATAGTTTACTTTTATCCGAAGTTAATAAATTTAAATGGACTTATTTCAGTAAAAGGTAATGTTGAAAAAATTTGCCAAACTTTCAAGGAAATAAATGATAATCATAGAAGTTGTCATCGATCTTGAGTAGACCTCGGCGTTTCGATAAGAAATAATCACTATTTATTTTTATCCACAAACGAAAATTATCCGGGAAAAAACGATTATTTTACATGTTAAATTGCTATATAGCCGTAGATAATATCCATTGATAAACAGTTAATCGTAATTTTTATGGTTAATCAAAACTTGAGCGGTTAATATATCTGTTTCGCTGAGCTCTAATCTTGAGTAAAATTACCTTACAAAAATGTCCGACTTTTCCCGGAATTTTTACCAATTCTTAAAATTCCCTGACCTTTTAGGCCCATTTTTAAATTTCCTGAATTTTAGCTAATAGAATATTTTATTAACACCTACAAGGAGACTACCCGAGGTGGTTATCACCTATTTTGTTGAAGCTCGGGGGTTAGGTAGACCTTATGGTAGTATGAAAATTGCCAAAGGGAAAAGTTGCAATGGGCTTTAGTTTTCCCATGGCAACCGAAAATGTTTTTGATCTCTCAAAACAAAAAAATCTCCATTTAAAAAAGCATGGGATTTTCTCGGTTTCACAGGGTACTACTACTTACTTAAAAAATTTTAAAACATTTTATTTTCAAAACATACCCAAAAAGATGAATTTGACCTATTTTGGGTAAAATTGATCGATGATTTGGGGTAAAATTGATCAATATTGTTTAAATTTTAACAAAATTTGGGTATCCGAGAAAATCCCATGCTTTTTCAAATGGAGAGGTCAAAAACATTTTCGGTTGCCATAGGAAAACTAAAGCCCATTGCAACTTTTTCCTTTGGCAATTTTCATACTACCATAAGGTCTACCGAACCCCCGAGTTTCAACAAAATCGGTGATAACCACCTCGGGTATTCTCCTTGTGAACACAATTTCACAATATCTGCACGTGACACTCTGAAATAAATGTTTTACAACCAGATATTTTTTCCCCGAGTGTCCAAAGCGGAATTAAATTAAGTGAAATTCAACATAGGCGTAATAATACTTAGTAGACATTAAGCTATAATTACGAAGAGAGGAATAGAAGCAACACGGACTCTAGGAGCCGCCGTTTTAGCGAAATTTAATTACGCGCGGCAGAAGCCTCTCCATTTATTCCAGGACAGCGCGCGCTTGTAAAACAGTGAACAGAGAGAACAGAGAGTTAATTACAAAACCGTTATTAAAAATTTTCTCGCGGACGAATCTAAATATAGTCCCGTTGGTGGGTTCGTCTAATAGCCCACCGCCTAATTTCCATAATTAACAGAAGCTCATAAAATCCGCGGCGAAAGGAGAGGATGCGGATAAAATCCATTAAAGAATAGGAAGATTTGCTCCCGGTGCGCCACCCCGCGACAAAAAGAGAAAATATTTCACCAAATTAAAAGGAGGGGGGGGGCGAAGGGGATTTTATCCTTGCGCTCCTTTCGTGATTAATACGCAAACAGGCCTAATTCGGTAAAATCATATTATCGCGGACAAATCACGGCTGGTGGGTAATACGTTTCGGCCATTTTGGGGGTCCGCCTCCTCGCGCCGTTCTCTTTAAATCGTCCTAAATATCGGAGCTGGTGAATTATGGAACGCGATTACGGCCATCTTTAAACGGGGCGAAAAGGATTTCTTTCGGACTCTGAAGTCCTCCTTCCAACAACGGAATTTGGACGAGAGCCTTCTACATTTAATGGCCCGGAGATGATAATTTCCGACGGAGTTAAGTCTGAGGGTTTAAACCTAACAAACATTCTAAAAGCAGCTTCGCCAGGGGTGGTAGGCGTAGAGAGATATGGTCGAACCCAGCGTACAGGTATGTGTCGTATATTATCGTCTATATACATAGGCGCGGAGGGCGGTTTAAAGGGAATGGGTGGTTGGGTGGAGGCCACCCTCTTTTATGATCTATTCCTATAATCTTTCGGTGGAATCATTACCGAAATCGGTTTTTGGGAACGTATAGCAGCTGTTGCGATTTCGGCCATTTTCTCCGTTCTGGTAGAACGTACTTGGTTCTATTTCAAGAGCAACACGACCTATAGAGAATCCGGCGACCCGAACTGGCTACCCTGTCCCTCCCTCCCTCCCTCCCTCGCAACGATTATTTTTAAAGAAAAGTAAACAGTGGACCGATCGAAGCGTGGAAACTCAAAATGGATCGACCGGCAATCGATGCGAGGCGATAAATCGAAAGTTGACATTTGTTCGATTAAATTTGCGGCGAATTGGCGTAACCTCCTATTTACGCGTTGCGTAATAAACTCTAATCGAATATTCAAATGGGGCCTATATATATATAATTTATATATTTATTATACCTTCACTAGCGAAAATCAAAGGTCATTATGTTGTTTACGTTATTTTTTACCACATGAAAATGTAAAAAATCCTTGAGAAAATAGGAAATTTGTAGTTGATTTTACAGAGGATATTTTTTGCAAAATAAAGGAAAATATTAGATTAATGTAGTGTTGTAAGTCGGAAGATAACAGAGGCCTTTTTAATTTTTCAGCACAAAATAAAAAAAGTTTTAATTCCATGATTAGTCTAATATATTGTTGCAAATTGAAATAAAGCGGCATTTTCGCCTCGTTTTTTTGAATCTAAAAGTAAAACTAAACCTCCAGACTAGTTTAAACTGATTAGCAATGTAACACTATTAATGTTTTGTAGTATGTTTAATTATATTAGACATTTTATATCGATAAAAAGTAAAAAATATTAAATACCCTTAAAAAGTAATTTGTTTCAATTTTTTTATTTTACCGATTTGCCGATTCGGAAAATTTTCCGCATTTTATTTTTCCGGGAAATTGACAACACTAGATAAATATCATTAAAATTTCAGGGAAATATAGGTGAATACTTATGAAGTGATAATCCATGCTTTTTAAATGGAATTAGGTTTAGTAATTGGTTGGTTCTAGAAGTTAAAGGAACACATTCCAATATAGGAATAATTGTAATATTAGTCGTGTTCACCCTGTATATATAAGGTGGGAAATTTAAAAGCGTAATATACGCGATGTGGTCACAGAAAACCAAAAGGAAAAATATGAAATTAGTAGGCGAATTATAAGATTTTACAGAGGATAAATTCAAATAAAATTACAGGAAAGTAGAGGTTTAAAAGGAATTTGGTTTAATTATTGGATTTCTAAAAGGGTGGAAAATTGTTTGGGTTACATAATTAATAATCAGCTAATAACCAGCTAGGCTAACACCTAAGGCACCACCTTAGGCCTAAATTTGAAGATTTTGGTTTTAATATCAAGAGATATAATTTCACAGAAAAACACGAAAAATTACACAATTATTGGAAGTTATCGCAAAGCACTGAAAATATAATGGAAATTATAAAATATAGGGGGGTGTGGTCAAGAGATTACAACTTTCATATCTGAACGTTTGTTTAATGACGGGTGTAAACTAAAATCTTAACTACTAAACACTTTTAGACAACGAAATTTAAACCATGCCATAAACGTGTATCAATAACGCAAAATAAAATTTTAAAGTGATGAAATCAGTGGATAACCCTAGATCGAGTATCAAATTCTCCAAATGATAACGATTGTAGGAAGGCGATTTGGCGGAAGAAAAAAAAAGTTTCCAAACGAACATAGGCCGCAAATTCTCCTTACACCATCTACTACAAATACACTAAGTGTCCCTGAAAAGAGCCTTCCTTAAAAGCGGTAATCATCCGCGGAGAGAATGTGGGAGAGGGCGCACACGAGTAATTTCAAGCCGCTGTTATTAGGATGAAATGTTGCAAAAAGAAATCAAGAGGCTTCGAAACACGTGACACGCTGAAAAGAGGGCGTCCAAATCGAATTCCCTCCTCCGCGAACTACATCGCCGCCGAGGCGAGAGATGGCGCTCAAGTCGTCGAAATTCAAAAAGCAACACGACGGCTTCATTTTCCAGCAAAATCAATAGAGTGAAGAAGTTAAAACATTTACCAAAATTGAGGATCCGATACAGCGCGCGCGTCAAATGAGCGGAGAGAGAACGGTTCATTTTTTCTTTGGCAGACGGACGGAGGGGTACGGGAAGGGGCCAGTGGCCGTAATTTGTTAGCGACTGTTTCGACAACGGTCAAATTACCGAGGAAACGAGAGCGCGCGCCGAGACCAGTCATCCCGGAAAGGGTTTCGGTATAGGGCCACGGAGTAGATAGTTGAGACATCCGCCCAGCCAGCCGCCCCACCGGCCTCTTCTCTTTTGTACCTTTAAAAAGCTCCGCTTAGGTGGCCCCTTTTCGAGAGGGGGGTGAGGGGCCGGGGTGGGCGTGGGGCCTACAAGACGCTAGAGGCCCTTAATGATGGTCATCTGGCAAAAGGGTCATCAGCGTCGAAACGGGTGGAGTGAATTCCATGGAAACAACATAATGGTCCGTCAACGTTTTTCTACCCCGCATTACCTGCGTGCGCCCGTGGAAAGCTGACTCAAAGGGGCCGGCCCTAAAACACGCCGTTCCACCGAGACGCGGGTCAATAACTACCCAAATTATTCGCCAAATCTACCAGGTCGTAAAAAGCGAGTGATTATGAAATGAAGGGGTTCGAGTGGACAATTTCGTCCTTAGCGACGCGGCGTGAAGGTCCGAACGGCGCTTCCAAAGCGATTAGACTGGGGGGACGACCCCCGACGTCGCCCCCCCTCTCTCTCTCCCCGTTTGCAGGCTTGAAAGGAAACACGCTAGCGCTTCCTTAATGATGCTGCGCCCTAAGTTCGTCTACTAGGAAAGCGGAGAGGAAGATGGAGGGAAAAAAAAGCGAAAGACCCGGAGAATAGCCGCAGAAAAAAAAACCTAAAGTTTAAAAAGAAAGAATAAAAACCGCTAGGCTGGGTTAAACTCTTTGTAAAAACACAGAAAGCAAAGCAATAAGATTCTGCCACGGAAAGAAAAATTCGACTCTAAGCAGTTTTTTCTTTCCCCGAGTTTTTAAACTTCCGGTTAGCCGGTGACGCTAAATTTTGATTATTTCCAATGATTCTCTCGCTCACCCAAAGAACGTCACCTTTCGCTACGATATAGCGGAAGAAAATATGGACTGTCATTATGGAATACGCATTTAGAATCGAAATTTCATTTTAGTCAATCCTTTTTCAAAGTTCGGTATTTCTTATAAGATTTTCCATCGTTCGAGCGAGGCTGGAAAGCAACTTAAGTTGTTTTAGATTCCGGGACTAACGTAAAAGAAAGCGCAGCGAAAAGCCTTATAACCGCCAATATAAATAAATCCGTTTCGAAGTAATGTTGGAAAAAGCTACAGTCATAAAAGACCCGTTGAAATAGAACGTGATTTTCAATCTGTAGACAAAACCCGGATAGTCCTAACTTCCAAATTCAAAATGAATAAAATGTCTTACAGATTTGGATGTCAAGACTTCGAAAATGATAAAAGCACGCGTACGGCTCAGCAAATACATTTCCCATTACGAGATGGGATTTTTACTGATTTTTCCAGGTTTTCCCACTGACAACTACCACGATTTCCCACTAATATTTCCTTGATACTACCACGATTTCCCCACTAATATTTCCTTGATACTACCACGATTTCCCACTAATATTTCCTTGATACTACCACAATTTCCCACGGGTATTTCCTTGATACTACCACAATTTCCCACGGGTATTTCCTTGATACTACCACGATTTCCCCCTGATATTTCCTTGATACTACCACTATTTCCCACTGATATTTCCTTGATACTACCACGATTTCCCACTGATATTTCCTTGATACTACCACGATTTCCCACTGATATTTCCTTGATACTACCACGATTTCCCACTGATATTTCCTTGATACTAAAACGATTTCCCACTGATATTTCCTTGATACTACCACGATTTCCCACTGATATTTCCTTGATACTACCACGATTTCCCTTTGATATTATCCCGATTTTCCCCACACTAATATTATCCTCGTCACCTTAGGTTTAAAAACCTTAGTTTCTAATAATGTTGCAAACACATACCTAGTATAATCCTCCGTGTCATTGTTAATTTAACCAATCTTTTCATGAAGAGGTATAGCGTTACTCTTTGCATTATTGACATTGAAACTAAGATGGTTATTGATATAAATTTGTACTCTTTAAGGCAAACTTTCTGAACCATCATAAATTTCCCTGATTTTTACAAAACAATAGCCATTTCTGTTAACAACCTAATTTTCTGTTTTTTTCTAAGTGAAATAGTTCTGCATTTTGTATATACGGTCCACGCGCAGGAATTATAACCGAAAGATACAGGTACATAGGTACATTATGGATCAACCGCGATTAATAGGTACCCAGGAAGATCGAGACGGCTGACCTTCGCCCAAAACAAAGGGTCATTGAATAAACAATGTATTTTATTCCACGTGAAAATACTGCTGCGACGGTGAAAAGCGTAAACGCCCTGTAACTCTGTCGAGAAAAAAAGTTGAACGAACTTGAAAAATCAACTTCTGATTATTTCGTCGATTAGCCCGCCAACCGAATATACAAACAAAGACCAGCACCCTCCGCTTCCCATACCAGGCTGGTATTACCAGCTAACGACCTTGTAAGGATACCACGTTGTCCTTCGGCGTTTGGTCGCGCGGGAGTACGCCCAGATGCGTACGGAAAAACGATACATCCTCAAAACCAACACTGGAAAGCGCCGATCAATCATACTTTTATTCTTCGCCTAAGTCAATTTTAACGTATACACACAAACTATGTCCCATTTCTTTAATATTTAAACGCCAAGCTTTTACATAGGGCGGGGTTAATTTTTAATTCTTATTAATAAAAGAGTGGCATTTATAATTAATTCGTATCAACGGGGAAAACCTTCTATAATTAAATATTAAAATGGCCTTATACTATATATTATATTAAATTAATTACATTATATTAGCAAAACTGGAACTATTTCATTATGCATAAATATTTTTGTAAATTCCAGATTAAAGCTGACGAGATAGTGGATTTTTCAAGCCTTTTTCCCCCGGCTAGTGATCTTAGAATTCCATTTGGAAGATTCGGGTGAAAATGTTTACTTAAAGAAATATATATATATTTTTTTCGATATTGTCTATGGTAAACTAAAAAAAGAGAATGGGGTAAAAAAAAGTATAAGAAAATCGTAGATTTGGTCTATTTTCCTGGAACAAAAATCTTATTTTCCGAAAGAGAAAATACGAAATGGAAAAATCGAAATTTTAAGTTGCGCTATAGAGAAAAAGGCGACACGGAGGAAGATAGATATTGTATCTTTCGTATACAGTTACATTTCGGGAAAGACGTAGGATTTAAAATGTATGAGATTATTTATATTTCAATTCAGTTTCCGCTGTACGATCTAACGTAGACCTAATGTTAGTCTCAATTTAATATTCTATAAATATTTCATACACTTTTCTCTATAGTCTAATAAAGAACGTTTTGCGAAATGATAGAAAAGAAGAATAAATACATAGACATACACGCGAAGAGCCGAAATATTCTAATAACCTAGTAATATAATTTCCAAAGATTACTACCGCATAGACGCGAGGTAAGATCCAAATAAAAAATAGAACCACTGCGAAAAATATTTATAGAATTTTTTTCCCCGATACCCATAATTCAGATATACCCCCCGCTTAGTGACGGAAGGGGGTAGAAGGGCTTAAATTTGAAATATGGTGATGAGACTGAAACGTCTTGGAAAAACTATGGCTACTCTACTGCGGAAAGAAACAAAAAAATATAGCGAAATAGCCGATTACTATAAATGGAGACATCAAATATGAGCCTACTTCCTAGCATTGTTTCTTTACTCGTAAGAAAGTCCCTTTTGTAGAATGGCTTTTTATAGCGGGGAAAAATAGACGAGTTACTTAAGAAAACTTGGGTTTTTCTTCTTACGCGTAAAGAAATTTGATTGAAAGCCGGTAGGGTATGTGTTCAATGGAGAAGTTACTTTGCAGGGGATGCGATGTAGTGTGGACGAAACCATCCGTGGAAGGACGGTGAAACGGTACACCAGGTCGGGATTTAGTTCATATTCGAGAAAAGAGGTGGCGCTCAAGTCGAGTACGATTGCGTTGTCGTCGTAACCCAGGCAACCTACAGTTGCGCTCGCTGGGTTCGTTCGGAATTTCGAAATGAATTTTCCCGACTTTTCCTCAAACCAATTTTACAAATTTTCTCTAAACAATTTTGTAAAATAAATCAAATATTTGAAGTAAAATGTTGCAAAATATTTAATATGTATTTTTATTACATCTTTAAAAAAAAAATTTGCTGATTTTTCGAACTATTATCAAATTCCCTGACTTTTCACTCACATTTTCGAACCATTTTCAAATTCCCTGACTTTTCCCGGACATTTCCGAACTATTATCAAATTCCCTGACTTTTCCCGGACATTTTCGAACCATTTTCAAATTCCCTGACTTTTCCCAGACATTTTCGAACTATTATCAAATTCCCAGACTTTTCCCAGACATTTTCGAACTATTATAAAATTCCCTGACACGACCTGCCTGAGACTCTAGTTCCTCTACAGCTTTCTCCGTCCACTTATGAGGGAGGAATATAAAATTGGTGATATTTGATAATGCCATTTTGAAACTTTCGAAGAATAAAAAATGAACGCGTATTTAGTATCCGTCGAAGTTAAAGAGCGTGGTCCAGCTCATCCAGGCCTTTCGTTGGTCAGCGAAGTTCGGACTAGACCGACCATAAAGCGGTCGGCCAAGAATGGACCAAATAATAAAAATAAGGAACTCCATAAAATACCATTCACGTACGGCAGAGAGGGGGTGCGAGGGGGGGGGACGGAGTTTATAAGAAATAGGCAATATAGGTTGGACGCATTCGTAGTCGTCCAAAGTACGCGTGTGGAAAAGGCGTCAACCAAAGTTTAGCGCGTTACGACTAAAAGAGGCGTCGACTTGACCTTCTCCTTGGCTTAAAATAAACTATCGACCGATCGCGTTACGGACTATACGTTCTGGAAGAACGAAAAGGTATAGATGGCCGCGCATTTAGGCTTGACAAGCCAAATCTTCCGAAGTAAAACGACGCTAGAGGCGCCGTAATCGACTTGACAAATGGGCGGCCGAAAGTTGGCCCGAGAAATGGCTGCAAGTTGGGTATAGCGTATAGAGTCCATTTTGAAAGGGGCTGCGAACCGAAAGGAAGAATAAGAGAGCGGGCCACCCATCTATCTATACGGCTTGTTTAATATTTTAGCGGGAGGTGTAAGGGAAATGAAACAAGACATTTTACATTGATAATAAACACTGGGCCCGTAGCGGCCACGTCGAGGGGAGGATGTTGGATGGGAAAACGAGCGCAAAAATGACGTATAATTCCGGACCTCGACGTGGCTATTTACATATAAAGGATACATATCCTCTCTCTGATCCTCCTTTTGGACCTAGCTCCAAATTTATCGTCGTCCCGTCGAAATTGTCACTGTTCCTGCTAATATTTTAAACAGAAAGAGGTGTCGCGTTGTTATTATTGAAATAAAATTATTAAAATGTACCTCGAGAGAAACGCCTGTAGATGGCGACAGCTGTTTTGAAATTGAACGTTATGATTCTAATGAATTTATTATTTCGCGGAAGCTGTATATACCGTATTCGCGACACGCCAGCTCGTTTGATTATAAGTTGGGAGCCCGGAATTTCGTTCCAGTTTACAAAGTACAATTCGAGTTCGTTGTAAGCGGACATCTTTGTTTAAGGTACACAGAATCATTAGAAAACATTTGGCAGAGTTTCAGGTAGGTTCATTCGTTTATTAACTAGATCAACCACTAGGTTCGCGATGTGTTTAAAATTTTCCAACCCCCCTCCCCTAATCACCATAGTAACGTTGAAAATAGCGAAAGTGGTTTAGGCTATGGAAAATATCACGTAATTTTTTTCCGCAAGAAACAGCGTAAAATTGAGAGCAAACTGGGCTAAATTTATAAGTAAAACATGTTTATCAACTAAAATATGGCTAAATGCTACACAATAACACCTTTGCGCAGTGGCGTAATTACGCCGATGCAGTGCATTGGAACCCACCGTAGATAGGGTGCCCATAAACCTTCACTTTTTCGACTATCCGATCGGTGTTCCACGAAAAAAACGCCGTATAAATAAGGCAATTACAGAGAAAATTAAAGAAGAACATACATAATAAATATAAATACGTCGGTTGTAGCATTGTCCAAGATTCCAATTACGAATTTTTCCTTTCTAAGTCCGGCGGCTACCAACGTAGTAATAACCGTAAGTTATAAATTCCATCCAACCGCGTCGACGTTTTAGCCGATCGACGATCATATTCAGTCTTATAGATTAACGAAACCTGATTATACCGTTAGAAATCACTCATTTGACTCACAAGTCAGTCTAAATTAAAATAGTAAGTTCTTTTTCTTTTCTGTATTTTTTATTACTTCATTAATTTAACATTACAGTGATAATGCATATAGTTAAGAATTAAGCTTAATAATCCTGAATTAACGTTTAAGATCGAAAATCTTAAAATCGAAAGTGAAACTAAAACTATTGCTTTCCTCAAACACCCCATATTTTTCTGATGTAGTAGGGTACACTACCACACAAAATATAATAGTTTGTTTAGGTAATACTAATATACCATTATATAAAACCCATTTTAATTCCAACTAATTCTAAAGTTCTACGTAGGCTATGATGGGAAAATATAATAATAAAACCTTTATAGTTATTCTCTTTACCGAAAAAACACGTTCAAACAATCTTATTCAGTTAAAATACCTTGAACACATGTGCATTGTACACCTTGTTTAATAGTTGCAATTTAAGAAGTTCTACTTACCTTCACTTTATTTTGCAACTGCCTTGAATTTGTTCATAAAACGAAATACACGACGGTGGCGTATTACATGTTTTGTTAATAGACCGTTTTTACGTCGGTATTAATGTTTCGTTTACATACTAACGTATTTACACTAAAAATACGCATTTTGAAAATCTCACGTGATATTAGGGGGGGAGGGAGGGGGTTTAGCCAAATCTCACGACATCTCACCAAGGGGGAAGGGGGGTTGAAAAATCGTCAAAATCACCTCACGTAATTAATGGACGCTCCCTTGCGAACCAATAATGTAATACAGATTTCTTATTTTCAACCATTTTCCAGGTTTTTATCAAACTAGTTTCGTGGATTTTCAAAAATTTGGCACTTTAAAGAAACTATTTGCAACCAAAATTAAATGACCTTATATTCCCGTGATTTTTATATTAATTTTTAAAATTTCCTGACTTTTATACTAATTCTTAAAATCAACAGATTTATACGATTTTTAATATTTCCTGACTTTTATTCAAATTTTCCATATTTCCCGATTTTTATCAGGGTTCGTACGAAAATTTCTGATCTAAAATCCCTGACTTTTTCCAGGTTATCCCTGACCAATTTTTGCCAATATTCCTGACCTTTTTGGGTATATTTTTGGACATTTTTAAAATAATTTTAGCTCAAAAATTATTTATTACGGTGTGGTTTGGTTGACTAACTAAAATCCCTGACTTTCTACGAAATTCTTTAAAGGGGAACGGTCAAGCTTTAACCAGTTAGATAGCCCTATAGCCCATTAAAAACCAAAATTTATGGCGAAAACCGCATCAAAAAATATTGAGTTGTTAATTTTTAATAAAATATAGAAATTTCGGGAAATCGAAAAGCGCGCGTCCGCCGCGACACCTGGTGAGAATTCAGTGAGACAGAAAAACAACGTAAAAGCACGCGCTGCTTAAGACGGCAAAAAAATTGTTTTGCACGCGCGGCGCGTTCTAGTTATAAGAGACTAAAGCCTAAATTGCACGATTTTAAAAGTTAGGATAGTTCGCAAATCGCTCATACGGGGTTAGGGGCGCTGGCGGCAGCCCCTAAGATGGCGGCTAAAATTCAAACCCAAACACACAAATTTTTAATATTCTCCGACTTTTATACAATTTTTTAATATTCCCCGACTTGTATACAATTTTTTAATATTCCCCGACTTTTACACAAATTTTTAATATTCCCCGACTTTTACACAATTTTTTAATATTCCCCGACTTTTACACAAATTTTTAATATTCCCCGACTTTTACACAAATTTTTAATATTCCCCGACTTGTATACAATTTTTTAATATTCCCCGACTTTTACACAAATTTTTAATATTCCCCGACTTTTACACAAATTTTTAATATTCCCCGACTTGTATACAATTTTTTAATATTCCCCGACTTTTATACAAATGTTTAATATTCCCAGACTTTTATACAAATGTTTAATATTCCCAGACTTTTATACAAATGTTTAATATTCCCCGACTTTTCCAGGTACTGTGGCAACCCTGTAATTTCCTCCAATTAGATCGCTTACGTATGCATAGCCAGTCAACCACCTCCCATAAAACTGAAAATCGAACGCCGCCAATATGAAAACCGTAAGAGAGGGCTGGCGGGAAAATACGCGTGCATTGGACATGGCATTCCACGGGAGAAAATAAACAAAAGGAATGATTTATCGTGGGCGGACGGCGCGTTCTTCATTGGGCGCGGTTTAAGAGGCCAGACGCGGAAGAGAAAGAACGGAAAAAAGCAATACCACAATAAAAAGCATATCGGAAATCACTCGGAATAAAGAAGAAAAATTTGCCAAAGACAAAAGGATGGGGAAATCAAGCAATTATAAATCCCCGATTATTGACGTCGCCAAATCAATGCACCCCCCCTCAAACCACTCTTTTCTTAGGTAATAAAACAAAATCAGTCTCAAGACGTAAAATAATAGAAAAAAAAAATCGAAAAAATCGCGAGCGGGAAAGAGACAGAGGGAAGAGAAAAGTCGAAATAGATCGATTTTCGACCCCTCTTTTTCGCTCCCGTTCCTTTCTTTTATATGGACTGTAAAATCCTTAAGTTTTATCTTCCTGGCGCTCCCCTCCCTACTATCCTTCACCCATCTCCTTTCCTACAGCCTTAAAGCCTAAATATATAGATCTATATATAGATATATATTTAGCCTATATATATAGTACAGTAGAGAGAGTATGGAGAGGAAAAATGCAACGAGCCAGTAGAGGCAAAGCGGAGAAAATCCACCGAAGGAGACGCTGCTCTAGAAGGATGGAGAATCAAGAGAGTGAGAGAGGAGTAGAGGGGGGGGAGGTTTTCAAAATCGATCACTAAATCATCAGGATGAGTAGGGAGCAAAAATTATTCCTTTTCCCACCCCTGAGGCGCTTTCATCAGTAAAATACTCCAGCGCCATAACCTAGTCTTCAACCTCCATCCCTCCCAGGGCCGACGTTCAGGGGAGAACTAGGGGCAAGGGGTGGCA
This sequence comes from Leiobunum rupestre, assembly GCF_980474605.1. Taxonomy (NCBI): domain Eukaryota; kingdom Metazoa; phylum Arthropoda; class Arachnida; order Opiliones; family Sclerosomatidae; genus Leiobunum; species Leiobunum rupestre. The sequence goes on from NC_143387.1 coordinate 24,435,092, forward strand.
ATAGGCCCAGGGCGCGTGCGCCAGCTCTAAACTAAGTTTGGTCGCCCAACGAGCTCAGATTGTTTGATGAGTTCCAGTAAGTTCATATTGACGCTTATTTTTCCCAACTCTCCACTTTCCTCCCCACTCCGCCCCCCTTCCAACTCCCGTTCTTCCACTTTCCCTTCCATCACCGGGTTGTGTATCGCGGCCTTGCCCTATAGCCCGCTGATAACAATTTTCAGGTTCGCCTATAAAAGAGGCCTGAATTTTCGCTTTTCGCGTAATTAAGTGATTCGTCCCCCCCCCCCTTAGCTTTTCGCAGCCTACCATCGTTAAGACAGTATTAGTCCATATTAATCCGTTATCGATAAATTAAAATTAGGTAATTTCTCTGGTCATTTACGGAATATATATAATAATTATTCATTTAACTTTTCTGGGAAATATAAACATGTTTAGGATGTATTTAAATAGTCTGAACAGGCCTTTTTATAAAATAAGCTTGCTGAACTGGTTTTAAGGTCGCTCATTCGTCACGAAATACGTAGAAGTTCAGTTCAGTTCATCAAGCTTAAAAACAGGGTGCCTCGCCAAATTAACTCATGTCCAGGGCTGTTCGTAGTAAAACGTCATCGAAACGTCACCCGTGACGCAGAAGCAACATCAAAACAAGAAGGCCAATATAAATTTAAGTTGAAACACCTTACGCTACTTGATTGAATTAAGAATAAAAAAACCACGAATTTAATGCGTAAGTAAAAATTACTTACGCATCAAATTCGTGGTTTTTTATTCTTAATACAAAGAAGGCCAATGTTACTTTATAAATCGCTAATTGGCCTTTCTGTAAAGTAGATCTCGACGCAAAAAAACTTTAAATAAAATAAATGTAAGCGTAAATTTATCTTAATTATGGCAATATTTTAATGTAAGTCGGTATCGTAAATTTAAGGGTTCTTAATTTTACGTTCAAAATGCAAATGCTAAAAGCAGAAGTATATAATTTATATACTTCCGCTAAAAGTACATAGAAAGTGTTTCAATTTATGTCGCTTACATCAATCGACTTAACTCTTTACTAGAGTTGTAAGTGGGAAAATTTTCCGTATTTTTACGAAAAACTAATATTGTTAGCAAATATAAATTTCACGGCATTTTCGCTTCATTTTGTCAAATCCAAAACTTAATTTAGATCTCTAGACTAGTGCAGAATAAAAACGCTAAAAAGTAATATGTTTCAATTTTTTATTTTCCACAATTTGGGAAAATACCAAAATAAAACATTACTTTTTAAAATTCTACATGTTATAATTTTGAACTTTTCCAATTTGTAGAAAATTTTCCACAATTCTGAAAATTTTCTGCAAAAATAACAACTCTACGGGTCTTTAGAGACAGGGCTCGTAAAACTAGGTTAAAGTTTATTTTTCAATTACACATTTCAGTATACCAAATAAATTAACTAAAAGTCAAAACAAGTAACTTCCGGTCCACAAATTCAACAGTGAGATGGCGGTAAATAACCGAGAAGAAATAAATATATAATCACTAATAAATAAAGCATAAGGCGGTGGGTCTCACGTTGGCAAGCGACGAGATATCTGTCGAAAGACGAATCCAGCACCTCGGCTTTAAAAAGCGCCAATCGCGCGGATTTTAAAAGAGCTTCTGAAATATTCATGAAATATTTCGTGGGAGATAAAAAAAATATACATATTCTTTCGAAGAAGAAGGGAAAAGGAGAGGGGGGCAGGGGGAAATGATTAATATGCAAAATTTATTCCCAATGATTATCATTAAGGAGGTCGATTCTGAATTAATTACTCCAGGAAACCATCTTTAGTAAAAATAATAAAAAATACTGTTTCTTACAACGCCGCGAATATGTACACGATGTTAGGCTAAGCAAAATATTACCTGATGACAAAAGAAAACAATTTAAATTAAGCACAAGGTTTGGGCTCCCTAATTTTTTTGGGGCTATCCTCCTTCACAAAACTATTTCTGGCTATTGATATAGCTACGCCACCAACTAATTTCTGGCTATAGCTACGTCACAAATGAGTTTATAGCTATAGCTACGTCACAAATGAGTTTATAGCTATAGCTACGTCACAAATGAGTTTATAGCTATAGCTACGTCACAAATGAGTTTCTAGCTATAGCTACGTCACAAATGAGTTTTCTAGCTATTGCTACGTCACCAATGAGTTTTCTAGCTATTGCTACGTCACCAATTAATTTCTGGCTATAGCTACGTCACCAATTAATTTCCCGGCTATATCTACGTCACCAATTAATTTCCCGGCGATATCTACCTCACCAATTAATTTCCCGGCGATAGCTACCTCACCAATTAATTTCCCGGCGATAGCTACCTCGCCAATTAATTTCCCGGCGATAGCTACCTCGCCAGTTAATTTCCCGGCGATAGCTACCTCACCAGTTAATTTCCCGGCGATAGCTACCTCACCAGTTAATTTCCCGGCGATAGCTACGTCACCAGTTAATTTCCCGGCGATAGCTACGTCACCAGTTAATTTCCCGGCTATAGCTACGTCACCAGTTAATTTCCCGGCTATAGCTACGTCACCAATTAATTTCCCGGCTAAATCTACGTCACCAATTAATTTCCCGGCGATATCTACGTCACCAATTAATTTCCCGGCGATATCTACGTCACCAATTAATTTCCCGGCGATATCTACGTCACCAATTAATTTCCCGGCGATATCTACGTCACCAATTAATTTCCCGGCGATATCTACGTCACCAATTAATTTCCCGGCGATATCTACGTCACCAATTAATTTCCCGGCTATATCTACGTCACCAGTTAATTTCCCGGCGATATCTACGTCACCAATTAATTTCCCGGCGATATCTACGTCACCAATTAATTTCCAGGCGATATCTACGTCACCAATTAATTTCCCGGCGATATCTACGTCACCAATTAATTTCCCGGCGATATCTACGTCACCAATTAATTTCCCGGCTATAGCTACGTCACCAATTAATTTCCGGCTATAGCTACGTCACCAATTATGTAATCCTAAGTTAAACAAAAGAAAGACGATCCATCCCTGAATTAATTACATAGTTCAATTACCAATAGATAGATGTCGTTACGAATATTTTAAACGGGCTTATGGAATGCTTCAACATATTCTGATAAATGTGTAAAAATGGGGAGAATATTTTGGGCTATAATTTACCTCAATGAAAATTTTCGCAGAGTACTTGCTGGGGATGAGCCGCGAAAGGAAAAATTTGTCCAAACGAGTTTTCTAGCCTCCAAAAAAAACCGTATAATCATTATGAGCGTTTGATAAATAATTTTCCGAGCACTCTCTACGAAGATTCGTCTCTAAAGTGCCAAAAAAGTGTTGAGAGTGCACGATTGGGGACAGGGTAATTTGGCAGCGTGTAAAGAGCGAGGGAACCCAGCAACGAAGCGATTCGGGTCCTCGCCTTCGCTCCAATGACAATATGAAGGGGCGCCTTACTTGACCTTTCCTAATCAGAAATTAAGGGGTCCGTACGGAACGGGCGAGTTTATATTTCACGCGTTTCCAGAAAAGCTCGCCGGGCGGCGCGCCCATCGCTGATACGCGCCATTATAGCGTCTACGCCTCATCACGATAAGCACGATTCGCCTCCCCTCAGCCTCCCCTGGCGGAGGCGCCTACACGCTGTGACCGCCAAAGGTCACAACGCGTAGGCGGAACTCTTGAGATGTATAAATACGTCAGCTATATCAAAAAAGAATTACACAATAAAATGGCCCTATCAAATTCTTTTCTAATACCGGTACTTTTTCAAAGAAAAATATGGGAGCACTAAAAACAGATCATTATTAAACAACAGGGTTGCCACCAAATTTTCCAATTCAAATTCCCTGACCACTTTAGAACACCTTAAAGGTATATAGCAGACTAATTCAAACTCAAGAAAAATCTTTGAAAAATAGCCAAAATAAATAACTAGATTGGGCTTTTATTGAGTTTCTAGCCCAAAGCCTGGCAACTAATCCAGTATATTTGTCTAAAATAGCACGAATATATTTTTTCTTTGCTATGTTTTTTTATTTTTATTAAAATTTATTATTTGCCACTATTTTCCATTTAAGCCAGTAAAAGTATTATTCGCCATGTCGGTATTTACCACTTTTTTCCACATTATTTGACACCTGACATTTACCACTTCGGAGCACTGCACTTTAAGGCCAAAATATTTATTATATTTTACTTTTATCAGGAGTTTATAAATTTAAATGGACTTATATTTCAGTAAAACGGTTATTGCAAGAAATAAATAATCATATAATTTGTCATAGAGTAAAATTACCTTCAAAAAATGTCAAGATAAAATTGAATTCCCTAACTTTACCCTGAATTTTTACAAAATCTTAAAATTTTTAAATTCCCTGAAGTGTGGCATACGTGAACAATATAGGTTATAGCAACAATTTTAAAACAAAACATTTTACTGGAAGTTTAACAATGTATGGTTGTGGCCAACGTATTTAAAACAAAACAAAATAAGTTTAAAAATATGATAAATAAGATAATCACGACGAGAGAAAAATGCGGACTACTGAATGTTTCATCTTACAATTTTATTTTTTCCGTTGCAATTGTACAAACGAAAAGGGGAGTAATTCAAATTCCACCATTTCTTTAAATTAATTTGTAATACGCGTTAGTATAGTTTATTAAACTTCCACCAAGTGGGGCGGTTTTGAAATTTTTGTTGTCATGGTTAAAGCTTGATGGTTTAGTCAATTAAACACTTTGATATATTTACGTTTAATTAGTTACGTTAAAAATGAGAAACAAATCGAGTGGAAACAGACAAAATGGGAAATTTACTTTTGGTTAAAAAAAAAATTTACAAGATAATATAAGGAAGATTAATTCCATATTTTTCGGAATCCTCAAAAGAAGGCTTCACAGTCTCTTCTAAGAGATTTAATTTTAAATTAAGTGGTAATTATTTGCTACGTTATTATGTTGGAAACTTTACTTTCCAATTTTCTAGAGGATTAAACTTATAGTACACTCCATTCTTTAAAACTTTAGTTTAGTTACATTTTTATTTTTACCTTTGTTAGAAATAGTTTAATTAGGGAAATTTCGTCTTAAATAATATGCAACTACTTCAAAGTTAACAGCTAAGTCTTATAATTTGTATAGGTTAAACATTCAAAATGCTTATTATGGGAGTACGTCTTTAAAAATGTAAAAATTACGAATATTTACTAACACAAGTTGCGCTACACTTTACGTCAACAGTTAACTCAACCGAATTTGGGTACTGTCGCAAATAAAAATCGAATCCCAGCCAAATAAATAAAAAATACAGGTTTTTTGTAGCGAGGAGGGAAGGAAGGGTAGAAAGTTTGAATCAATCCCATTTGGAGTCGAAATAAGCATGGCTTTAGGCAGTAATATATTTAAAAGCTTTAACATGACCAAATCTCTCTCTCTATGAAGCGGGGGGGTTACGGCAGGGTCAAGCAACGTTTTACCTCAGAGGGAATCATTACTTAAAAAAATTGACATAATATCAACACACCCTGCTATTTCATATTTTTGGACAACAAAAAAGGAACTGCGCGCGCGTCGGTTGGCAGGACGGGGGCTGTAAACAGGCAATCTCTCTCGGCGGAGCGTTCGGCAGATCGTTAATTTAAAAGGACAGTTGCTTCTTGCGGCGGCCCCTGTCAATAGCCTCGAAAGCTAATCTGTCATCTTAAGTCTCTCTCTCCTTTTATTTTCTCCGGGTCTTTTTTGTGTCGAGGCCGAGTTCCACGCCCACTTCTGTTTGCTCTATTCTCCGGAGAATATCTTCCGTAATGGAGAGTTTTTTAACCTTTTATTTCCTCGTGTCCATCTCGGCAGACAGTCGCGGTTTCATCGGAAGATGTAGCCTCTTTTTGAAAATTCCAGAAAAGAAGTTTTCACCCCCAGCGCTCTCCCTGATGAAGAGGGGAAACTGACCGGGTCTTTCGCTTTATTAGGCGCCGCGGGAATCGTGAAAAAGGTGCGCCCGAACCCAACTACACGGAACGTATCGATTCTTCACGCGAATGGACGATTTCTTTATATTTACATTCAAAATATTCCTCAGTTTAAAAGATTTTTTTCCTTCAACGGAGTTTAAACAACGACGCGCGATTCGAGTTGGTACGGCCGTAATTGCGGCTCTATTTTCCGACGATTTATAATCTTTGAAAGCAGATGGCGTTGCGTGATGAGCACGATCGTGGACCACATCTTTTTCGGAGGGACTCGCTGCTTTACGATAGCGTAGTACACTACTAACCCTATCCCTAGAAACTTCTAAAACGCTTTCTAGACGACGACAGTTTCGTGAAAATACGGTGGCGTTTTTAAATTTAATTTCGCAATATTTTTACTATTAAATAGTTAACAAAAAATTAATAAATAATTGCGATTTGTTAACCCTGCAACCGCGCTGATAAAACGCTAGCTACGAGTCACTTCTACAGAATTCTTAGTCCAAGGCACGACGTCCATACTGGGTTCAACGTAACAGATAATGTTTCAAGCTTTTTATGAAGGCAAGAGTTACAATTTTTAATGGCACGTGTCAGGACCAGGAAGTGATTTTTCCAGCAAATAACGATAAGAATTTTAAATCTTCAACGATATTATTTCAAATATTTATCACGTTAAAATCTGCATGTTTAGACTTTCACGTTAAATAATAGGCATTTCAATACACTACTTCAGTAATCTGGTTTGCGCACAATCTACTAACAGAAAATAAATATTTTTATATGGCTTCTACAAAACGTAAATAGTTTCCGCTTTCGAAAAACAGCCGTAGATGGCGCCATAAAAATACTGAAAATTCGTAGTAAATAATCAGCTAGGATAAATAATCAACCTATTAAGGGTAAGCTCCAAGCGAAATTCGAAGTTAGTAGTTTAACAAATCGTCGCCGTTAAAACAAAACCACGTATCTTTTCGGTGGCCTTTTCGAGAAAAATTGATTTTTTATTTTGCAGGGACTTGTGAAATCGCGTGTTAGGTTTTTACACGCTAGTTAATTTTATAGTTAAATAATTTCGTTTCAATATTGACTCTTTATGAGGATTTTAATTTAAAAATATTTTGCTAAAGGGGAATTTTTAGAGATACGTGGTTTCGCGTCATGAAGTGAAATAGGAGCTGAAAATAAGCAAGATACGTGCTTTTGCGCGAAATAAGTTGTGAATATCAAATATACGTTTAATTGTTTTCTCGATTTAAAAAAATATATCCAATTGCAACCTATTAATGTTTTTAATGTTATAAACGTAAATTGGGGTGTAGAATCTAAATATGTCAATTTTGACAAAACCACGTATCTCAAGTTACGTGGTTTTGTTTTAACGGCGACGAAATAGTAAATCAAAGTTAGATCCTTATTTACCCTAAAATATCCATAAATCTGACTTAGATTTTAATTATTCAAAAAGTTTACTTCATTTTATCAGCTGATAATTTTTTTATTGCCCTTGAAAAACGGTACTTTAGGTAGATTTTTATGTACCTTGAAGAAAAATAGGGACTTTTAGGTATTATTGAGACCTGGTTGGAGCCCTGAAAAATATATCGGTATTACAATATAGTTTTTTCTAGAAATTCTTTATACATCAGAAGCGTCTAACCGGTGTCTATATCACAAAACAACACAACGCAGCATACATAAACCATCCCCATTTAGTGGACTTTCGATAGTGCTCGGAATTGTTTATTCATTATCAAAAAAATTTCCGATTTATTTAAAAAACGTTGGTAAAAATAATATCATTTTAACTTATTTTTTTTACGCAACCAAACATTTATTTGAATAAAAGTGGCATTTATTTAAATAATTGTTTGTTTTATTTAAATAATAGGCTTATTCTCTTTCGATTATTTAAACATTTTACAATTTTTATTCAACTATTGGTTATTTAAATAAATGTTATTTAAATATCGCCGAGCTTATTTTATTCATGGATAAAAATTAATCGATTGCCGAGCACTAACTTTCAACGAGACAAAAAAAGCATCAGCTTCGTTATACGTTATTTTGACATCAAATATCAAACAAAATCCGCTATATAAATGGGAAAAAAAAAGATATCCCCAATAAAAATATATATAACGAATACCAAAAGTGCGTGTGCAAAAAACGGGGGTTCGATTTAGGAGAAACCAAGTGGCGGGGTCGCGACCATTTCCTGTAAAGGTAAAAACCAAGATTGTCTTTCGGGGAAGAAAAGTGAAGAAGCAGAAGAGGAGACAAGGTTAGAAATTCCTCTCACGGAGCGCGTAATTTCGTAGCAAGCCGCCTGTTCAGTCCGAAGAGGAGTTAACAACGCGAGAAGCGACTACGCTTAGATGGCGCCACCTTAGTTAGGTTCAGCCGGGAAAAAGATCCTCCAGGGAGGTTTTGCTTGTGTTTGTCCATGTCGCGTTTTGCATACTAGGTAGAACGGCGTTCAGTATTCCGGGCAGACCCTTACGCGGACCATCGAGCGAGTCAGTTAAAGGCATTATGGTTCTCTCCCTGCGCTCTCCGGAAAAGAAAACGCTTCAGGGGGATGATGGGAAGAAGGGGGGGGGGGCAACAATAAAGGACGTACAGGCATGCTTTACACATCTCCCCATACAATGCTTCTATAGACAACAAACAAACTCCCCTTCCATCCAAGCTTTTTGTCGGCTCTTTCAGGATCTCTGACGAAAAGGCCAAAATTCCTTTTCCAGAAATTAACTATACTTGAAAGGATTTTATAACAGAAAATGCGAAATGGTTTCAACTTCAATTCCAAATATAAATTTCATATATTTTTCGTGAATTTTGTATTATTGTTCTAGAGTTGACCAAAAAACTTGAATTTCATAACGAAAAATACCAAAAACAAAATATATTTTATATTAAATTCTGTAGGGATGAGAGATATTCTACATGGTACCAGCGCAGTCTCTCGTATTGTTTAACTTTCGTTTAACGTTTTTTGCTAACAAAATAGACTCGACAAAATTAACTTCAAAATAGCGTACTAAACGAGTATATAACCCTTTGAAAATTCCGAGGAAAAGTGCCTTTAAACAACCAAAAAAAAGATGAGAGAATGATATTGCAGTACACGCCAAACATTTCCACTACAGGGTCTAACAAAACACGGTCGAAATTCGTTTCAAGTTCTAGTTACGTTGAAAATTGCCACTCTGTTAACCAAATGATACTCTCATCCTGGCCATTATTATACTGTATCTACGTTATGCAAATTAGACGAGCTCCTTGATAAAAACCGGCGCTACCATAACTAAAAAAAAGAGAAAGCGCGTACTTTCGGTGGTCCCCGTTAGATGGCGCGCAAAAAGGAAAGAAACAATTTCGGTACGCGCTCATTTAATTAATATTTCCACAAAGGAGATGCGACCGGGAAAAGGTAAAAAACCTCACTCTTTACTGGCAAGTTCAAATATTATTGAAAAGAAAGAGATATAGGGGGAGTAACTGACGTTCTCCGCAATAGGGGAGGGGGGAAGGAGGCGAAAATCGGTTCACTCTCTTTGATCTATGGGAATTAAAATGGCTGTCGCCAAAAAAGGGCCAAGAGCGAAATTAACCTCTCTCTCACATCCACGCAGACGAGCTCGAGCTGCTTAATTCTTGTTTTCCTTAGCTTCAGGGTAATTAAGACTAAAATGTAATTAATTTTTTAGCCTCTCCCTCATCTTTTTACCGTAATTACGGAGAACAATAACTCCGCCACACCGCGCCACCTATTGTCAGGCAAAATACTTAATATTTCTTTTTCTTTTATATATACACAATCCATTTTATATACCTAATTATACGCTTTCATAAAAAACCCATATTTGTTTTTAATCGCGTGGCTTAATTTGAGTAATAAAACTATTTTATATAAGCCTGAAATATGACGTCGCTTCTCCTTAGCCATGGTGGAGAAAATATTTAATTATTTTCGTTGAGAACCCAATTCCCACAAAGATATTCGAAGATTGTCAATTTAATATAATATAATAATTGCTAAGAAAGGTTTGACTTTGCGAAGACGTTTACTGCTTTCGTAAGTTGGGAACTTTCTATTGGCATGATATGATCGTTGTTTTCGATAAAGGATGTTGTAATAACGAGAGATATGACAACTAACAAAAATTATCAACAAAATGATTTCCAGTGTTATTGGGCAATAATTCCCTAGAAAAACAAATTCACTATATAAAACAAATTCACTATATAAAACAAATTCACTATATAAAACAAATTCACTATATAAAACAAATTCACTATATAAAACAAATTCACTATATAAAACAAATTCACTATATAAAACAAATTCCCTAGAAAAAACAAATTCCCTAGAAAAAACAAATTCCCTAAAAAAAACAAATTCCCTAAAAAAAACAAATTCCCTAAAAAAAAACAAATTCCCTAAAAAAAAACAAATTCCCTAGAAAAACAATTCCCTAGAAAAACAATTCCCTAGAAAAACAATTCCCTAGAAAAACAATTCCCTAGAAAAACAATTCCCTAGAAAAACAATTCCCTAGAAAAAACAATTCCCTAGAAAAACAATTCCCTAGAAAAACAATTCCCTAGAAAAACAATTCCCTAGAAAAACAATTCCCTAGAAAAACAATTCCCTAGAAAAACAATTCCCTAGAAAAACAATTCCCTAGAAAAACAATTCCCTAGAAAAACAATTCCCTAGAAAAACAATTCCCTAGAAAAACAATTCCCTAGAAAAACAATTCCCTAGAAAAACAATTCCCTAGAAAAACAATTCCCTAGAAAAACAATTCCCTAGAAAAACAATTCCCTAGAAAAACAATTCCCTAGAAAAACAATTCCCTAGAAAAACAGTTCCCTAGAAAACAGTTCCCTAGAAAACAGTTCCCTAGAAAACAGTTCCCTAGAAAACAGTTCCCTAGAAAACAGTTCCCTAGAAAACAGTTCCCTAGAAAAAACAATTCCCTAGAAAAAACAATTCCATAGAAAAAACAATTCCATAGAAAAAACAATTCCCTAGAAAAAACAATTCCCTAGAATAACAATTCCCTAGAATAACAATTCCCTAGAATAACAATTCCCTAGAATAACAATTCCCTAGAATAACAATTCCCTAGAATAACAATTCCCTAGAATAACAATTCCCTAGAATAACAATTCCCTAGAATAACAATTCCCTAGAATAACAATTCCCTAGAATAACAATTCCCTAGAATAACAATTCCCTAGAATAACAATTCCCTAGAATAACAATTCCCTAGAATAACAATTCCCTAGAATAACAATTTCCTAGAATAACAATTTCCTAGAATAACAATTTCCTAGAATAACAATTTCCTAGAATAACAATTTCCTAGAAAAATAATTTCCTAGAAATACTTAATAAAAATAATTATTTCCAAGAAATAATTTACTAAAAATAATAATTTCCTAGAAAACAAAAATTCAATATATGGTCGGTAAAACGGTTTTAAATTTCGACGGTTCTGGGGAACCCAAATTTCATATCAGTAAGTAAAGAACAACCCTGTATAACGAAGTCAACCGCATGTAAAAGGGGAAAACCGTCAGAGGCAAAAACTTTGATCCCCTCGAAATATAATACCTAGGGAAACTTCTATAACAAAACTAATTAAAAAGTGGGAAAAGTATTTTTAGAAAAGGCGGTTTCGAAAAATGGACGTAGAGGCTTTTCATAAAAAAGCCACTTCGGGAGGGAAGGACAAGGGGGAAGTCAGGACGGCGGGGGGGAGTTCAAAGAAGTTATCCGACAAAAGAGGGCGCTCCAAACGGGCGGGGAGTAAAATTGAGGAACGCGCCATTGCACCTCCGTATTTAGAGCCTCCTATCAGGCGCGCGTTACAACGAAACAGAAGTCGATTTTAAAGCTTCAACCAGCCATGCAAACGAATGGATAAAAAAAATAACTGCAGTATAATAAAAAGTAACAAAAAGTACGACGCTCTGGCTTAGGCGCATCGCCAAGCCTCGGTTTCAAATCGGAACAATGAAAATCTCGAGTCGCGCGCCTGTCGCCAGGGAAACACAGACAGAGAGAGAGAGCTTACAGCTGCGTTTAACGACAACGCCACCCAAAAGACAAAAGGAGACGCAGTCTAAGCTGGCGTTGTCGTCCTCGTGCCCTTTCAAACGCTTCAACGCCACTGCAACCTTCGCCAAGTGAGGTTGTACGGGACACTTTGCTGGGAATCGCGGCCGGTGTACGTCTACGGGGATTGGAAAAGCTGTTTGAATTAAAAGGGGCTCCTGTCCCCGTTCGTGTGATATATCAATAAAAGTGGAAAACTGTGACCGCAAAAATCAATTGTTTTCCCAAATGTTTTTATCGCGTTCCGATACAGGTTCTTCGTATTAATATTTTTTTAACCTTTAATGACAAGCGTGTATCGTTGAGAAGTATTAGGAAATATATTTGGTCTAATATCCCTGGATAAAATCAGATTTGGCAATTTTTTTTTAATAAAAATCAAATCAATCGAATTTTTGATTTAAATCGGAATTTTATATTATTGAATTTATTTTATTTTATTGAATTTATCGATTTTTTTATTTTCCTGTATAATTAACGGTTATTTTACTTTTATCAGTTAGCTAATCTTGAATTAAATTAAATACTAATTAAATTAAATATAATTATTTAATATTTTAGTTTGCTAAGTAATTCAAATTTTAAGTAACCTATTTTTTGCCATTTTTTATTCCTCCATTGAAATACATTGTGTGATATAAATTATGATCTAAATCAAATTGATGTTAATTAGCCAACCCTGGATAAAATACTAAGGAAAAGCTCTAAAAGTAGTTTTATATCCAGTTACTCATATTGCTCCTAAATTAAATAAAAACGTTAAGTTTAAAAACCTCTATTTGAAATTTAATTTTGGTTTTATACCTATATAATAACAATAACTTTATAATGGAGATATACTAATAAATATTAAAAAAAATTCTTAAAGGCCTAGGTTTTCTTCTGCCGGTCCCCCTTTAAATTAGGCCTACATGTTCAGCGGTTGGCCTACCACCAGGGTATTTGTGCTCCACAAAGTTAATTTAAAGGGGGACAGGCAGAAAAAAACCTAGGCCTTTAATAATTCAGAAAATAGTCAACCTAATATAAAAACAGTTGATTGTATAAATTTTAATTTATTTCGAGAACAACGTATTTCAACTTCACTACGTTTTCTGAGAGGAAAAATCGATGTTCAAAAGCATGAACAAGCATATTTTTAGAAATATCACAAGATCTGGCAGAATCCAAACGATAATTTTGACCTATTTACGCCTGTGGAGAGCTTCACATGAAGCGCGAACGCTTTTCGGTCCGTCAACTTCCAGGGGTTAGTAGGCCAAATTTGCGCAAAGCCAATTAAATACTGAAACTAAACCGTGTATTTAAAAGATACAACCTTGTAACCCACACATAAAGCCACGCAAACGGTACAGTTACGCAAATAATTTGTAAATATATAGATACTGTATAGAAATCCGCGCCAAAGCCCGTATTGACTTTCCTGATAAAATTTACATTAAACTGTACGTAAATAAACTATATATATATGTATATGTATGAGGGTGGCGTTTGAAAAGAGGGCTTTATCAGTAAATTAGAAGACTGAGAGAAAGGGAAGAACCTTCTCATAGAATATCTTCCTTTAAAATTCTCGCTACATCAAGCGGCTTTCAGCCCCCGTCCGCCAAATATAAATCGTCCGAGGAGGAGAAGGTGGCGTTAGAAGACGCGTAATATACCTGTTGGGATCTATTCATTAGAATTTGGGCATTAACACCCTCTCGAACTCGTTTTGGCGAAAGATTTCACCCCAACAACTGCGGAGTTCGCTTCGTTCGGTCAGCTACGACTCTCGGCAAGAGATACAATATTGATTAGCGAGAAAAGAGGTGGCGACTTAGACGTAGGCGGAGGAATAACCCCCGTCAGCTTGGCAAAGAGACGTGGGGGAGGGGAAGGAAGGTGATTACTACGGCACCGAAACAGATCGAGGCTTAACGGTACATTGAATACTGAATTTGGCGGCCCTTTTAACCCGCCTACCGCCATATATATATTTTTCCCCTACAAAATATGATCGTTATAGAAATCACTAGCGAAACGGAAACGATACAGGCACCATCTATATTTTAGACCGGGAATTATTATTCAAAATGACAAAACCCCTTTTACTTAACGACGGAGGGTGGCGAAAGTCGAAATTTGTATATTAGCTTGGACAAAATCTCCGTTCTCTCTCTGGCTGGCTGGCTGGCTGTAAGGGAAATTCGAAGTTACGCCTCCTCAGCGGCCACAGATTTATGTTTTCGATACGCCAATCACGGCAGAACTAAAAACCGCCATTGCGATTTAGGGGATCGATACAGCTCGCCAACAAAATGGTACTTAGGGGGATGATTCGCTAACTAAGACGACAAAAGTACGTAGAAGACGAATAATAAATGAAACGATATGGTTTATACTAGTGTTGTCAAAAGTAGCGTAAGACCCAAAAGTGTGTCAGAACGGTATAGTAGATAATGAGAGTTTGTCACAAAGTAAAAAAGGGAAACGAAGGGGGGTCGGTAAATACGTCATCAAAATCGAGGTACTCCAGCGCCGCTGAGTGAGGCGTTTTAGAGCGTATGTCTACGGGCGAGTAAATCGAAAAGATAAAATCACGCCAGACCATAGACTAAATATAATGTCTCTAGTACTATTCCAACTAGTAGGTTATGTAGTCTATAGTGTGACTAGGTTTCACTAGAAAATTTAATAGGCGCGAAGGTACAGCTGACACACTTTTGGGTCTTATGCTACTTTTGGTGTTGAAAATTTTCCGGAAAAATAAAATGCGGAAAATTTTCCGAATCGGCAAATCGGATAAATAAAAAAATTGAAACAAATTACTTTATAAGGTTTTTTTTTAAACTTTTTTATCGATATAAAATGACTAATAACAGTAAACATACTACAAAACATTAATAGTGTTACATTGTTTATCAGTTTAAAGCTAGTCTAGAGGTTTAGTTTTACTTTTAGATTCGAAAAAATGAGGCGAAAATGCCGCTTTATTTAAATTTGCAAACAATATTAGACTAATCATGAAATGAAATTTTTTTTAGTTTTTTCGGAAAAATTCAGATAATTTTCCGGAAATAAGGCCTCGTTCATTTTCCGACTTACAACACTAGTTTATACAGTACCGGATTTATTGAAGGTGGGGCCCTAGGCAGATTTTGGTAGGGACCTACGCAAGGAAAGCATAAAAATGCAAAAATCGCGTGTCCCGAAGCTGAGCTTATGTCACGAGAATAATGATTTTTCAAATAATGAAGTAACAAGCCTGATATGTTTTATCTTAAGCCGAATCAGTGAAAAATCCATTGATTTCATCAGTGGTGGGGGCCCATAGGCCTGTGCCTAGTAGGCACTGGGTTTATAACTTCTTGACGAGCATGACCAAATATGTAACGAAACCATGTAAAATATAAATTATAATTAAGTAAATATCTTTGTCTTGTGTAATTTTCACATATTTCATCCAGGGTTTGCCACAGGTTTTTCACAATTAAATTCCCTGACTTTTCCATGTTTTCCCTGACCATCTCAAGAGCCTGACTTATTTTGGGCCAAGATTTTGTATTTATTTAACCTATATTTTAATAAAAGTTTCCTATTTGCAACCGAAATTAAATTCCCCGACTTTTCCATGATTTTTATACCCATATTCAAATTCCCTGACTTTTCCAGGAATTCCAGGTTCTCCAGGTACTGTGGCAACCCTGCCATCGATAGGTACCGCTATTTGTTGGTAAAGTTTGTATCCATAGAAGAGCCCTTGACACTTGCAAAGGTAGCAATTCATTTTTTAAACGTAGATGGTATACTTATCTCACGCGAGGCGTATTTTATCAACTTCTGGTTATAATTATTTTCTCCATCGAACGAAAAGAAGGTACACGTTGAGATGGTTTTGTAAGTAATGCAAAATAACGGCGAATTTTAGCGGCCGCCTATTTCCAAAAACTAAAAACCATTTGTAATATAGTTATCGTCCGCTAGAGGCGCTGCATGTCAAAATTGGACGCAATTTGTATCGGGGCTTGTGTGTGGGCGCGGAAGAAAAGAGGATTTCGATCGCGGATTTGAGAAACAATACAGTGGGCGCTTGGAGGGGATAAGAAGGACCATTTCGGATAGATTAAGGGACAGGGTCCGCCACGGATGTTGCTACTTTCATTACAGGCACCATTTTCGCCAAGCCCTATATTCTCTCTCTCTCGTTCACTTCCTCTTCTTCCTGTGGCCGACTAAACGGTTCGAGTCACGCCAAACTATTAGGGCCGGCGTGCGTCATATTCTCGCCAATCGAAAATAAATGCGCTCCATCTACTTTGAATATTTTCGTTACGAGCAAAAAAAAAGGGTGAATGACTACAACAAACCCCTCCTTAAAATATTACGCTAAATCGGTAATGATTCACGGAAATTCCTTTTTTATCTAGTGTTGATAACCTGGAATATTTTTATACATTTTAATAGAGGACGTATATTATTATTATTATTATTATTATTATTATTATTATTAAATATTTAGAAATATTTACTCGTGGAAATTAAGTACGAATGTTTTTATTTTTTTTTTATATTTAGTGTAAGGAGCTGTTGGCTCGCGTGGAATGAAGGTCTTGCCATTACCCTCCTACTTATTGTAACCCCGCCACCTATGGTGATACCTTGGGTATTTAGCTGAGTTTATTATTATTAGTCCAGTCTATAAGATTATGACAATTTTGGGACAATAATTAAAGTTGCTCCTAATACCACTCAAGCTCAAAAAGTAAGCTCTTTTCACCCTAAAAAAATGTAATGAATACGATATCTAATTCAATCCCTAAAACTGACCTCTTGAAGCCGCTTGTCCCCCATACAACTGAATTACCATTCGACCGAATCCTACAATTTTGGCAGATTTCAAATAAAATTATGGGGAACTTTTAATATGCAATAATTAAATATCATTTTATTCAACCTAACCTAGCCTAAACTAACCAAACCCATACCCTAACCGTAACTCGTAGGGATATTTTTAAAATACTAATTCTCCATAATATAAATAATTTCTAGACTGAGGATTATGTTTATACCTCACGTTTAATTTAATCAGGTCTAACTAGTTTGTTTATATTTAAATTTTGTCAATTTATAAAGTTAAACAATAGAAAAGCAAACAATTGTCCGGGAAAATAAAAATTCGATTTAAAAACCACGAAAAAACGCAAACGTAAAACAAATTGGCCCAACCTCGACTTTTCCACTTAAAGTTATTGGCTGGGGATCAAAAGATTCGAAGAGAAAACTGCAAATCCCGATTTAGGTTCCAATTACGGCATCAAAATGGGAGAAGCTTTATACCCCTTTTTATTGGCAACAAATGATTTGACTCATACTTAGAGTCGTTCTGGGGATTAATTAGGGAGACCCTTAAAATCGTAGGAAGGGTCGCGCTTCCCACCTCCCTCGACAGTGGCTCCCTCCGCTGGCCAATAAAAGCATTTAGTCGTTATCTTCTAAACACATCTACTAAAAAGAACAGACGCGTAACTCAATAGGAAAAAGAAGCCCTATAAATCTCAGCCAGAGAGGAACTGCGCTGGGAGAAAACATAGATTAGGCCCCACAACCCCCTGTACTGGCTCTCGCATTTTTTATTCTGGAAATAAAATTCTGACAGCTTAGATTAAGGTTCGTAAAACAGTAATCTAAAGCTATAGGTTAAGAGAGAGACAAATAAATTTAAGTACTCGTTCTGTTCGCGGAAGTGGAACCAAATATCCTTACAATAACGTGAATACGCGCTCTCGACTCAAATTAGTCTTATTTATGGATGGTTTGCGGGTAAACCCGACGACAGGGGCCGGCCACAATCTAGGTAGAAAGAGAGGCACCATAAAATAGAGGTGGACGGACAATGGTATGGTTTATTTCCGGGTTAACCAACGTCCGATCGAAACTGCGTGCCCTAGTAATGGCGCTACGAACAACGAGGCTTTGGGAGGGGTTTGTACCGCGCACTTTCCACGGTACCAACCGAGAGAGAGAGAGAGTTTATACGAATATCATGCTTTTAAAACACGCGGAAAGGCTATTTCGCCGAGCTTTCAACGGTTGGGGAAATTACAAGAAGCCTAGCCAGGTCGCGAACCCACCCTTCGCTAAACTTTATAGTCGGGTCGCGTGTTTAAACATCATGCATCTTCGGAGTTTTGGCCAGGATAGAAGCAACCCCCACCCTTACCCACTCTCTCGGAGCCTCCATCCATTCTCATCCCGTAGAAAAAAAATCAAGCGCAACTACCACCGCAATCGAGTATAGTTACCGTAGGAAGTTCAATCGGTTACAGACTGTACCTTCCAGTTGGGATTCGGGAAGGGGGAAGGAAACTTCAGGCCCCTTCGCGTACTCCCCTGATAACATTAAGCACCTTAGGGAAACAATAAATATGAGAAGAAACTAGGAGGAATAAAAATCAGACGCGCTCTTAAAAGTTTTACTATTCTCCACCGGTTTTAAGCCGAGATAATATTCCAAGCGTAGTCGTTTATATCTGCCATCATTCGACGAATAAAAGTTTTTTAAACGTTTATTACCGTCTTAAATTATTCACTTCTGTTGCAAACCCAAAACGGACACGTTACTGAAGTAAGAATCTCTATTTTCAAAAACTAAATACGACTTAGTCTTCATCCTATCGTCCGCAAATTCGGTGCGCGTACGGTTACAAATCGTATTGTCATGACAAACGCACTTGAAATATAAAATAAAGAATATTTATTTGATAAATAAATTATGTACACAATATCGGATGTTATGTCAGAATAAAAACTAGCGATACCTCTGTAAAACGTAACTTTATTTATCTGGTAAAAACCCAAAAGAGTCTAAAGGTGAACATGTATAAAGAAACTAATATTTTCGTTATAATTCGGCATTAGATTTGCTGCGTTATAAGTAGTTTTTGATCGTATGGCCGGTACATCCAAAAAAAAACTATTTCACGGTGTACAAAAAACACGAAAACAGAATATACGTTTGCTTTCAATATAAGTAATTTGTTTATGCCCTAGTATTTTGATAATTTATTTAGTTTAAGACACTATTTATTATTAAAATTCTTTTCATTTTAAAAATAAAATCAATATTTTGATAACTTATTTAGTTTAACGTACTATTTATTGTTAAAATCCCTTTCAATTTAAAAATAAAATCAACATATAATATTTTTCATTCAAGTAAAGAAAAAACAAATTTGTATTTGAATTTCGTCGCTTAACGGAGTAACTTAACATTTGGGACGTACTTGTCGTTTTGACGCGAGTAAAGAAATATACATTAAACTTAACCTAAAGGCCTAGGTTTTCTTTAAATTTACTTTTCTTCCAAACAAATACAAGATCTGGTCTTGACGAAACGGATTCAATTGAGAACTAAACCTTTTTTTAGTTAGTGCTAAATTCAAAATTTTATTCCCTCTGGCAAATTCATTCATATATGAGCTGTACATATTGTAAATATATCAATTTTTTTCGTTTTATTCTTCCAAATTATATATTTTTTTTAAAACTAATTCAAACAAAATTATTGTAAATTATGTTTTTGACGATGACAAATATATTTTAAAGTGTAACTCGTGAATTCATATTTATGGTTTCCTCCCTGTTATAAAAGATATTTGTTCTTCACAAAGAGTAAATAAATATACATTCATTTATTCATTCTGATGGTAGTCCAACAACAGAACACGTTGGCCTACCACCAGGGTATTTGTTTGGAAGGAAAGTAAATTTAAAGGGTGACAGGCAGAAGAAAACCTAGGCCCTTAAAGGTGCATACAATAAATTTAAACTTCGTGTCATTTTCTTAAATTACCCGTAATTTGAAGAACCGAAGACAATTGATGGTCCTGGAATTATTTTTGGAATAATACTTTGCAATATAAATAGAAGTAGGTCTAGTAAATAGGCTTGGGTGGAAACAAAAAATCCGGCAATGAGGGGCACTGTTTTAGACACTTTCGAGTCCTATTTTACGAGAAAAAGGAATATTTGAGAGGGAAGTAGGATCTCACGAAGGATGATGGTGCGGGGTCCTGGCCCGCTACACCATTTCGAAAGGAATAATGGAAGGAATACGTCAATATTCAAAGCGGCAGGCTAGAGCTGGCGGGAAGCTTCCCACCCAGGGGACTCACTGTCGAAGGCTCTTCCGTATAGAAAACTATTTACTCTTTCAGCCACGTCGGAACCGAGAAGAGTCTAGCGCCAAAGCCCTCTCTCTGAACTACTAGTACCACCGTCTGCGCGGGAGAGTGGGGTATTCCTCTCCCCGTGTTTTGACCACTTCTCCAAAGATGTCACTACGCGCGTTCCAACTTCACCCTTCAAATACCGGGAGTGGGTATGGCTTTGACAAAGTACCAATCCTCTAGTTTATTTATACGAGAGAATATGCCACGTATATACGAGATAGAAATAGGTGGAGAATCGAGATGGCGCTGCTGTAGTAAACGTCGTAAGTAAAAATGATCTTCCTCATCGATTAGATTCGCTACACTAATAATATTCTTCCTAAATAAAATGTACAAGGATTTTCGTAATCCTTTGAGCACGCGTGGCTAAGGATTCTTTTTCTTTTAAATCGATCTGGTGTTTCGCCCTATCAATTAAACTCGGTACTAAGACAGGGTTCGCACAGAATTTCCGGAATTAATTCCCTGACATTTCCAGGTTTTCCCTGACCAAATTGTTAAATTTTCCCTAACCATTTTTGTAAAAAAAATTGAGGTAAAAATTTTGAAAAATATTTCCTGACTTTTCCCCGACCATTTGGGATCATTTTCAAATTCCCAGACTTTTCCCCGACCATTTTGGGAACATTTTCAAATTCCCAGACTTTCCCCGACCATTTTGGGAACATTTTCAAATTCCCAGACTTTCCCCTGACCTTTCGAAACCATTTTCAAATTCCCAGACTTTTCCCCGACCATTTTGGCACCATTTTCAAATTCCCAGACTTTTCCCCGACCATTTCATTTTGGGACCATTTTCAAATTCCCAGACTTTCCCCCGACCATTTTGGCACCATTTTCAAATTCCAAGACTTTTCCCTGACGATTTTGGGACCCTTTTCAAATTCCCAGACTTTACCCCGACCATTTTGGCACAATTTTCAAATTCCCAGACTTTTCCCTGACGATTTTGGGACCATTTTAAAATTCCCTGACTTTTCAATGACCCTTTGGAAATCTTTTAAAATTTCCTGACTTTCCCAGGTCGTGTTAGAACCCTGTAAGGCGAAACAATCCTCGGAACACAGGTTTTTGGAATCAAGAGAATCTCTAAAGCGAAAAATGGATCGCTTTGGGTTAAAAGAAAGCGGAAAACGTTTCTTCCAGAGTCGTTTTATAAATAAGAAAATCCTAGCAACGTAAGCGGGAAAAAGCTCCAACGCCGGGGAAAAACGAACGAACTACTCGGCAATAAAATAAAATCAAGGTGCGCTCTTGGTCGGAAAGACAACGCTAGTTTTATTGAAACTGCCCTTTCATTCACCCGTATAGGGAGGGGGCTATTCTCGACCAACGCGGGACCTTCTACAAACTCGCTTTAACCTTTTTCTTCCGCGTGTACCTGACTATAGAAAGGCACGAAAGCGGATCGAAAAACTTTCAAAAAGAAAATCGAGAAAACGGAACGAAAATAAACATAATAAAATAAAGTCAGGCAAAACTACTAAGAAATTTATTTGGAGAGTAGACTCCAATTCAATTTGTTTGCGTACGTCTCTACCACGTAATTCAAAAAGGTAAAGCGAGGAAGAAATATTTTTACAATTTCCCGGAATGTAAAACTCGTCCAAGCCAGTGGCAAATAGTGGAAAAAAAGGCAAAAAGTGTCAAATAGTAGCCAATAAAGAAAAGTTGAATTTCAAAGCTTAAAAAAGGAATTCAAATCAAATTTTTAAGAAGTTTATTATAAAAATGTCTAAGTGTAAACTGAGCTTACAATACTAGAATTAATTATTCCAAAAAACCTAATAAACTATTCTAATGTTATTCAGAATCAGGGTTCGAAAACAAAAAACACGACCCAAATAAAAAAAACATTGAAAACCCACTTCTCAAATTCTGACCATTCCTTAAAGGCCGACTACATATTTATTCGGTTTACTCTGTTTCTCACTGGTAGTTGGCTGCTTGCATAGCATATGTGAACTGCAGCGAGCCAGCTTCCAGTAAAAGAGAGAGTAAACCGAAGTTTATTATAAAAATGTCTTAGTGTAAACTGAGCTTACAATACTAGAATTAATTATTCCAAAAAACCTAATAAACTATTCTAATGTTATTCAGAATCAGGGTTCGAAAACAAAAAACACGACCCAAATAAAAAAAACATTGAAAACCCACTTCTCAAATTCTGACCATTCCTTAAAGGCCGACTACATATTTATTCGGTTTACTCTGTTTCTCACTGGTAGTTGGCTGTTTGCATAGCATATGTGAACTGCAGCGAGCCAGCTTCCAGTAAAAGACAGAGTAAACCGAATGTAGTCGGCCTTTAAGTAGCCATAATCTGAAATTTCTGTGTTAAAATATTTTTATTATTTTATAATTTTCTGTGATAACAATATTAATTTGCCCCTTTTTGGCCCGATTGACCAATGTATTCACTTTTGTCCAGGGCGGAATATATATATATATATATATATATATATATATATATATATATATATATATATATATATATATATATATATATATATATATATATATATATATATATATATATATATAAAAACAAGGGATGAAACGTATTAAAGGCTAAGGCGTTTTATCTTACGACTACGGCGCCAGCTGTTGGAAGATTGTGTTAAGATTACTATCGGAATGCAGAGATTACCAACAGTATGGTTTTAATAAAAAAAAATGACTGAAGCGTTTGGTTTCGTATAATATCGGGGACACTGAGGGTTGGAATAACAGGGTTCGTACAAAATTTCCGGAATTAAATTCCGACATTTCCAGGTTTTCCCTGACCAAATCGCCAAATTTTCCCTGAAACTTTTGTAGAGTAAATGAATGTTTTGAGGTAAAATCTTCAAAAATATTGATTATTTATTTTTAATACATCTTATATATATATATATATATATATATATATATATATATATATATATATATATATATATATATATATATATATATATATATATATATATATATAATCACAAAGGAGAGGGGGGAAAAAGATGAGTTAAGTTACACAAGTAGGTAAAGTTTTTAACCAGGAAGTAACACGGTAAAGAGAAACGCAGTTGATATTAAAAAAAACAGTCGAAGTCAAGATGTCAGTGGGGTCGGAAGCGGGCCTTGTCACCTATTTGAGCCCGTGACGAGCGAAGGCCGACAAGCGCTACGGGGAAACGATTTCGCTAAGCGCCACCAACACCACCTCCTGCCTGTATACAAAAGCGGAAGCGAACACAAATCCAACAAGATAAAAGAGAAATACATAAAGAACCCGCCATTTAAACGAAAGAACGCTGGCCTGCCTGAATGTTTACGTCGAAAACTATTCTTACCTTCTGGACAAAAAAAACCTTCAAAAAGCTAAAAGGGCTTGGAGGCATTTTTCAGACGTCAACAACGAAATAGGCGACGTTACCAGTGATGGGCATTTTTGGACGACCGATAGCCCCGAAATAGACTAGGAATACGTAACGACTTATCTACAGGGTGTTTCAAAAGGTTATGCAAAGATTTTAAGAGGTTGTAGGGGGTCAAGGTTCGTAAAAAAAGGAACTATAAGGTTACCTCGATCGCGTGTTTTTTGTATCAAAATATTACGGCTTTTGCGTTGCTAGGTAAAATCGCGACGTCAGCCAGATGAGATCGTATTGAAAATCAACGGAGTTTCATCTGGGTGACGAAATCAATTTCAACTCTTACAGAAATTTTTTCAAACATCTTGATCGAGACCCCATTGGTAGGGGGTGATTTGAGAAGTATGCCGGTTTTTTTCCCATTTTCCTATACGATGGGTTAAAAGAGCGCCAGAGAGCTTCAAAATATGGCCTACTAGCCCCTGGAAGTAGGCTGCCACAAGCGCGAAACCAAGCAGCAGGGAAATGCGATCATTAAGGTTTGGGTTCCTGTCATAGGTAAATAAGGAATTTGTAAGCCAATCGAGGTAAGCAGCGTAAAAAAGTAAACTTAAACCGTATTTAAAGTCCCTGCTGCTTGGTTTTGCGCTTGTTGCAACCTACTTCCAGGGGCTAGTAGGCCACACTTTGAAGCTCTCTGGCGCTATTTTGACTCATCGTTGGAAAATGGGGAGAAAACAGTCATACTTCTCAATTCACCCCCTACAACTCCTTAAAATTTTTGCATAACCCTTTAAAACAACATTGTATAGTAAGCGTTATAAATGTTTATCTTATTTTACTGCTAATTATACAAAACAAACACCATCTTGGAACGTATTTCACTCATTAAATCTTATAACAAGAGGAACAATACTGTTATATTAACTAAAAAATTGGCGAAATTAATTTGAACGGTTGGAATTAGTAAGTCTAGCACGTACGGCGACCAACTCCAGTGAACGTAACAATAGAGATTAATTAAATAGATTTTTTCTCTCTTTGGAGCCCAAATTTGTCCGCCTCCCAATAGAGCGCGGAAATTTATGAAGGGCAATTTAATTGTTGCTACGGGAATATACCGCGCTTTCTATTTGAACAAGTAATAAATAATCCAAAACAAAGGGGAGATAGATAGACCCACTTCTGAAATATTAAAGGTTGGCATTATTTTCGATTTCAACCCAAATTTGCATCGGCCGCGGATCCAATGCGCGCGGAGACCACCCAAAAAAGGACGCTGTCGTTAACAATATTTAAAGATAATCCAAATGCGGTGAATATTATTAGAGAGAGAGGAAAGCGAAATATGATAATTCACTTTGAGCGCTCAAAAGAATTATTCCTCCTTCAGCCACCCCCGCAAAATATAATCTCATTTTATTTAAAAGTAATTTGCATTTTAGCCGAGAGTAAAAGTTCAAAGTTGATTCCGCGGCGGCTCGAATTTACGCGTTTCGGCAACTTCTATTAAATTTTAACGTTACATTTACTTTTAAAGTTGGGGACAGAACGAAAATACAACGTCATAAAATGTTGAAATATTCAGATGATTAATTTCAATTCGTGTTATGGAAGAAAGCGAATATTAAAACATTAAGAAAGGTTTATTTTTTAAATGTTGGAAAACGAAAATTTACTTAGATAATTTTAAAATAAACTATACTTAAATAGTAATTAATTAAATTACGGTAAACATTATATAAATTCCGAGTCATTAAATTATTTGGGAAACTATAGCTTACAAATTGGTTACTTAAAAATGCTTTAATATATTAATACCGGTTAATGTTTGGGAAGAAAACTCCTACAAATTAGAATTATATATTCCGCGTAGTGCATACAAAAATATAAAATTTTACCGAGGGTTAATATTGAAGGTAATCTTCTAGAAATTGGAATTATTTATTCCGTACATAGAGTGACAGTGGAGCATCTTCGGTCAAAGTTTTCGAGACTAATAATAAGAAAAGGTCTGGGCGTTTCCCCGTTTGAGCGGCTCAGCGCTCCAAGAGCCTTTTGATCTTAAATATTTAAAAAGGCATTTTAATTTGCCAAACTTCATCGCGTGCAGCCGGCGTTCGCCAGATCAAGCGTAATAAATAGGAAAATAAATAATTTTTGCCGAAATAGATATTTCGTGAACGATACCGAGTCACGAAACGTGCCCCTTGCCACCCTACTCCCGATCGAAGTTATATCTGTTTTGCATCACAAAGACTGCCAGAATACCGCTATTGAGAGTGGCTGCATAATAGGGGCGGGACGAACACGTAGGTGAAAATTTAATTGAAATTTTCGAATCCCCCCTTCTTTCCAAAGACCTATGCTTCAGTTACGCCTACGATTCGAAGATTTCATATTGAATTAAAAGCTTAAGTGTAGTAGGGTCGTTTAGCCTTTGATAGCAATGGCAATTGAGGTTCGCTTAAGTAATTTTTTTCAGTGGGATAGCCGTGTTTGTTAAAAGGCGTCAGCTGATATAAGATTATTCCAATTATATTTCACTAAAATTGCCTCATACGGATACCTACAGCGAGGCTAAGCACATTTTTCCATAATTTAATTTTAAGCGATTTAACAATAGTACCGTCATGGAATTGTTGCTTAATAACATACAATACTAGTTTAATAATAAAATATGATCCGAGGCTCGGGTATATGCTACGTACATCTATGGGAATAATTTTTTTTCACTATAACAACAAGGTAGGCTGATTAAAATCAACTTGATTTAAATCTTAATTAATCAAGTGATTTAAAAAAAATCACTATGTATTTCAATGGAGGACTACAAAATATATTTTATAAAAATTTAAATACATAGAAAGTCTGAGCATACTAAAATATTAAATAGTAATTAATTTTATTTAATTCCAGATTAGATAACTGATAAAAGTAAAATATCCGTTAATTATACAGGAAAAGTGCCAATAATTGTATAAAACTCAGAAAAATCTGATTTAAAAAAAAATCAAAACAGTGCCAACCTTGTCTACATATTGTTAAAGGCCTAGGATTTCTTCTGCCAGTTTTCCTTTAAGTTTTCTTCCCGTCGCGCAAATACCCTGGTGGTAGGCCAACGTGTTCTGCGGTTGGCCTACCACCAGGATATATGCGCGACGGGAAGAAAACTTAAAGGAAAACTGGCAGAAGAAATCCTAGGCCTTTAAATAGTCCGCTACGCTTCAGTATCGGAGTCAGGAAAGACATCTAGGCCTAAGTATTTCGATTGGGTTTCTAGTTTCTAAAGTGACAAAAATTTACTAGGGAGTTGAAAGTAGCTTCCCTGGCGAGTACTAGCAACGTAGGCAATAGAGGGATTCGTATTTCGTTTAGTTAACGCTTATGTAGATCGCTTTCAATGTTTTGATAATGACGTTCGTGTATTATTAAGGGGACTCTATTAAAAGAAACACATTTAGTCGTATTTGGAGGAGAAAGATGATAATATTACTTGAATATTAAAGGTAAAAGCCGAGGACACTTTCAGATGATTAAACCGTGATTAGATCTAATTACAAGTTCGTACGAAATTTACGGAATGAATTTCTTTTGACTTTACCAGGTCTTCCCCAAGGGACTAAACCATAAATTCTGTACACCTTTTACAGCGATTACAGCCTTTGGTAGTGCTAAATCTGTGATCGATTACGTAATCACTTTAGTACAGTGATAGCTACGGGTTTGTACACCGATTACGGGTGGTGATTAGCCCCTCGGTTTTCCCATACCAGTTTTTTATAATAAATTAAATGTTCGAGTTAAAATCTTGCAAAATATTTAATACGTATTTTAATACATCTTTCAAAAATTTATTTGTCTAACTTCCTGTGAACATTTTCAAATTCCCAGACCTTCCTGGGGACCATTTTCAAATTCCCAGACCTTCCTGGGGACCATTTTCAAATTCCCAGACCTTCCTGGGGACCATTTTCAAATTCCCAGACCTTCCTGGGGACCATTTTCAAATTCCCAGACCTTCCTGGGGACCATTTTCAATTCCCAGACCTTCCTGGGGACCATTTTCAAATTCCCAGACCTTCCTGGGGACCATTTTCAAATTCCCAGACCATCCTGGGGACCATTTTCAAATTCCCAGACCATCCTGGGGACCATTTTCAAATTCCCAGACCTTCCTGGGGACCATTTTCAAATTCCCAGACCTTCCTGGGGACCATTTTCAAATTCCCAGACCTTCCTGGGGACCATTTTCAAATTCCCAGACCTTCCTGGGGACCATTTTCAAATTCCCAGACCTTCCTGGGGACCATTTTCAAATTCCCAGACCTTCCTGGGGACCATTTTCAAATTCCCAGACCTTCCTGGGGACCATTTTCAAATTCCCAGACCTTCCTGGGGACCATTTTCAAATTCCCAGACCTTCCTGGGGACCATTTTCAAATTCCCAGACCTTCCTGGGGACCATTTTCAAATTCCCAGACCTTCCTGGGGACCATTTTCAAATTGCCAGACCTTCCTGGGGACCATTTTCAAATTGCCAGACCTTCCTGGGGACCATTTTCAAATTGCCAGACCTTCCTGGGGTCCATTTTCAAATTGCCAGACCTTCCTGGGGACCATTTTCAAATTGCCAGACCTTCCTGGGGACCATTTTCAAATTGCCAGACCTTCCTGGGGTCCATTTTCAAATTGCCAGACCTTCCTGGGGACCATTTTCAAATTGCCAGACTTTTCCAGATCGTGTACGAACCCTGGATTAAAATGAAATCTATACCTTTAAAAATGTATTGTGATTTAAGAATTTTTAGTTAAGATTATTAGGACTATCTGTAACAGCGTGATCTGCCCCGCGCTAAGAAACTGTCAGAAAGAGCAGATTTCGAGCCATAAGGGCTGCCAAAAGAAAATGAATTGGCTTGAAGAGCGTAACGAATGAGCAAAACAAAATCGAGTTCAAGTACATCGCGCACAGAGCGATGGGCAGTCTCTTTCAACGCGAAGGGTGCGACCAAACAAATTTCTATAACGAGAGAGGCTCTGGCTGAGAAGCGGCGGAAGGGAAAAAAGTCAACATTGACGAAAAACCTGTTGGGTAACATACACGTACGCGCATAATGGGCCCGGGACTACGTGCACCAACAACGAAAAGGTCTGAAAGAAACCTGTATCTTCAGAATTCGACGACTATTTAGAGAGGGACGAGAAAAGCGAAGAGATGGAACCAAATAACTTCCTTTCTATTCAATTGGCTTTCTTTTATAAGCGAATTTAGGGCCATTGTTGCGAGAAAGTACACGCTAGAAAGAAGATTGGCTGGGAACGAAACTACGGGGGAGTGAAATAAAATTACGTCAATTTACACGTTTCAATACGACGTGTTATTAAAGTAATAACTTCATTTGTCAGTAAGGCTACGACGGATTTAAAGCCGACTTTCCATAAGACTACCGTATACGAGCGACCAAATTGAGTGGAAATTTAACGAAGCACTTTCTAGGTTTCGAAAAGGGTCCCACGTGACCGTCTATTTATAAAAAAAATTACGGGGAGGGGGGGGGGGATTTACCCATCGTCCATTTGGCAATTCTTGTAAGGCGGAGAGGCAAGAACAGATACCATTACCGGGATACTAGGTAACTAACTACGGTTTTTTCAAACCAAACTCAACAATCAAGTACGTTAAAGAATCTCTAGATGGAGTTACTGGCGTTTAAACCCAATATAAGAAAGATGGTCTTTTAGCGAAATAAATTAAAATGGACAAAGTGAGTAGAGAGAGAGAGAATTGGAAAAGGCTTTTTCAGCGCGTACACGAAGCCACCCACATACGGAAGAATCACTTTCACAGCGAGGGCCCCCCAACTACGCCGCGAGAAGGAACAAAAAAAGAGACTTTTGGCAGGGCCAATTCCTTGAAGAATTGAACGATGAAATCCAAGAAGCAATTACCGCGCGGACTCGAGAGTTGGCATCTTGATAACCGCTTCGTTCCCTTCGAAAGAAATCTCGTACCAGCTCCCTCTGACGACGGGGGGAAATGGCAACTCCTTCTTTGTGTAATTTTACCAACTGTTCGACTAGCAGCAACTTTTTGAGGTCCACAAGGAAGGGGAGAGGGCCAAATAAAGAAGATTCTTGTTGCTCGGTTCTGGGGTAACCAAAACTGATCGCGTGATGATAAAAAATAAAAGTACCATATATAAGATATACTAGAGAGATTGTTGTCTCTCTCTCTCTCTATATATATATATATATATATATATATATATATATATATATATATATATATATATATATATATATATATATAAAAACAAGGGATGAAACGTATTAAAGGCTAAGGCGTTTTATCTTACGACTACGGCGCCAGCTGTTGGAAGATTGTGTTAAGATTACTATCGGAATGCAGAGATTACCAACAGTATGGTTTTAATAAAAAAAAATGACTGAAGCGTTTGGTTTCGTATAATATCGGGGACACTGAGGGTTGGAATAACAGGGTTCGTACAAAATTTCCGGAATTAAATTCCGACATTTCCAGGTTTTCCCTGACCAAATCGCCAAATTTTCCCTGAAACTTTTGTAGAGTAAATGAATGTTTTGAGGTAAAATCTTCAAAAATATTGATTATTTATTTTTAATACATCTTTCAAAAATTTATTTGCCTAAATTTTTTGGGGTCATTTTAAAATTCCCTTACTTTTTTGGACCAATTTAAAATTCCCTGACGATTTGGAATCATTTTTAAATTCCCTAACTTTTCCCTGACCCTTTGGACCTGACTTTTCAAATTCCCCGACTTGTCCCTGACCTTTTGGAATCCTTTACGAATTCCCCGACTTTTCCAGGTTGTGTACGAACCCCGAATAAAACGATATAACGCGGTTTTTAAAACGCATCCAAAGGAATACGAGAAATTTATTAACTCAACAAATAAATCACTAGAAAGAAAGACGTCAGAACAAATGCCAAATTTTCACTCCGTTATCAAATTTATATTTCAATTCACATCGGGATTATATCCAGACATTTAATTCGCGCGACAAAGTTAGAAACACAAAAGAGAAATTAAAAAAAAGAGGGACGCTTGTCCGGCGAAATCTTTTGTTCTCAACTGACTCCGAGGACAAGGACGGGAAGCGAGGAGAGACACTCTTATAATTGATAGACAAACAGCTTCCCCGCCATAAATAGCCCAGGCGAAAGCCCCCCAAAAGACGGAGTGTAAAATGTTATAGAAGAGGGCCTCGGCATGTAGACAAAATTGATCCGAGAGAGAGAGAGAGAGAGAGAGAGAGAGAGAGAGAGAGAGAGAGAGAGAGAGAAGGTAGGGTACTTTCAGCCAGGGCGCGCCCTTGACTGAGTCGTAAGCTAGCGTCCGGATCAAGCGCGAAAGTATATAGGGCCGGCTTTATAGTGTCTGGGACCATCCGGAGTGCATCGCTGTAGGAGAGACGCGGGAGCTACAATGAGGATTTATGGTTGTTGGGCCCGGCGTCTCGGGGATATTGGGAAGACGCGAGAGGGGAGTCGGGCCCCGGGAAGGGCTAATTCCGGGGAGGCTTCCCCGCAGGCCCCTGTTTTTCCTCTTTTTCCGCGCCGAAAATAAATGCCTTGTCAGGTCGAGTAGACGAACGTATCGTTCTAGGAGTTCTCGCTCCCCGCAGCCATAAGCTCTGGATGGAGCGAGCCAAAGGGCCGAGTCCCCAGTCATATCTTCGACCTCTAAAACAGCCCAGTTTCCTTCGCTTCTTCATCCTCGCCTGTTTGGTCCGACTACTGACTAGCCTCGCGCCCAACAAATCCGACATCATTCATTCAGATTGTAGTCGGCAATGAACTGTCAAAATGGGTAGCGTCTAAAAATATGATTTGCCCAGGGATTCCATAGTCCCACCTTCAAAGGGCCATTTACAACTTTGGGCAAAACTTCGCTGTTAA
Organism: Leiobunum rupestre; assembly: GCF_980474605.1. NCBI lineage: Eukaryota > Metazoa > Arthropoda > Arachnida > Opiliones > Sclerosomatidae > Leiobunum > Leiobunum rupestre. Next base: position 24,466,742 of record NC_143387.1, read on the forward strand.
AACGAATGGAAGATTCTTCGTAACGTTTCAAACGCTTAAGTACTTCGTAAAATAAAATAGTAATAACCATAATGGTGGCGGTTTGCGTTTTCAAAATTTTACGGTGTTGAATAACGGTCCGTAGGGGCAAAAAGCAGGGTTTAAACCAAGTAATTATTTTAAAAAAACAAATGGTTTTTTTAATATTTTTTTTTAATTAAATAAAAATTTCGCAATGTTTGTACATTTTCTTACAGAAATGATTCCATTTCTAAAACATTTACAAGGTGACCACATTTCCTAAACTTTCAATAATTTCCTTAGGTTTTCTCAAGCAGTATATAACCCGAAAACATTCCGTCGTCGTGTACCCTTCTTGATCCTACATTTAACTTTATTTTATCTACTGTTTTTCGATAAGAATCCTTATTTTTGCTTGTGGTTTTTCCTATATTTTCCTTAAATTCACTTGAAAATTTCCTACCTTTTCTATAAAATTTTGTGGGCATTTTGCTGGTCCCCCTGCATTTCCACAAAATCGAAACCAAAACTTAATCTTCGTTCTGGTGAGACTTGTAAAAACGAAACCAAAACTAAAACTTTTCAGTTGATTGGTAATATGTATGCACGGTTAAACAAAAGCGAAAAATGGATTAAAAGTAAAATAAAACTGTGTTTAAAAAAACGATTTATTCCAACCTTGATAAAAATAATAATGGCCCTGCGACGTCACCCATTAGTGAACATCACTACTTTATTACATCTCACAATAACCTAAATTACTTTCCCAATTTATCATTCTACGCGCTGATTATGTCCTGGTACCACCTAAAATAATGCTTATTTTACCAATAAAGACTAACGTCGTAGAACATTACCCACACGTTTTCATATAAATAAAAAATTGTATATCATACTTCAAATATTACGGATATTAAAGGTGTAAAGTTATTAATAAATCACCCAGGCGTAATCTATAAACGCCACGTATAATACAGGTGGTAGAAAATTGCTTCCCTACCCACAAAAAGCCGAAAAGTGGAGGGCGGAAAAAGGCGTTTAAACATTGATTTCTTAACGAAAGGCTGAATAGGTATAATAAACACAGACCGAGCAAAGAAAGATGCTTTCCCTCACCCGCCGATAAATTAAAGGGATTGTGTTAAACAGAAAACAAGAGAAACGAAGGCGGGAGGGGGCGTGTTCGGAATGTGCCCCCCACTGTTGACGTCGGCCCGTCAAGAGAGCCGTTGAAGGCCGGAACGAATCGGAAATTGGTGGGTGACAGCCACGCAACACGCGCGTCGTGTTATTGCCGGGGAAAACACCTGAAACGCTAAGCTCCCTTCGCCCCCCTGTCCATCTATTAAGAGTCCCAGGCAGATATCGACAGAGCTGCCCCGGAGATAATTAAGCACCATTGCGAGGGCTTCCATCTGACAGCGCCTCTAAACGCGAGTCGCCCTAAATCCCCCCCCCCCCGCGCCCTTCCAAACCAACGCCGCCCCAGTTCGCCCACCCGAACCCCGCTGGATTCGCCGAATTAGAGAAATCGCCCGAGCTAAAACGCGCGCGGTCATTTTTTGACACTCCTAAACTACCACCTCCTTTTCTCTCGCCCCTCCTCTCCTTCGAGAGTGCTTTGCTTTCGTATAAAATGGCGAAGGAGGAGTGAGAGACTAAGGTCTAGTCGACGCAGCCGAATTCGCACGCTTCCGTTACGATAAGCGTTTTGACAATGAACTTTTATTCGGCCCGCAGTCACGCGTAGAGAAACAAAAGATTTCTGGCTTTATATCCTTTAGATTGTCACCTTGTTTACCCACTTAAGACGGAACGAAAAATAGAAAAGCTTCACGTTAATGGGATAAAAATCAAAACAATAATATAATTATAAATATTATGTCGCGTACATTGAGCGAAGTGTTTGGCCCACGGCGACAATTAAAATGTTAACCTAAAATTAAACGTCGGTCATTTTGGAAGATTTTAAAACATTAAACCACGTGCAATTACCATTTCCATAACAAAGTAGCATATATATATATATATATATATATATATGGGCCCCCCCTCAAATCTTCAATTTTTTTATAGGAAAAATAGGATTATATTTCTAAAAATATAGGACTTTATAGGACAATTTTTACAAAATTATAGGACTTTATAGGACAATTTTTACAACATTATAGGACTTTATAGGACAATTTTTACAAAATTATAGGATTTTATAGGACTATATATGCTATTTAATTTACTAACTTTATGCATTTAAAAACAAAATCTATATTTAGTTAAATTAATCTTTGATTTTCACTTAAAAAATAGAAACTATTTAACCATTTTATCACAAAAATATACTATTAGCTAACCGTGTTAACAATAACAAAAGTATAGACTAGAATGACTTGGTATAGGAATTTATCCTATAGCTAAATCTAGCAATTTAACTGAGTGGTTGGATTTGAAATGGCCAAAATATCAAAATTATAGGATTTTATAGGACTTATGGGGGATTTTGCTAAAAATATAGGATGTTATAGGACATTTTGGAAAATATACGATTTTATAGGAATTATAGGACCTCTGGTAGCCCTGCTATTATACTAAGCTGCTAATGCTATTTGTGTAAATTTGAAACGAATAAGACTAATTCAAAACAGAGATTGTTTAAAAAAAGTTAGAAGGTAAATATTTTATTTCGTTAGAATTACATGACTGGTTGACCTTTAAATTAGGTCTCTAACCAATCACTTCAGTTGCCATTTACTGATTACAAAGCAATTCAATTATTTTAATAAGAGCGGAAAATTGAAACATATAGTACAGAGTTGTAAGTAACAATCGTCAGACAAAATATGAACGAGACAAAATTTACACGCTAATTTTGGCGCATCGGGGAAAAAAGGGGAAATTTTTTAACACCCAGGAGGCGACAAAACTACGCGTAAATAAAGCTAGTCGAAAAACAGCTTAATTCCGCGATTTATAATACGGACGAGCGCGTTGAACGGGCAATTCCAACGCAAATAGCGCTCTTGACGCGTGGTTTTGTCGGCGACATGACTAGGCTAATAAATATTTACGACACCACCAGCCAGTTTTTGAATATTCATAGGCCAACCGTCATAAGTAAGGCCGGACGTGGGAGAACGGATTTTGTACCAATTAATTAGTAAACGTTAGGTGTTTCCGGGATATTACTTCCACCAATGAAGGAAGCGACGGGAAAAAACTATAAAATGAGTTTAAAAAGAATGTTTAGTCGTAATAAAATGTCCCGCTAGTCTCGGAAATTCCCGCGACCTTTAATTCCGGGGCCCATAACGCTGACCGTTTTAGAGGAGCGGATCAGCCATCCGACGAAAACGACCCAAAACTGTGATTATGCCAGCGCCGAGGGTTAGCTTCGAAATAATACCATTCTCGGGGCAAACTAAGCGGAACGCGCCGCGTTAGGCTTAACGACCTAACCCGATACTAACGGAGAACGAGGCGAATAAGGCATTTTTTGCTCCTCGCTCTCTCACTCGGCCATTTTATACGAGTTGGGTGCGCGGGTGTGAAAAGTAGACGATATGAAAATCGCGAATCCCTTCGCCTAATTTTAGAGAAACTATATATATCACGAAAAAAAATCTTATAAGAGGTGGGCAAGCCATAAAGGCAGTTTCACCATCGGCGAAAAATATTTCAAACAGCGGACGTGCAAAGGTACCACATGTTTAAAAATTAAACATGTGATACTTTCGCACCCGCGCGTGATCAATCAGTTATGTCAGGGTTCTTACTAAATTTCAGGAAGGAATTTACCTGGCCTTTCCAGGTTTTCCCTAACCATTTTTGTAGAATAAATGAATGGTTTGCGATAAAATCTCGCAAAATATTTCATTTATTTTTAATACATCTTTCAAAAATTTGTTTGCCTGATTTTTTGGCGTTATTTACAAATACCCTGGCTTTTCCCTGACTTTTTGGGACAATTTTTAAATTCCCAGACTTTTCCCTGACTATTTGGGGCCATTTTCAAATTCCCTGACTTTCTGGATTCATTTTCTAATTCCCTGACTTTTACAGGTCGTGTACCCCTGTATGTTTAACGAAACGTTCCTGTATTAGTTACTCCAAGTTGTAATACATTTCTTTGTCTATAGGAAATAAGCATAGGTGAGTTCTGCGGTAATTTAAAATAAAATTAAAATCAATTTAAAATTACTATTTACAAATTAAATTTAGTTTGCTTTGAATTGTCATTTCTAGAGAGCCTAGTTTTGTACAGTTTCATAAATAAATTGAAGTATAATAGATGATTTAAATCAATAATTTTCTTTAAAAAATAACTTCATTTCAATCAAATTAATTTAAAACGTATTAAATTTAATGTTTAAAAATTAAATTATATTTGATTTGCTCTGAATTGGCATTGCTAGGGAGCCTAAATACGTTGAAGAATAGTAGAGGTGATTTAAATCATACCCTGCTTTACCTTAAAATCCCTCTGATTTAACAACGAAGCCAGCCAACCATTCGTATTCTAAGAACCCTGCCTAAAAAAAACCTAGAGACGTTACCACTAACAGTGTCATTCCAAACGTTTCGTATCCCCAAAATGGAAGGTATCCCACCGAAAACCGAAAGAACGCGGTTCTCTCGCTTAAAACGAGCTAACGCCCGGGTCATAATATTTATGTCTTTATAGAAGCGCCCCTTACGCCAGGAACACCTTATCTACGAAGCATTAGCAAAGCCCACGAGCTCCCCCTAGTACCCCATCTCCGGCCGGGCTAGTTAAGGCGCCGCTGATGTCCGAATGATACTAGCTATAGGGGTGTATACCCAAAACTTCAGGAATGCGCTGGTTCGGCAGCTCTCTTTCACACGCGTCCGATGCGGCAAAAATAATATAAATTAAGAAACTCGTTCGAATAATAAAAGCAAACTATTCTACGAAACAATGCGACAGTTAATGGGTGTAGCTAACTTTTATTATCGCAAAACTTCAGCCGCCCTTCGCTTGCCAAATAAAAAACTTTAACGGCGCCGCTAAGTAACTGCCAAGGTTCTACCAGTTCTCCGTAGACTGAATATAAGGTCATTTACGACAATGGTGTCCTGATAACATGGATGGTGTTTCAAAAAGCTATGCAAAAATTTTAAGGAGTTGTAGGGGGTGAGTTAAGAAGTATGCCCGTTTTTCCCCATTTTCCTACGATGAGTTAAAAGCGCCAGAGAGCTTCAAAGTGTGGCCTACTAGCCCCTGGAAGAAGGCTGCAACAAGCGCAAAACCAAGCAGCAGGGACTTTAAATACTGACAAATTTTACCTTTTTACGCTGGTTACCTCGATTTGTTTACAAAGTCATTTTTTATCTATCACACGAACCCAAACCTTAATGTCCGCGTTTCCCTGATGCTTGGTTTTGCCCTTGTTGCAGCCTACTTATAGGCGTTAGTAGGCCACACTTTGAAGCTCTCTGGCGCTTTTTTTTAACTCATCGTAGGAAAATGGGGGAAAAACGGGCATACTTTTCAACTCACCCCTACAACTCCAAATTTTTGAATTGTCTTTGAAACACCCTGTATACTTTAAATAGATGATGAAGTTGATAAATTCAGCGTAATCAATTGGTCAAAAATTCCGTAGCTTTGACAGCTTGATATAATTTACCTCTAATGACCACTTAGCAAAAAGAAGAATTTGAATTTCAAATATTTCAATAAATAGACGGGGTTAAGCCCACCCAGTAAAACGCCTACGGGGAACGTGTACGTGAGGTAGATGCGGAGATATAGCGCGCAGACTGTTTATTCTACACGTTTTCTAGGACACTTTAACCTCTTTAGTTTTAAGGCATTATATATTCGTAAAATTTAAATTATTAGAAGTGGAATACATAGAGAAGAAAGTTCCAAAAAAAAATTTAAATACTTCGAATGGATCTCAATAGACTCCGAAATTTCCCTCAGGAGGTAGGAGTCGCTAGCTCCTTTGAAAGCAAATTTCCCTTACGAAGGAGTCGCTAGCTCATCCGAAACATGAGATCAAAATAAAATTACTTCGATGTTTTTCCTAAACCAATATCAAAGCGCTTTTCCAGAAATATAGAAAATGCATTAGCAACGTAAGCCCTGTAAATGTATCTTTCCTCCAAAACAGCGACTTAATGCGGGTAAAACATTTCTACAGGCGAAAACAAACCCAAAAATAGACCGGCGTAAACATCCATTATTTTACCTAAGCGAAAACCAACATTTCACCATTTTGGAACCATCCCAAATGGTAAATGTTGTAAACAGAAGTACTTCAAAATATATATATCACAGCCGACCTTTGATAAAAATTAAGCATCAGATTTTTAAAATCTAAAGTAGCAGGCACTTTAAGATTAACATTTAAATAGCGTAGACATTCTGTAGGGAAGACCCCCTGGGAGGAGAGATTTGAAAAGGGGCAAAGTGAAGACGATCTCCTCCGTTCTCAAAATATGCAGCGAGAAATGAAAGAAACTAGGCTGCCGTCGTATTTATCCGCGCACACATCCCCTACTCCCCCACCTCCCGCTTTCTCGCTCTCTAACTTTGCCGACCCCCTCTGCAACCCCCCCAGCAGCCTCGAAAGGCATTTGGAGCGCAATGCGGGTGAAAAAGCGGCCCTAAAAAGTTATGGGACCCACTTTTGCTTTTTTTCCTTCTTCTGATCAAGCATGAAGGAAGAATGGACCCGGTCTTTGCAAGGGCGGACAGGGGCGAATGAGGAGACAATGGGGCATTGGCCCATCCCTCCCACCACCACTCTCTTTTCTTCTTCCTCCTACCTCCCTCTGTGGCTAGTGGGGTCGAGAATAAAAAAACCCCGGAGAAGGAACGGACGGAAGAAGCTCACACGGAATGCTACGATTAAAACACCGAAAAACGGTCATTTTCGAATAATTGAATGGGAACTCGACCGGTAGATGGCGACGGGCGATACGGTGGCTTTTAAACTTTACACGAACAATGACGGTTTCGTGGGGGGGGGGGGGGGTTATAGCACGCCGTTAATGTTCCAGCGCGTTGTGGAGGTAGAGGGGGAGGATGGGGGGGGGGGCTAGTGAGTGTCACGCGCCTTTTATAACAGCTCAATCTCTTCGGGAAGAGGATACAGCGGGGCAAACACAAAAGCTAGAGCCCCGAACAACAGGCGACTTGAAACAGAGAAAGAGCCTGCGCCGGGGAGCAGGAATCACCGAAACAACGGGGAAGGAGTCCGGGGACGCGCCTTTTGGCTGCGGTAGGTGAGCCACCGCCCTCCCCTTTAAGGCCCTATCTACTTCTGCAACCCCCGTCCCCTACCCTACCCGCCACATGATTTTTAGGAGCGAAAATAGCCATTGAAAATAACGCTACAAAATGGTAGGGGGGGGGGGGAGACCTCTTGGTCACGTGACTCCATTCGTGATGGGGAAGTAATGGGAGAAAAGGGGCTCGGCTGCCAAAATCCAGATTTGCTGTCCAATTTAGCTTGGCACTAGGGGAAAATGATTTTGTTTATTTCGTCAACAATTATAAAGGGTTGCCACAGTTATCTCACAATCAAATTCTCTGACTTTTCTAGGTTTTTCCTGACCATCTCCCGGACTTTTTTGCGCCAAGATTTTGTATTTTTTTTAAACTATATTTTAGTAAAAGTTTACTATTTGCGACAAATTAAATTCCCTGACTTTTCCCTGATTTTTATACCCATATTCAAATTCCCTGACTTTTCCAGGAATTCCAGGTTTTCCAGGTACCGTGGCCACCCTGAATTATATTATTTCCCATAATGTATTTATTGATATTCAAGCTCATCTCTACCATTAGGCTAAGCTGGATTTAGGTGTTTGTAGGCCCTAGGCACTTAGCTCTAGATTGGCTACCATCAACATAAATTATTTCAATAGTAGGCCCTAAAAGCTCGTTCGTAGGCCAAAGGCACTGTGCCTAAAGTGCCTGATTGTAAACCCGGCACTGGATGTAAATCCTAGGGTGCATCGTAGGTATACGTCGTAACTAAGCCCCGCCTTGAAACGGCCAGCATGATATAAATTTCACGTGACATGTCACGAGGCAAAACGCCGCACGATGTTGCGAAATAATCACGAGACCACCATGGGCGTCTTAATGTCATGGCCGACCTATACGCGTTACCACGACAACGAACACAGGCCACGCCCACAAACAAGTTACGAATATTATTTTTAAATTTAATTGTGACGTCAGTTTTAGGGAAGCAATGAGATAACGGGTCGATTTGATTGACTTTTAAAGGGAGGAGCTTACTGTTAGAGCTTGAGGGGAATTAATACATTGATATTTCTAGGAAATTTAAGGCGATAAGTCTTAAGCAGAGTAAGTACTCGTAAATTTGTTTGCAAGATTTCTACTAATTATTTTAAAGTTAACCCAGCTTTGCGTAAAGCCAAGGCATGTGCGATTAGTGGATTTAGGAAATCGAGACGGTTATCGAGTAATATTGAAGTCGAGTTGAGTAATCGAGTACTTGATTAAGGGGAAATTCTCTTATTCGAGTCGAGTAACAAAAAAAACTCTATTAATATTTGTAACGAGTCGGATTATCAAGTATTTGATTAGGAGCTGGTTTTATTCAAGCAATTATGAAATAAAATTTAAAAGGAATATAAAGTAACTTTCAATGCTGAAAAAAGATTATTTAAATGAACCACACAGTTTCCACAACTTTTTAGGATAGAAAAAAACAAATACTCGACGAGTTTAGAGAGCAGATTATTCGAGTAATCGGGTACCCGAATATCCAATTTTTTTGGTTCACGGTAATCGACGAGTATTCTATAATTACTTATTCGAGGTCGAGTTTGAGTATTCGACTTAAAAAGAAAAGAGTACTCGATGATGTTCAGCTTGGGAATTATTCGAGTGTAAACAATTTAATTACTAATATTGTTTAGTTGACGCAATCACGTTACGAATCGCTATGTGGACAAAAATTTAATTACCTCGCCAATTCTAGAACCCTAGTAATGTTTGTGATAATTTGTTTAAGGACGAATTGAAGGAAATTAAATTGGAAAAGAACGCAACGGCTCATCAAAACAGACGGAACAGATCTACCGCTAAGGCCGATATATTAATTAATAAAGATTGATTGACCGGATCGCCGTATTTACTAACAAGCGAACACGCCATGACCCGAAGAGGTTGCGGCTAGTGCTCGGCCAAATTACTCCATCGACGAAAACAAGATAAATGCCAGTAGGCCAAATTTAATTAATAGTTCCTGGGCTCTTTAATCTAGTTTTAATTCAAGGGACAAAATTCAGCCGGACTACGCAACGGGCGGAGAGGGACGCGCGTGGGGACCAAAAGGGGTTGAGGGAAGGACCAAACAAAGAGGGAGGGTGGGAACAAATCTGGTATATCGGCCCATCCCCCTACCGCTTCTACTTCGATATCGAAGTCGAGAGTTGACAGCGCCCCCTAGTTGGGGAACGGGCAGACTTCACCTTCGCAGCGGACTTTCGCTCAAGTAAACGGACGAGTGGAGCTTCATTCGAGCAAAGAGGGGCTCATCACCGAAAATATCCGAGCGTGAAACAATGGCTTAATTTCATTAAACGTGTTTAGCAACAAGCTGCAATCCAATTTCCCAAGAGCCATTGCTTCCCAGGAAAATGGAGAAACGCGTAAGGGGGGGGGGGGTAAAGGGGTTGGGTGCTGGGCGCGCGGTGCGAATTTGAAACTGGAATAAAACGATTGCATAAACGACAGTTCGGTGCCGCAAACGCCCAGATGCCTGGTATGCAAATTAAGAGGCGACGTCCACGGCCCGGAAGTCGAGTCCTATCGACGAATAATGATATGAAAAATACGAGAAACGAATTAGCGCGTAATTTATTAATTACCAAGTCGATTACGGAAACTAATAAAGTCTCCCGAGCCCTTAATTTAATTGTCGATATTTACGGACGCATAAATTTTAATTTTTGGTTCGTATATATAAATATATATATTTATTAATTAATAACGGCGACCCCAAAAATTTCTAAAAATGAGATAACCCGCTAGTCTCTCTACTTATAAAAATTATCCGATTATTTTGCAACAAAATTAAACCGATATTTCAATATCAAATAATTGGATTTGAATTTAAGCAAATTTACGCGCCATTATCCCACAATATGATTTATTATAATGTTATAAAAGGATTTCTAAGATTTAAATATACCCGAATTAATCCCCTCTATAAGATTACTATTTGAAATTTCAAGAATCAACTTCGTTTACGAACCACCAGATGCAGGCACAGCCCTTATAATTAAGGTTTCGGTTTTGTAAATTTAACCAACGCTGTCACTCTTCAGAAGAACATGCCTCATTTTCAATTAAGCCATAAATTGAAGAGGAAAATAAGAGTTTTATATAAAATAATATCTATATTAGAGTGGTAGATTCTATAGAGCCTCCAGTTGGTTTAGCAAAAAAAAAACTTTTAAAAAGGTAAAAAAAATAATAATTTCGCTCGTCGTTTAAAAATAAATTGTGGAGGGCGAATCGTGAACAATAAAGAGGCTAAACGCGCGCGGCCTCGGGCAAATATCGCGGGGATACCCGCATAGTTTCGGGAGGAGAAAAGGATGCTCGCGAAACCATGGTTACAGGTTTCCATAGTGAAAGAAAAACACGGCATCTAAGCGTACAAGAAAATGGACCCGGGGGGGACAAGAGGGGGGTATTGGAAAACTACATCGAAGTTCAAAAGCACGTTCGCATTTAATCCAACTCGTGAGCCCAGACAGATTAAATCTGCAGCACGATTCTAAACCGCCCCTGCAACTATAGAGAAACCAAAAGAACACGGAAAATAGCTGTATTTAAAGGAGAGCGAGAGAGTACCTTTCGTTTCTCTTTTTTGCTAGAATACAAATAAAAAGCCGACAAAGATTGCGCGGTTTCATAAGACGCCTCTTAAAAGAACGACAATTCACGCCCACCTACTTCGCCAAGTTCAACAGTCGTAACAAAAATATCCACGATTATTATTTGGTGGTAGGAACTTAAGAAATTCGTGAACAAAATTTATTTTCCAACTTTAAAGGATAGTTGTTTTTTTTTTGGATTTCAATCCGTCGTTGTTGAAGAAAATATTATTTGGTTTTAAATCCTTAAATCGGGGATTGGGAATTTTGTTTTGGAAATGATTCCGCTTACAAATTCATAAGCGTATAAAGGTATCCATTATAGAATTACGGTCGTACGACACAAGCTAGATACTGTGGTAGAACTTTGAAGTTGAATTCAATGGTAAAATTTAAAACAAAGATTTTCGTAAAGATTCCAGTCCGTAAATAAACGTTTAGAGCTAGGGTAAAATATGATACGATATAGGATTTAGCAATTTTGAATACTGAACCGATTTCACTGATATTTCCATGTTTTTTTCAAGCGTAAATCTTTTATAAGAACCACTTATTGATGTAAATTTGTACTCTTTAGGGCAATCTTTCTAAACCCTAACATCTCTAAAATTTTTAAAAAATAATGGAAATTTCCCTGATTTCTCTTTGACAATTTAATTCCCTAATATTTACAGGTTTCCCACTGATATCTCTTTTTCCCCCCCCCCAAGTGAAATTTTTTTAGACCATCTTATTGATCTAAATTTGTACTGTTTAGGGCAAACATTCTAAAACACATAAATTTCCTCGATTTTTACCCTAAGGGCAATCTTTCTAAACCCTAACATCTCTAAAATTTTTAAAAAATAATGGAAATTTCCCTGATTTCTCTTTGACAATTTAATTCCCTAATATTTACAGGTTTCCCACTGATATCTCTTTTTCCCCCCCAAGTGAATTTTTTTTAGACCATCTTATTGATCTAAATTTGTACTGTTTAGGGCAAACATTCTAAAACACATAAATTTCCTCGATTTTTACCCTAAAAAAATTATTGACAGTTCTGTCGACACATTAAATTCCCAGATATTTCCAAGTTTTCCCGGTTTGTATGAACAATGTACTCTCAAAGACGAAAATGAAAATTATCCATTATATTGTTGAACATTGGTCAAAACGCGGACGAAGTAAAGGAATATTTTCCAGTGAACATTTATTAAACAGGGTGACATATTATTATTTCCCTCCGTGAAGAAATGAGCCCAAGTATGGCAAGGTTTGGCCAAAGGAAATGAGCCCAAGTATGACAAGGGTTGGCCAAAAGAAATGAGCCCAAGTATGGCAAGGTTTGGCCAAACGAAATGAGCCCAAGTATGGCAAGGTTTGGCCAAAAGAAATGAGCCCAAGTATGGCAAGGTTTGGCCAAAAGAAATGAGCCCAAGTATGGCAAGGTTTGCCCAAAAGAAATGAGCCCAAGTATGGCAAGGGTTAGCCAAAATAAATGACCCCAAGTATGGCAAGGGTTAGCCAAAATAAATGACCCCAAGTACGGCAAGGTTTGTCCAAATGAAATGAGCCCAAGTATGGCAAGGTTTGGCCAAATGAAATGAGCCCAAGTATGGCAAGGTTTGGCCAAAAGAAATGAGCCCAAGTATGGCAAGGTTTGGCCAAAAGAAATGATCCCAAGTATGGCAAGGTTTGGCCAAAAGAAATGACCCCAAGTACGGCAAAGATTGGCCAAAATATTTCATTTTCAGCCGTGAAATCGGGCATTTGTTTGAGACGCCTTTAGGGTCCGGTAGACGTCTCTCGCGGCGTTATGACGACGTCTGGAGCCGAAACAAAAGCAGACGAGCGGAGAGGGTGCACTTTGCGATCAATTTGAGGCAGAAACGGGTGAAATCCATCAGGAAATGGCTGACATTTTTATCTCGGCATTGCTAAAATGGTGGGACACACGCGATAGTCCTCCCCAGTCAGTCCCGTTTTCTCAGAGTTCTCCTCCGTATGTGTTTGTTGTGTTCGGGGGAATGTAGCGGAGAGAGGAGAGACATCTGGCGATGCTATTTTTTTCGACAAGGAATGGCTCCGAAAAAAGATGCCTTCCACTGATAAGCGAGACGCTAGGCAGCTACGCTTCAACGGAGAGAGTACGCGCGTTTTTCCTATTCCTGTACAGATTCCAGCCAGTTCGTCTTGGACAAAAGAGACGCGCTCGTCCCCCCTCATCTCATCTCTTATCTACCAGCGTCATCAGACTCGCGAGTTATCGGCGAATCTAGTGGGCGAGCTGCCAGCCAATTACCTTAAATTCTACTTCCTCCAGACTCCCCATCCACCGAAGATACTACCACTACTACTACACGCGTTGCTCCGAGAGTTCACGATCATTTTCGGAACGGATCAAAGAGATACCCATCCTGGAACTCCTGGTATTGGTAGCGATTACCAGGATCGCCTTTGGTCTCTGGCTTCTGTCGACGAAACCAAATACGGACATATTTATGAACTAAAATTTCACTATAGACCCTATTTGAAACTTGTGACCTTGTGGAAACTCTGCTACAGGAATTTTCTGAATTCTACAGGAAATCTTAATTCTGGACGAATAAGATGCAACAATTAGTTCTTTATTTTAGTCCTGCACACTGCGATATAAGGGAAATTTAAATGCGAATCACAGACGCGATGATTCAGAAATATTTGGCGAAAGTTTAAATTAAATATATTTATCAGGGTTCGTACAAAATTTTCGGAATGAAATTCCCTGACAATTCCAAGTTTTCCCTGACCATTTTTGTAGAATAAGGTAAAATCTTGAAAAATATTTATTATGTATTTTTAATACATCTTACAAAAATTTATTTGACTGATATTTTTCGGGTTCATTTTAAAATTCCCTTACTATTTAGGACCATTTTAAAATTCCCTGACTTTTCCCTGACCTTTTTGAATAATTATCAAATTCCCTGACTTTTCCATGATTTTTATAACCATATTCAAATTCCCTGAAATTTCAAGGTTTTCCAAGTCGTGTACGAACCCTGTATATTTCACAAGCTATATTTGAATGTTATAGAGGCACCATTTAGTGGTGGAGCTTGAATAATAAAGCGAGATGGAAATTAAAATGGTTAATAATCAATATTATTTGCGTACAGAAATTGTAATTATTTAAGTCTCGCCATAACAGGGTTCATACAACTATTAGCTAACCCGATTTCCCTGATATTTTCTGGTGCATGGTCACCCAATGTTTTCTAGATATTAAAGTTAAATCGAATTATCTCGCCAACAGTTACTTACGCATTTAATAAATGTCATTTAAACTAAATTCATTCCATATAAGAAATCTAACAAAGCAAAATCTTTAATGATAAAATTTGTTGATGTAAATTTGTACTCTTTTAAGTGAAAACTTTCCGAACCCTCAGAAATATTCTTGATTTTTTACTAAAAACATTGAAATTTAATCTTATTCCCTAATATTTCCAAGTTTTCCAGGTCTGAATGACTTCTGCATAAACTAAATAAACTTGTTTGATAGAAACTTAAAGATAATGTCCATAAATTAAGGAAGGTGACAGCGTCATTGACAATGTTTAAATATAGGCGATTAATATCTCTAGAGCTATGAGGATAATTTAAGAAATAAACCATTTTTCAAATCAATATTTCTTTTAAAAAAATCCTATCTGGGAACTACTCCTCCCATTGGAGATATAATCCGCGTTAAATCTCTCCTTTTTGTTAAAATTATTTTGTCTCTATTTAACCTCGATAAAGCTACTTAGAAGACATCTGCAAAAGCTAAATCTTTAGACTATCAATGTACGTCTAAAGATAAGAAGACAAAGACAGCAAATAATATTTCAAAGACGTCGATATATTTATATAATATTCCCGGAAAACACCGCTATATCTCATCGGCAATAATTTTGTATTTTAATTCCGCGTAACTGTAAATTACCGTTTAAACGATAATGGTATTTTCTTAGAATCGAGAGTATATCACCGTTGTAGCAGATTCCACGAAAATCGGGGGTTGATAAGATAGAAAACGTGGGTTGGCGAGTACAAGAACTATAAAATTAGAACATCCATTACGCATTCTCGCCAGCATTGAGAATATCGAGCGGGCTATCCTTCGCTTAAAATAGGTCTACGTGATCCGAAAAACTAAAAAATATCCAGGAACAATTTACGAACGTATCGTTGCTTTCCAAATCACCTAACGTGTTCTTATCGAGAAACCCGAAAAAACAAGCAGAGTCTTTTATAGAAAACGGCGAGATAAGAGATAGTAAAAATAAAAGACGACTGACTGTTAAAAGAAAGGGCGATTTAATAAATACGAGACGAAGAGGAGAGGATGAGGCCCCGTTTGTATACCTAATAACCAAGTCAAACAAGCACGGGACAATATGAAACGACGCTGAGGCAGTTCCGTCGAGGTCCACCCAGTGTCAATAAAGGACGGAACGTTGCGAGGCGCAACCATCGATCTCCATTTTCACCGTTAATGAGTTATTTCCTGTTCTAGTGTCATTTTCGCGAACCTCTCGTCACTACAAAAAATATAACAATGTAAGACTGGGACAGCATTTTTTATAAGCCCACTATTGTAAAAGTGACGGTCTTACCACGAAAAAAACGCTCTACATCCAAACTAATATTTTATTTAAGTTATAAAAGTTTCCGTGGTTTGCAGAATATCCCCCAAAATAAACTTGGAAATGCAACCAAATGAAATATGTTAGTGAGTTTCATTAACCACACCGCCATCTATCAGCTTTAAAAATAACTATCAGGATGATACTTTTCATAACAAAGTGAAGCCTAAGCTGACGTCATAGGTCACGCTAAGGTATGACGTCAAAGTACCATCGTCGTCTGCCTTTTCATCGAACTGCCCGTTTTGTCCGATATTATTGAAACGCGCTTATTTTTTAATAGGTAGTTATGATTAATAATGACATATAATTCGTTTCAAATAAAAATAATTTAAGTTTAAATAAGATGTCCAAGTGTTAAAAATTGGAACAACCAAGCGAGCCAAAAAAAAAACCCACTTAACAAATATAATTACAACAGGCTGATTTTCCCGTGGTAAGGACCATTACGCTGAAAAGCTTATCAAAGGTAATCTATAAGGAAAATGTTTTTTTAGTGTTTATCTTCACCTGTCCCATTTGGTCAAATTATTGGTTTAGGGATATTACCAATTGGCTTTTTTTTCCTAGTGGCCAGATAAGATCGGCAATCATAATTAGGGAATCTGCGGTGTCTGGATCAACGGCAGTGAGACCGGGTACCGTTCGAAAGAGAGAAAACACCAAAATTAATAGTTATCTGCCCCCTTCATAGCTCTTATTCCGCTTGGAAAACAAGAAAGGTATAATTAGAGTTACATTTGTACAGGACCACCCCCCAGACAAGATAGCGAGCCGTCTAGAACCCAGATACTGACGTCACTAACAAGGAGACTACCCGAGGTGTAACTCACCGATTTTGTTTAAATTCAGGGATTAAGTAGACCTTCACGTAACTTAAAAAACCCCAAAGGGAAAAAATTGCGATGGGCTTTAGTTTTACCATGGCAACCGAAAACGTTTTTGACAACTAAAATATTCTATGTAAATTAACATAGGAAAATTGAAGATTCCTAAATTATTCAAATTTTTTTAAAACAAAGGTGGTTAATTGTGGGTAAATATCAAATTTGATATTTGATATTTACCCAAAATTAACCAAATTGGTTTAAAAAAATTTGACTAATTTCATAACGGGGGGACCCTTAGAATCTTCGATTTTCCTATGTTAATTTACATAGAGAAATATAATATTTTAGTTGTCAAAAACGTTTTCAGTTGCCATGGTAAAACTAAAGCCCATCGCATTTTTTCCCTTTGGGGTTTTTTAAGTTCCGTGAAGGTCTACTTATTCCCTGAATTTAAACAAAATCGGTGATTATCACCTCGGGTAGTCTCCTTGTAAGAAAACTAATTTAAATCGGAAGAGTTCATCTCCGAATGGGTCTAATTTATTTACTAGCCAAGGTCGGCGGTCTAAAATCAAGCTGACCAAAAAGGGGACAACCCATCAGGTGTCCTTCCGTTAGTCGTTGGTGTTAATCCCTTCTAGAAGCGAGCGGCGGCACTAACGAGAGAGAGAGAGAGGATTATATACGTATAGAGTTCGGACGAGTGAAAAGTAATGGCGTTATAAAAGTTATTCCGTCTCCTTGATCTTACGCTAACGAAGCCTGGATCATCCGCGCGTATATCGAGCAGTGTCTATCCGTATCACGTCTACGTTTATACTTTCCACGCTGAAAAGCCGGACTTGGGTTGGCCTTCGACGCCTATAGTTCCTGGCTGCTGCCTGGGAGGTGGTGGTGGTTGAGCTATTCTTCTTCTATAGGCGGAAGAGGAAGCCTTGGCAAAAGACTCCGACCAGCCGACAAAAGACGCGAGGGGCCGGAAGGGTGGAAGTGGGAATCTGGTTCCTAGTTCCAGGAACAACAATATAAAGCGCCACGAGAGCGGGGCAGTGGTGGTGTTCCAGGGTTAGGGCGAGGGAGGGCGGACAAGGGCAGAGGGTTGGCTTCCCTTAATTGGAGGGACGTTAAGACCGAAAGACAACGAGCAGGCTGGCCCGATGCCTATCATTAATCTAGGCTCTTTTCACCAACGGCTGTTCTACTGGAAAAGTCTCTCGACCTAGGCGCCCTTTCGCTACTACCTTCCTTCCCGGAGAGCTTGGATTACAAGATTAACTACAGACTTAGCACTAAAGTGGGACACTGTTCCGTTGCCGGCCGCCATAATCTAGTTCCGAGAAGTTTATTCAACGAAGAAAACTCTAAAATATAATCGCTATCTATTCCTATATATTCACGAAATGAAATTTTCCAAATAACCTAATACCCGAGAGCATATCCGAAAAATCCCCAGTTGCGAATGATTTACGGAAAGCTAAAGCTTCCAATAAATTACTAATCATTTTCGCTTTTTATAGACTAAAGTTCCTAACTGCTGATATACTGGTAATATAATTGGTGATTAGGAAAGAAATATATAATAGTAACTTTTATATTAAATAGAAAACTAATTATAATTTTGATTCTGTTAAGAAACTTTGGAAAAGTTTATATTTAAGACTGCACTAAAAAATAGGTCAAATCAAAGTCACATCTTTTGAATCAATAGAATCACAACATGTAGTATAATTTCAAAAATCTATTGAAAGATTTTTTTAATATTCCATCATTTAATTTTTGAGCTACAATATGTTTTGTCGCAGATCAGTATTTCAAGCTTTGGAGATAGGTATATAGATAATAGAGATCAAATATTTTAAGGTATTAGAGCTAGGTATAGAGATCCAGTAAACCATTCGAGATATATATAAATCCAGTATTTTAAACCATTCGAGATAGGTATAAATATAATATTTTAAACCATTCGAGATAGGTATAAATCCAATATTTAAAACCATTCGAGATAGGTACAAATCCAGTATTTTAAACCATTCGAGATAGGTATAAATCCAATATTTTAAACCATTCGAGATAGGTATAAATCCAATATTTAAAACCATTCGAGATAGGTATAAATCCAATATTTAAAACCATTCGAGATAGGTATAAATCCAATATTTAAAACCATTCGAGATAGGTATAAATCCAATATTTTAAACCATTCGAAATAGGCATAAATCCAGTATTTTAAACCATTCGAAATAGGTAAAAATCCATTATTTTAAACCATTCGAGATAGGTATAAATCCAGTATTTTAAACCATTCGAGATAGGTATAAATCCAATATTTTAAACCATTCGAGATAGGTATAAATCCAATATTTTAAACCATTCGAGATAGGTATAAATCCCGTATTTTAAACCATTCGAGATAGGTATAAATCCCGTATTTTAAACCATTCGAGATAGGTATAAATCCCGTATTTTAAACCATTCGAGATAGGTATAAATCCCGTATTTTAAACCATTCGAGATAGGTATAAATCCAATATTTAAAACCATTCGAGATAGGTATAAATCCAATATTTTAAACCATTCGAAATAGGCATAAATCCAGTATTTTAAACCATTCGAAATAGGCATAAATCCAGTATTTTAAACCATTCGAGATAGGTAAAAATCCATTATTTTAAAATATTCGAGCTAGGTAAAAATACAGTTTTTTAAACTATTCGAGATACGCAACGTTTCTTGATATTAGTTTCTAGGTATTAATGTCCAAAAGTAAAATTTATTCGAGAGAATAAATTCCTCGAATAAAAATCTAATTTCTTCTGTCATATTTGATCAAGTTCTCAAAGATTTGGAGCAAAACTAAATCTCCGTATAAAGTAAATTTCTTCGTCTGGAGAATTCTCCGTCCGTATTCGGCGGGGGCGAGTTAATTTTTCGCCTGAGCGGCATCGCGTCCTATATAATCCGACGCAATTTCTCAAATATAGGTAAAAACCGATAATACCTGACCAAACGAGCGAGGGTGCAAATTTTTCCCACCAAAATGGTGTGCGCCATGCGAAATGCCAAGCGCAGCCAAAGGGTTTAGGTGATACGGTAGATGGAATCCAGCCAGAAATAGAGAGAGAAAACTCATTTTTTTCTCCTTTAATTTAAAACTTATCGTCAAACATCAGGCTTTTCCATTTCTCCATTATGAAAAAGGGGAAGACCCATATCACCCGGTATTCGTACTGTCAAATAAACTTCGTATTAGGGTTGGAAATAACGCCCGCAGCCTGTACCCGCTTCCACGCTTTATACCTCCACTGTCTCTACCGATAGTAAATTTCGTACAGGGGCTTAAAGGGGAAAAAAGGCAAGAAGTTCGAGCCTCCACCGTCGAGAGGCGCCGCGAACGGTAAAAAAAGAGAGAAGGTTCTATATAATTTTTACTCGCTTTTAGCAGAGAGAATTTAGTCTTTCCTGGCACGTAGAAGAAGACTGCAGGAGGGGGCTTTGATTCGCTCGAGTTAGCGGCGAAACGAAATCGACTTTCAGTCGGGCCCAGGGCTCGCGCCGTCATCGCCGCTTGGAATGCTGAGAAACACGCATCCGAGGCCGCCAGAAATGTCTCTGCCATAATTAATAAACCGTCAATAATCAGCTTTCTAGAGAAAGTGTGGAAAAATTGAACGGTCGCGGTTTAGCGCTGCGGCGTAAAAAAAAGCCACCCCCATTACCTTCCCCCTCTTCTCGTGAAATATGGCACAGAAAAGAAGCCTCGGGGGGGGGGGGGGGGCGAGGCTTGACCCGTAGCGCTACTGATATAGTTTTTCGAGTACGAAATATTATTATCGATTTATCGAGTTTTCCCCCTGCAAAAAAAGATAAAAAGATACCCACTAAAAACGTCCTAAAAATACTAATCTTTTTCTTTTTTCTATTTCGGAAACGACTGACTTTTTTAGATGAAGTGCGCCCACGATGGATAGAGAAAGAAAGAGATAATTTGATACAGTCCCAGCTCCGCTACTGTCCCTGCCTTTATATCGACCGTATAAAGAAAAAAATTATGTTGAAGTTATCGTCGGGAGAGTTAATTAAATATTAATTTGCTGATATTGGCCGGAAAAGATAGCGCTAGACAAAGATATCCGAGTTACAATACCACGAAGTAATAAATTCACAAACAGGTCCACAGTATTCTTTGTTTTTATTTTTCTATGACTAACTTAGTTACCTAGAACAGTGAAAACTATTACGTAGCCGTTACAAAATCGACATCGGCTAAAAGGTCGTGATACACATTTTGAATAAATCTTTACATTTGGTTAAAAATAGGGTCAATTTGGAAAAACATTTCGGTTGAAAAATAAATATATTATTTCTTTAATGACCAGGAATCTGTCTGAGAAAATATAAGTATATTAATATTAGCGTATGGTAAGATCACTCACGGCTTTGGCCCCGCCTACGAGATAAAAAATCCCCTCGGCACGCGCTACCCTCTCACGTTGTTGTTTGTTAAGTTAACATAGTGACGTCAAAAAACGGTCAGCCACATCGAGACGAAAATCTGCCGCGATTAGCATTCCAAGTAAAGGTATGGATTCCTATTTAAAACCCTGGCAAATAAGTCTTCAATCTGCGACAATTCAATAATTAATTGTATTTAGAAATAAAATAACTAGATTTCCATGCCCTCTACGATAATAGTTAGTGTAGGGAGCTGTTGGCTCGAACGCGTGGCATGCAGGGATTGCCACCACCCTCCTACGCATTGTATCCCGGCCACCTGAATTAATGGCTTCAAAAGTCGCATGATGACTTAGGCCTAAAGTGGTGCCTTGGGTATTAGCCTAGCTGATTATTATTACTAGAGTAAAATTATGATGAAATTAAATTTAACCTTTTTAAATTTAAAACACTTAAATGAGTCAAGTGAAGAGATAAATTAGTAATTTTTTTATTTATCTCTTAACTTTTTAAAATAAATAAAAGTCAATTAAAAAATAAAATTCTAACTAATACATTCGAGCTTTTATTTATTTTAAAAGTGAAAAGAGGAATAAAAAATTACTATTCTGCATCCATGTGCTTCCTCCGTTAAAATTTGCATTTATCTCCATGGCTCTTATTACTCTTAATATTTATATAAAATGGTGCCTAATTATTTGTCTTTTAATATTTATATAAAATGGTGCCTAATTATTTGTCTTTTAATATTTATATACAATAGTGTCTAATTATTTGTCTTTTAATATTTATATAAAATGGTGCCTAATTATTTGTCTTTTAATATTTATATACAATAGTGTCTAATTATTTGTCTTTTAATATTTATATAAAATGGTGCCTAATTATTTGTCTTTTAATATTTATATAAAATGGTGTCGAATTATTTGTCTTTTAATATTTATATAAAATGGTGTCTAATTATTTGTCTTTTAATATTTATATAAAATGGTGTCTAATTATTTGTCTTTTAATATTTATATAAAATGTGTCGAATTATTTGTCTTTTAATATTTATATAAAATGTGTCGAATTATTTGTCTTTTAATATTTATATAAAATGGTGCCTAATTATTTGTCTTTTAATATTTATATAAAATGGTGTCTAATTATTTGTCTTTTAATATTTATATAAAATGGTGTCTAATTATTTGTCTTTTAATATTTATATAAAATGGTGTCTAATTATTTGTCTTTTAATATTTATATAAAATGGTGCCTAATTATTTGTCTTAATATTTATATAAAATGGTGTCTAATTATTTGTCTTTTAATATTTATATAAAATGGTGCCTAATTATTTGTCTTTTAATATTTATATACAATAGTGTCTAATTATTTGTCTTTTAATATTTATATAAAATGGTGTATAATTATTTGTCTTTTAATATTTATATAAAATGGTGTCTAATTATTTGTCTTTTAATATTTATATAAAATGGTGTCTAATTATTTGTCTTTTAATATTTATATAAAATGGTGTCTAATTATTTGTCTTTTAATATTTATATAAAATGGTGCCTAATTATTTGTCTTTTAATATTTATATAAAATGGTGCCTAATTATTTGTCTTTTAATATTTATATAAAATGGTGTCTAATTATTTGTCTTTTAATATTTATATAAAATGGTGTCTAATTATTTGTCTTTTAATATTTATATAAAATGGTGTTTAATTATTTGTCTTTTAATATTTATATAAAATGTGTCGAATTATTTGTCTTTTAATATTTATATAAAATAGTGTCTAATTATTTGTCTTTTAATATTTATATAAAATGGTGTCTAATTATTTGTCTTTTAATATTTATATAAAATGGTGCCTAATTATTTGTCTTAATATTTATATAAAATGGTGTCTAATTATTTGTCTTTTAATATTTATATAAAATGGTGCCTAATTATTTGTCTTTTAATATTTATATACAATAGTGTCTAATTATTTGTCTTTTAATATTTATATAAAATGGTGTATAATTATTTGTCTTTTAATATTTATATAAAATGGTGTCTAATTATTTGTCTTTTAATATTTATATAAAATGGTGTCTAATTATTTGTCTTTTAATATTTATATAAAATGGTGTCTAATTATTTGTCTTTTAATATTTATATAAAATGGTGCCTAATTATTTGTCTTTTAATATTTATATAAAATGGTGCCTAATTATTTGTCTTTTAATATTTATATACAATAGTGTCTAATTATTTGTCTTTTAATATTTATATAAAATGGTGTCTAATTATTTGTCTTTTAATATTTATATAAAATGGTGTCTAATTATTTGTCTTTTAATATTTATATAAAATGGTGTTTAATTATTTGTCTTTTAATATTTATATAAAATGTGTCGAATTATTTGTCTTTTAATATTTATATAAAATAGTGTCTAATTATTTGTCTTTTAATATTTATATAAAATAGTGTCTAATTATTTGTCTTTTAATATTTATATAAAATGTGTCGAATTATTTGTCTTTTAATATTTATATAAAATGTGTCGAATTATTTGTCTTTTAATATTTATATAAAATGGTGCCTAATTATTTGTCTTTTAATATTTATATAAAATGGTGCCTAATTATTTGTCTTTTAATATTTATATAAAATGGTGTATCAATTATTTGTCTTTTAATATTTATATACAATGGTGTATAATTATTTGTCTTTTAATATTTATATAAAATGGTGTCTAATTATTTGTCTTTTAATATTTATATAAAATGGTGTCTAATTATTTGTCTTTTAATATTTATATAAAATGGTGTCTAATTATTTGTCTTTTAATATTTATATAAAATGGTGTCTAATTATTTGTCTTTTAATATTTATATAAAATGGTGCCTAATTATTTGTCTTAATATTTATATAAAATGGTGTCTAATTATTTGTCTTTTAATATTTATATAAAATGGTGCCTAATTATTTGTCTTTTAATATTTATATAAAATAGTGTCTAATTATTTGTCTTTTAATATTTATATAAAATGGTGTCTAATTATTTGTCTTTTAATATTTATATAAAATGGTGTCTAATTATTTGTCTTTTAATATTTATATAAAATGGTGTCGAATTATTTGTCTTTTAATATTTATATAAAATGGTGTCTAATTATTTGTCTTTTAATATTTATATAAAATAGTGTCTAATTATTTGTCTTTTAATATTTATATAAAATGGTGTCTAATTATTTGTCTTTTAATATTTATATAAAATGGTGCCTAATTATTTGTCTTTTAATATTTATATAAAATGTGTCGAATTATTTGTCTTTTAATATTTATATAAAATGGTACCTAATTATTTGTCTTTTAATATTTATATAAAATAGTGTCTAATTATTTGTCTTTTAATATTTATATAAAATGGTGTCTAATTATTTGTCTTTTAATATTTATATAAAATGGTGCCTAATTATTTGTCTTAATATTTATATAAAATGGTGTCTAATTATTTGTCTTTTAATATTTATATAAAATGGTGCCTAATTATTTGTCTTTTAATATTTATATACAATAGTGTCTAATTATTTGTCTTTTAATATTTATATAAAATGGTGCCTAATTATTTGTCTTTTAATATTTATATAAAATGGTGTCGAATTATTTGTCTTTTAATATTTATATAAAATGGTGTCGAATTATTTGTCTTTTAATATTTATATAAAATGGTGTCTAATTATTTGTCTTTTAATATTTATATAAAATGGTGTCTAATTATTTGTCTTTTAATATTTATATAAAATGTGTCGAATTATTTGTCTTTTAATATTTATATAAAATGTGTCGAATTATTTGTCTTTTAATATTTATATAAAATGTGTCGAATTATTTGTCTTTTAATATTTATATAAAATGGTGCCTAATTATTTGTCTTTTAATATTTATATAAAATGGTGTATCAATTATTTGTCTTTTAATATTTATATAAAATGGTGTATAATTATTTGTCTTTTAATATTTATATAAAATGGTGTCTAATTATTTGTCTTTTAATATTTATATAAAATGGTGTCTAATTATTTGTCTTTTAATATTTATATAAAATGGTGCCTAATTATTTGTCTTTTAATATTTATATAAAATGGTGCCTAATTATTTGTCTTTTAATATTTATATACAATAGTGTCTAATTATTTGTCTTTTAATATTTATATAAAATGGTGTCTAATTATTTGTCTTTTAATATTTATATAAAATGGTGTCTAATTATTTGTCTTTTAATATTTATATAAAATGGTGTCTAATTATTTGTCTTTTAATATTTATATAAAATGTGTCGAATTATTTGTCTTTTAATATTTATATAAAATGGTACCTAATTATTTGTCTTTTAATATTTATATAAAATAGTGTCAATTATTTGTCTTTTAATATTTATATAAAATGGTGTCTAATTATTTGTCTTTTAATATTTATATAAAATGGTGTCCAATTATTTTAAAATAGGAGAAAAAAGGTATATTTATCGATATCGGCTATAAAAACTAGCAATGGCAAATATTTTCCCCGACACAGAAATGTCCTTCGGAGAATCTAGGCTATAGGCAGAGAGAGGGTTGGGTGGCGTTGGCGTCTAGGGACGAAGACGATCGGAGAATTCGTCTCTAAAACGAAAGCGAGTAATAGGAACGGAACCCGGCTGTATAGATCCCGCTCATTTTTTGTCGCTCTTTCCACTTGGCGGAAGAAAATTTGAAATCTAGGATTGGTAGTGGGAGTTGCGCGGACCCAAAGGTCGCGACATTTGCTCGTTCGTCGATAAAAAAAAGAAACACGGAGAACTACGGAGTAGTCGAGGGTGTACTACGGGGCCCTGCGACGAAGATACGGAGTTGAAATAACAAATATGGGAAGAACGAAGAAGGCCCCTAAAGCTCGGCTCAATTTCAAGGCTCGGCGGTTTCGCCCCAGAAATCTCCCGCCGCCGCCGACGATCCCGCCTAATACGCTCTCTCCTCTCGCGCCCGCCCCGCGAGTTTATTCCGCGTCTCGCTATTTTACATTTCGATCGCGACCTTCCGTGCAGGGATGCCAGACGAGTGAGTTTACAGCCACTTTTGGCGGTTTTACTGAAAATGTCGATTGGGAAAAAACTTTATGACGGTTTAAAAGTTGGATTATAATAATAATTTTACAATTTCACAGTACAAACTATTTTTAAATAGTTATCAACGAAATTGTTTTTCTATGAAATTAAAAATTTTAATGACAATTTAAAATAATTAAATGGTTGGTGGTTGATTAAAAAACTGTGCTTATGATATTTGCAATACGTGGTAAATACCAATGTAAATAAATTTATACTTGTTTTTATAAATCAACAAATATCATAAAGCCCTAATTTTAGCAACGAAATTTTTAATTATTTTGTAATAATTTTGCCCTAATAAATTTAGAATTTTTTAATAATATAATTTATAATGTCTGATATCGACTAGCGAAATTAAGGTAACCAAACCAAAAATATAAGTAAACAAGTAAAATTGTTTTGGGCGAAAAAAAAACGGCGATTTTGGAGAATCAGTGTTTGGATAAACCCGCACAATTTATCTGGCATCCCTGAAATTTCGGAAGGATGGGGGAGGGGGGGGATACGAACACGCGGAAAACATTCAATTTTGGAAGAAATCGGTAGAGGATGCGACCCCGAAAATTCGAAAACCTCCTTCGCTGACGGCGTGTACATAGAGTCGAAAATCGAACGCGATATGTACACCGAGGTACACGCGCGCGAAAGGAGGATCAAAAATTGAAAGAGGTAATGCGTGTAAACAGATCCGTACAAAATTCATTACGATACAATACATTTGAAATGTTTAAATAAATTCGGGACGCGGAGGGTTGGATGGGTGGGGTGCGACACGTGACTTTGAAAGTAGAAATAGCGCCATACACTTCCGCCAGAGAGCGCTGGAGGGTGGGATGAATAGGTTTTCTGGCGCTAAGCCGCTGGAAGCTGCTAGCTCTCCTCGGGCGTTGACGAAAAGACGGATGGCTGACAGCTGGGCTCTGGCGATAAGTGATAGCTAGGCCAGAGTAAAGCCTCTTTTGCCGGCGATACATACGTGGCGAGAGGGGAAAAAGAATCCAGGGGCATCGGCCCTCTCATCCCAGCTTCCCTGCAAAAACCCAGGTCGACAGTCGACACGAATCTTCTACAAGCGCGCTTTTCCTTTTTGCTTTTATTAAAGACGAAAAATTTCCAAAACTTCTGCTAGCTTTCATTTTATCCCGCGAGAGGGGGCTTCTAGACACAATGACGGCGAAAAGAGCGCCACGTGCCCGAGGATAAACTTTCAATACGAAAAAGTAGGGAAATTTTTATCTTTATTTCACGGCGTTCGGTATTGGAAGTCCACTCGTAAATCAGAATAAATATTACGCGTGACACTTAAATAATACCACTGGATGTTGCTTCGAGTTTAAATATCAGTGGCGAATTAAATGTAAACTCGGATGAAATCAGAAAACATAAGACTCGCCTTAAAGCATCCATGGCGAACTTTGTAGTATGTGTTTCTTTAGTTAGCGAAAGGGTGTTTTAGTTCGACTAAACAATGGAGGTTAAGTCACAAGGTTGGAAAAAAGCCGGCTTTTTTTGAAAAAATCCAGACCAGTGGTTTTAATTGGCTATATCTAGTTTTTGGTTATAACCGGCTAAAATATAAACAGTACCTTTTACTTATGTAAGTAGAAATTGTCTGCAGTTATTGTCGTAAATAAGAAACTAAACAAATAAAGCGAAATAACTATATAAAATAACTGAATTCTTTTGATTTCCTCGGGAAATTGCCCCTAGTTTTTGTGTATGACAGAAGCGAGGCAGTGAACTTTGGAACTTTAAACCTACCGAAAAACTGGTAAAAGTAAACCAGTTTCTAAATATGAAACAAAAAATAAACTAAATTTCTAAATAAAAACTATTAATTTACTAAAATATTCATGTTGTAATTTTTTTTTTAAAAAGCCACAAAAATCTGGATTTTTTCAAGTGGCTATAACCGGATTTAACCAGGTGGCTATAGCCGATATGGCTGGTTCTATGCCAACTCTGTTAAGTCAGCTAACGAAAAGGTGTAGATGAAACTTGTAGGAGTGTACAAACCTACAAAAATTTCTGGTGCTGAATTAACCTCTCTAATACTGAAATTTGAGTTACGCAACAAGCGTTTGACTGGTTACAATTTACGCCAATCGAAAGAGTTTTTTTTTCTTAATTATACTTACGGCTCCCACTACAACAAGGAACCAAACTAGAGTTTTTAATTTTCCGGAAAAATTTCCGGAAAACTCGGCAAATCGGAAATAAAAAATTGAAATAAATTACATTTTAGGGGTTTTTTTTTTAACTTTTTATCGATAAAAATGTCTAATAACAGTAAACATACTACAAAACATTAATAGTGTTACATTGTTAATCAGTTTAAACTAGTCTAGAGGTTTAGTTTTACTTTTATATTCGAAAAAATGAGGCGAAAATGTCGCTTCATTTAAATTTGCAAAAAATATTAGAACAGGGTTCATACAACATTTGGAAAATTAATTTCCCTGATATTTCCAGGTTTTCTCCTGGAAATTTCCCTGATATTTCCAGGTGCTAAAGCACCGTATGTTTTCGTTTAATCAAAAAAATTATATATAATTATTGAGGCGCTTCCAGACTCAAACGAATTTCCCTGATATATCCAGGTTTTCGTTAAATATTTAAATTTCCCTGATATCTCCCTGATTTATTGGAAATAATCTGTTTCACTGATATTTCCAGGTTTTCCAGGTTTGTATGAACCCTGTAGAAAGTAAGAGAAAATTTTCAATAAAAAAATGCCTCTCATTTTCCGAAAAATTTCCCGAGCAGAAAATTTTCGGACTTACAACACTAAACCAAACACTACTAAAGTTAACTGTCAAGTATTTTACTTTAATGTAAAAGCGAATTATTTTGAAAATTGAAAATACATAGACATTTGTCGCCCACGACTAAGCGTATAATACCCCTATTAGTTCGGCTTTCGTTTCTAAAATACGAAGTAATTTGCGCTTCCTAGTTAACCGAAAATGATGTAGCCTATTAGTAATTTAGTATATGAAGCATAACGAGAAAAATAAGCCGTCGATGAAAGAAAGTACGAAAGGGAACTAAGCCTCTGTCTAGTAATCGGTTTAAAGGGAAAAACCGATACGAAGACACTCGTCCAATTGAACATCGACTCGAGGCGTAAGAGGAGGACCGGCAGTCTTTCGGACAAGCGACTGACTAATTATCCGAACGAGAGAGGGAGAAATGCGTAAAGGAAGCTAAGACAAAAGGTATATATTCATTCGGTAGCGAAGTCGGCAATCGTAAAGAGAAGGGCAGTCTTAAAAGCATCTTTTAATTAGGCCACCTTTGGGAGAAAACGACTGGTGCACCGTCGAGGAGCGATTAGAGGGCGCCCGGAGCCCCACTCGGAGAGAGAAGGTTCGGCCTTCGGGTGTCATTAGAAAAAGTAGTCGCTATCTTATTAAGTCCAGCGTTCGCCTAATGAGAAGACGTTTGGACGCCGAGAAATTACCTTTCCAACGATTTGACAGCTCTTCTGGATCGTGCGGCCAGAATTAACGTTTTCTAAGAAGGATCAAACAGAACGTGACAGCGCCCAAAAAATTGACGGATTAACGAACCTCATATTCCGCACTTTCACCGGCTATCTTTAAAAGGGAATTCAAATCTATGGATACTATTTTGTAAATGAGATTTATAGAGAAAGTTCCAACTTCTACGATGTACCACAAATGTATTTATTTATATTTCGGGAATAAACGTTTACAGGGTTCGTACAAATTTTTTCGGAATTAAATTCCCTGACATTTCCAGGTTTTCCCTGACCACATTGGCCATTTTTGTAGAATAAAAGAATGGTTTGAGGTAAAAATATTGAAAAATATTTTCTTTCAAAATTTTATTTGCCTGAATTTTTTTGAGGTCATTTTAAAATTCCCTTACTTTTAGGGATCATTTTAAAATTCCCTTACTTTTAGGGATCATTTTAAAATTCCCTTACTTTTAGGGACCATTTTAAAATTCCCTTACTTTTAGGGACCATTTTAAAATTCCCTTACTTTCAGGGACCATTTTAAAATTCCCTTACTTTTAGGGACCATTTTAAAATTGCCTTACTTTTAGGGACCATTTTAAAATTGCCTTACTTTCAGGGACCATTTTAAAATTGCCTTACTTTTAGGGACCATTTTAAAATTGCCTTACTTTTAGGGACCATTTTAAAATTGCCTTACTTTTAGGGACCATTTTAAAATTCCCTTTCTTTTAGGGACCATTTTAAAATTCCCTTTCTTTTAGGGACCATTTTAAAATTCCCTTTCTTTTAGGGACCATTTTAAAATTCCCCGACTTTTCCAGGTTGTGTACGAACCCTGGTCTAAACATTTTAGCTAATTGAACTCCGTCATTTGTACTTTGCTTGTAATTATAACAATGAGCTTATCAACAAAATTCAAAACCGGATAAAGAAAATAAGAAAGCAGCCCCGTGGAACCAAGATAAGAGCCGATCATAGTCGCAGTTTTGGGCGAGGCAGACCCCCCGTAAGTTTACGATGTGTTTTTTAAAAGAAGATACTTGCTAAAAAAACGCCTAAAGGTTCGTGCAGTTTACTGTCGCGAGCATGGGTACAAAAGATTGGGTAATTATGTCATAAACCCGAAGATTTTGGTGTAGCATTTCTTAGTAACAGTTCTGGGAATTGCGTTATTTTTGAAAGGGGAATCCGGATACAGCTGTTTGTCGTAACTCGTAAAAGCGAAAAGAATGAGAAAACGTAACCAGAATAACAAAAGAGGTGTTTGGGTAAAGATGAAAATGGCATTTTCGGGAAAACACTCGTTTTTAAGGGTTGTTTCCGCCAAATTTGGGTGAAGCAGATACCAACGAAAATGGAGCTTTTCTAAATTGACCTTGAATCGTAATTTAACATTATAAGGCACCTCAATCTCTTTGTAAATTAAATAAGGCAATGCGCCAAAAATGGGAGAAGGAATAACAAATACAACGACGATTTGATGGCCTTTGTTTACCGCCTCTTTTAACTCGAACCCTAAGCTGTTTTTGAAAAGCTACGGAAGAAAATTCGATCTCCATCTCTCGAGTAAGGATAAAAGATGCGGTTTGTCCATTAACTTTCCCCTTCTCTCCCGCTAATCAGTAAAAAGGATGCGAAAAAAGAAAGTATGGATAGAATTTACTTTCTTTTATACAATAATTGAAGCCGAGTCGAATCAACAGCGCGTACGCGATAGGGTACTGTCAGTTTGTTTCGACAGCGCGAGGCCAATGGGTGCTCCACCTCCAATAAATTCGGTTCACGCTGTCAAACGCAGTTGGCAGTAACGCTAGCGGTATAGTCGTCCGTCGACTAACAAAAAAAAATGAAAAGTTAAACACGGAAAAAAAAGGTGAGAGTGAAAAATCGGTTACGTTAACGACTCTGGTTTTGAGTTCCGCCCACCCTGAATATTTGACCCAGCCCCGAATTCCGTGGCCCATTTTCCAGGCCGCCGCCGACGGTAGGCTAGCTTATCTGGGACGGCAATCGAGGACACGAATTTCGGATACGGCGAAAGCGTTTTCTACCTATAGACACAACGTAACAAAAAAAGACCGGCTGATTTTAGACGTAGTTAAACGATTTTTTTTGCGGGGAAAAAGTTTCTTTAATGTTTTACTTTTTGGGCAAAACGGCGGTGAAGTAGCCGAGACCGGTAGGACGCCCAGTTCTACCGCTAAACACCCCTAAAAGCCCCAACGGAAAATCTAGAATTCCTTCTTCCCTATCAAAATCTGAAATCTACAAACGTTATTTCATCGCGAATTCCGACAGTTGAGAGATAGGCCGGGTCAAAATTGAAAATACACCTTTCCCCCCTCCCTCCCTAAATGATGCCTTGTCGACTGGAGTCATAAATTCAGTCTATTTTAACTATGCCGCCAAAGATTTGGTAATTTAGAAGTTCATTGATTTAAACCAAAATAAAAACCTGATAAAATATACCTTAAAACAAGTTGGCAAGCCAAAATATACCTCTTCTCGGAAGAGTTTTTAATTTTCAGCGAAGCGTAACTGTATCCGTGGTTCTGCGGTAAAACGCTCACCTGTCGTTCAAGAGGGCTCGGGTTCGAATCCCAGCCGATTAAAAAATTATACTACACCCAATGACAAAAAGAGGGCGCTTTTGGAAAAACCTTTTCCCTGATTCTAAGAAACTGCGTACGCAGTGATTACCCTTTGCCCCGAAAATTCGAACGCGTTCGCTGGCCTGACAGACAGACAGACAGACACGGTGGTTGTATAACCCCTCCTAGGGTACAAAGTCCCCTCGGAGAGGTAAAAATGGAAATCGTAATGGATTACACTACACCTTCGGTTTGAATGTCAGTTTTAAGCATTAAAATTGGTGAGAAACTACGTGAAAACTGGTTTAAGCGATAATATGACCAAAGTTACAGCTCAAACCACAAATGTCAAAATCACCATATAGGATACAGAACACCTGATCGTATTTTTTTTTAATATTGACATTTCCAGGACATTCAATCGGGTTAAATTTCAACGCTTGCTAGTTCAAAAATGAGAGCAGCTTGCTTCCAATACGAAACGAAATATTTTGATACGAAACAGAATTTATTTTCGGTATACGATTGTAACGTTAAAAAAATTTTAAACCATAAACATACAATTTATGAAATCGTAAACAATCGCCACTAGGGAGGGTATAACGAATGGTAACAGTCTATAATAAGCGTCCCAAATTTTAGCTGTCACTCTACTCTAGATCAAGAGCCCAATGGAATTCAATTAACTATTGATATCCGCAGTCTTGGGATCTAAAAGGTCCAAATTGTTCTTTTCTTATTAATAAAAAAAAGGCAATAGTAGACAAATGTTTTCAATAGGAGGGCCCCCTGGTGGAAGAAACGGGCTTAATAAAGAAATATGGCTGTCATTTTGAAATAAACCGCCTGGACAAGATTTGCCTCACCCGCGCTGGCCCGGGATTCCTTATCCCTCTTGACGTTCTATTCAGCCAAAGCGGCCGCGGTCGGCCCTTTTGGAAAGATAAATTTTTTATATCGCCTAATTATGATAAACAAAAGATGGAAAGGGTAACCCCCCCCCCCTCGTCGAAATTGATAGATCGAAGCGAAGGAAAAAGTCAAAAAGAGAAAAGCAAGTTGACATTTTTCAAACAACACCCCTTTCACGAAAAAAACCTGGAAAGCCGCTGCCAAATTGAATTATTACTCATGGAGTTAGAATTTCTGAAGGACTGCGTTTAGACACTCACTCCTTATATAATATCGGAGCTTAAAAATGGAATGACCTCGGTTTAAAAAGATTAAAACGCTCGTTGCTATATTTTGGGGTGTAAGATAACTTTTATGCCCGAATCTCTATCACTAAAGGGCGGACGATCTCGAAAAAGAACCAATTTTGTTTGGTAATAATGCGAAAATAGTTGTTTAATTAATTTTTACCATAACCGATGACAGGTCGGGTTTTAAATTATTTATTAAATTTCATTACATATTTAATTAAATTATATAATATTTAATTTAATATTTAGTACGCTCTATACGCGACATTTTGTCTAAAAAATAAAAGTAATTAAGTAGAAATTAAAATATGGAAAAAAATATTATGTTAAGTTGTATTCTTTTGGGTTCACCAAACTCGCAAAACGAACCAAATATTAGTTTTAATTTATCCATTTCGCAAAACGTACAAAATATTCTTTTATAGCTCACCAAACTCGCAAAATGAACAAAATATTAGTCATTTAGTTTACCATATCGCAAAACGAACAAAATATTAGTCATTTAGTTTACCATATCGCAAAACGAACAAAATATTAGTCATTTAGTTTACCATATCGCAAAACGAACAAAATATTAGTCATTTAGTTTACCATATCGCAAAACGAACAAAATATTCGTTTGTAGTTCGCCATCTCGCAAAACTAACTGAACATTCGTTTTAGTTTAGCTAATCTCGCAAATCTAACTAAACATTCGTTTGTAGTTCGCCATCTCGCAAAACGTACAAAATATTCGTTTGTAGTTCGCCATCTCGCAAAACTAACTAAACATT
Organism: Leiobunum rupestre; assembly: GCF_980474605.1. Taxonomy (NCBI): domain Eukaryota; kingdom Metazoa; phylum Arthropoda; class Arachnida; order Opiliones; family Sclerosomatidae; genus Leiobunum; species Leiobunum rupestre. Next base: position 24,500,752 of record NC_143387.1, read on the forward strand.
CGTTTTAGTTCACCAATCTCGCAAGCGATGGCGTTAATACATTTATTATACGCTCGTCGCCATATTTTGAGATAAATACGCGTCCCGGTAAAGCGAAATACCTTTCCAAACAAGAGTAAATCTATCGAGCTAACACAAACACACATCAATTGAAATTCCTTTAAGCTCACGACCCAAGTGCCTAGTTTGTTTTTAGAAGCTAACCGTAAATGAAAGAGCTACGGGCCGAAGGTGCGAGAGGACACCCCTTTTCGAGAAAAGTCATTTGGTAGGGGCGAGAGACATACGCGGGTAGTCAACTGGGGGAGAGAATAAAAAAGAGAGCGAGAGCATAGGGGCAGGGGCGAGAGTGGTGCTTAGTCAACTAGTGATATATAGATTGCTCCATCCAGTTAATATAAGAGCGAACAAAAAAACGAGAAACAACTTGAAGACGGAGAGCTTTGAAAATGCAAAAGGTTAAAAACAGCGGCTTAACTTCGAGAGGGGGGGGGGCACGCAAAAGGGGGTTTGTCCGACCACCTTGGTCATCCATCAATGTGACTGATCCGTACGAAGCGGTGGAGAGTCAGGGGTCAAGCCGACAGCCTATCCTCAACAACGCGCGCTTCTATTTCTTAGTCAAGGATCACTCTCTCTTTCTCCGGTTCTATAACGTCAACGCGGCCGTATTACTCAAAAAGCGGTCAGACTTAAATTGCATTTTCCCTTTCATAATTTATGGATATGAAGAGTCAAACGGCAAGGTTGATTTATAAGCGGGAACCGGCTCTCTTTTCCTTCCGAGGCTTCTTTTCCGCCATTGCCAATATTTATTGCGTAGCTCTTACAACGTAACAACCCCAAACATTATCTTCAGGCGCCCGAATAAAAAGGAGATCTCATTTCGTTTCAGATTGAGTGCCTCAAAATAGCCCTACCAAACTGAATAGAATCTTAACCGCAAGCATCCGAAAGGTGCACTGACGAGTTTGTTTATAACAAAATGGCGGTCGAGTTAGGGTTATACGAAATTTCTATTCAAGATGGAAGGTACCTTTCCTTGACTGTAAAAATGAAGACGTCACGCGAAACCTACAGTGATATAAAAATCACCTTTAGTTTTCGCCAGATAACTTATTTAACGAACCTTAAATTAAATGGTTTGCTGTTGTAAAAACTGCTCGTTGCATTGGAAGACTGAACTACGAACTTTAGAGATTTTAACACAATGAACTACGATATACAGAGTTTTTAACACCCGAACTACGATATACAGAGTTTTTAACACCGTCAACTACGATATACAGAGTTTTTAACACCGTTTACTACGAACTACAGAGTTTTAACACCGTGATCTACGATATACAGAGTTTGTATATCGTAGTCCACGGTGTTAAAAGAGTTTAAACACCGTGGACTACGGTAATAGTGAGTGTAGGGAGCTGTTGGCTGGAACGCGTGGCATGCAGGGCTTGTCACCACCCTCCTACGCATTATAACCCGGTCACCTGAATTAAAAAGGCTTCAAAAGTCGCTTGATGACTTAGGCCTAAGGTGGTGCCTTGGGTATTACCCTAGCTGATTATTATATCCTACGCATTGTAACCGGCCACCTGTTTAAGGCATTGTAAGTCGCTCGATGACTTGGGAATAAGGTAGAACCTTGGGTATTAGCCTAGCCTAGCTAATATACAGAGTTTTAGCCGCCCACTGAATTAATTATGATTAAATTACGAATTAAAAGAGCTTCACGTGGTAAAATCGTTTCGTAAACTAGACCAGTAAACAATTAAGACTTCTACTAGTACCCTAAATGTCAAAGACCTCCGTGATTGGACGGCGCTAAAAAAGAAACGGCGAGGGCTGCAGCGGGGAGAATCCAATCGATTTTCCTATTAATTTCATCCCACTATCCAATGAAACAATATAGGGAAGTTTCTCCCGTTCAAGCGGCGGCGACCAGAAAACGCGAGATGGAAGAAGAAAAAGTCATCTAGAAACAAACGAAAACTAAAGCAATAGCTCTTCCCGATGTTGCGCGGCCCCACTTTCGCTCTAAGGGTCGGAGACTCTCCAGCCCACGTCAGAAACGAGAAAATGGGCCCAGCAGTCAGTCGCGGACATTACAAGTTGCCAATATGTAAGCCCCAGCCGCCGCCTAAACAACGTGAATTATTTACTAGGCCCAATATCCGGCCTGATATGAAACCCAATTACTCCGCGGCCCACCCGAGAGAAAATATAAAAGGGAACCTGGCCCGACAGCGCCATATAAGTGGCCGATCGCTCCGTGATCGGTTGACGGCTCTGTTAAAGGCCGAACTCGCCATTGGTGGCCTTCGACGGCGATGTCCTCTGACGCGGCCGAATATCCCAGACTCATTCCGTTACAAATAAGAAATTGGTAATAAGGGCCCCGCAGGAAAGAGAGCCTTCCTAATACGACCGAGAAGAAAAAACGAGCCCTCTCGACGTAAGAACCCATTTTATCCAGGCACAATCTCTACACGCGCTCCGCTAAAATTAACGTTGCCTACTTGACCGCCGTTGCCTGTATAAGAAGTCCGAGATGAGCCATAAGGGACGAGACACCCGAAAGAGGAATATGGAGTCGAGTGCGCCGGGATAGATCATTTCTAAGGAGATCGAGACTGAGCATTGTGCTCCGGAGAGCCGACGGATTATATGGTCCGAGCTCTTCGCCGACTGCCATTATAACCATCACACAACCTCCGTCTATTGAGCTTCCGTAATCCCAGTCTGGCACAGAGACCCAAGTGTTAACGCCACTGACCAGGCGATGGACCACGGTAGAATATTAACCCATTTTGGTTTAAAAAAATTGTTATCCAAATGTATTCATTTACTGGGACAGAATCACCCGTTTGTACTTCAAAATGCCAACTGCTTAATGCACAACTACCCTTAAATACAAAGGTGGGGTGGCGGAGTGGTTAGCACTTTCGCCTCGCAGCAAGAGGAGCCGGGTTCGAACCACTCCATCTGCGTAGAGTTTAAGTTCTCTCCCCGCTGGTTAAAGGGGTTATCCCCCGAGATATTCGGCTTCCCTTTCCCATAAAAACTTGCTGGGGTTAACGGTAATTGTAAATGTAGGGAGCTGACGGTTGGCTCGCGTGGCATGAAGGGCATTGTAACCCGGCCACCTGTTACTTGATCACGCACAAGCAGCATTGCTTATGTGGTCGAAGGTGGTATTAGCTCTATTTGAAAAACGATTGTCTACAATTAATGAACAGGAATAAGCCTTTCTATAAAGTCCTTACGCTTGCCGAACTTGTTTTAATGTATCGCTTTCGTCACGAGATACGTAGGAGTTCAGTTAAATTTTTTTAAGGTTAGATTTTTATAAAAAGGGCGACTCGTTGAATTTTAATTTATGTCTTGTTCAACTTGTTAAAATTCTCCACGCGCTCTTTAATATTTTAGCTCGTGATTTTTTTTTATTTCAGGGAACACGCGCGAAATCGCTCGAGCCCATTTACGCTAAAATATCTAGAAGCGCGTGGAACTTTTCAACAAATTGAATAAGACAGAGTTTATGCTAGCGTATATTGGCTATCATAGTGAAACGTCACTTCTACGTCACGATTGACGCGCCCGATACATCTAAACAAGATGGTCAATGTTACTTAATAGAATGGCCTTTTGACTAGTAAATAATTATTTTGGAAAAGCTTCAGATTTAATTTTGAAAGGGTTGCTATTTGCGATGACAAAATGTTTATAATTCTTAAAATTAGTATTAAACCGCAAATTAATAGTTTAAGTAATTAAAATTATGTCTATAGAGAAAATACATTATTCGTAGTTAATAGCTACAGAAAAAAAACCTTTGGTTCGGATTTATAACTATTTTAGTTTCTTCGTACCTTAGCTCGTAGAAACTATACCGCCTTACTTTCCAAATCGATAAACCGAAGCGGTACACCCCCGTTTGGGTAAAAGGTAGACACCAAATTGAGTCTTCGGTCTTTAGTGCAGGGGTAAAAACCCTATATCTACACCAGGCAACTGAAAACCTAAAGCTGACTGCTGGAAAAAAAAAAAGGGAAATTCAATCAAAAGATCCCCTGGTCGAACTTATAAAACAGGCTAGCCTGGCAAAACGAAGGCGTGATCTGAATACGCGAGCGACACCGCTAAGGTCCCAGAGGCTCGCGGTGTTCCTAGCGGGGCAAAAAGGGCCTCGTACCGGTTGATAGGCTCGCGCCACCACGACCCCCGAAAAACCAGCACACGGCGAAGAGCGAGCGGTCTGCCATAAATTAAATTAGTTGATGCCTACAAACTGCTAAATGCAATTTAGACGGTGTCTTCGACCTCTCATTATTCAAGACAGCCTACCGAGACATTGACAGTTAATTGGAGAAACGCTCGGAGAGAATAAAGAAGAACGTCCACGCGGGACACGGATAGCAGAAACCAAAATTGACGGCCAACAACCACACCGTATACCAAGGCGTTATCCGTGGAAAACTAAAGAAGGGTTAAGAAAAAAAATCAGGTTCGCGTTGTGTCGGCTCATAAATAAAGCCGAGTGGTTTCAGTCGGCCTTTATTAGTTAGCGCGTCGATATTCAAATTTAAGGCTACGACGAAATCGCTCAAACGAGTTAGTCTTAAAAAGATAAGCCAAAGTCAGAAATATTGGAGGCGGAAAAAAAACATACTATAAATTTCTGTTAGCGAAAACTCAGCGTGTATGTGTAACAAGTTGTTAGGTCGGAGTACAACTTGTACAGAAAAAAAAATCGTTTTTTAACCTGAACTTTCGAGTCGACTTGAAACGAGGTTATGAATCGAACCACCGTTCGGTTTATCGAATACTAGAAAATCTAATTCAACGGTAAAATGGATCATGGATATGGTTGCCTTTTGGTATCCGCTCAATGGTTACCGGATAAAATAGATTTGTTTTGATATTTACAAAAACCGTCAGCGGTAATGTGAATTATTAGAATACTTGTTAAATAAACCTAAAAAGTCAGCATATTTCCGAGGGACTTCCCGTAAGATTACATAATAATCAGCTAGGCTAATACCCAAAACATCGCCTTAGGCACAAGTCATCTAGCGACTTTTAATGCCTTTAATTCAGGTGGCCGGGTTACGACGCGTAGGACGGTGGTGGCAAGCTCTTCATGTCCACGAGCCAACAGCTCCCTATACTCACTGTTACCGTTAACCGTTAGGATGGACAGGGGAAACCGATGAACTCGGGGGTGGAGGAACCCCAAAAGCCAGAGTTTTCACCCAGTGCCACGAGATGGGATCGAACTTGGATCCTCATGTTGCTAAGTACTAAAATTCCACGCTTTTTTAAAATGGAGATTTTTGGTTTTTAAGTGGTCAAAAACCTTTTCAGCTGCCATGGCAAATCGAATGGGTAGTGCAACGTCTCCTTTTGGGAAATTTCATATCTCATATAGGTCTTCATTAACGCTTGACTTTGAACCAAATCGGAAATAAAAACCTCCGTTAGTACCGCGAAGAGCATCTTAGTGGCGTTCTATCTCATCCAACTTGTTTCAACGGAGCCAGCCCCTTTTTTCGGAGAAACCTCCTTCAAGTTTCCTTGACCCTGGCGAGGCTCGAGATCTTACAATCCTGTTTGAAGGAGGAGGACGAAGAATCCGAGCCATCTACTGACTCGAATATGACGCAGCCAACTATACAATCGCGGTGGAAAGTAAGAACCTTCGAAATGAATTTGCAATCGGCCGCCGTTCTTAAAATAAATAACTGATTGTGTTCTTCAATCCCGTGATTTATACGGCGGCTACTTCGAAAACGTCTAGACAATTTCAATTAGAATTTTCGATTTCGATAAGCCGCCGTGTGGTAATTAGAGATTCCAGGAAGTGAATTTTTACGCGTGATCATTCGCGCCGTTAAAGATAGATGTCGATAGGGACGTAGGCCAATTCTTATCTGTCTTAAAACTAAATAGAAAACGAATACCATCTCAGACTGCGTGATTAGTTACGAAAAGCGAAAAGAAATTACAAGCGCTTTGATTTATTCCGACTTAATATAGAAAACAAAAAATTCGGAAAAATTCCTTTTAAATTAAAAGGAGACCATATTTTTTAATAATATATTATGTTAATTTGAGGGAGATTCGCGAATAAAACTGAAGCTGGAGTGCTTAAGTGAAGAGATAATTACTGCAAATTTCATATGGTAAAATATTAAAATTTAAGTGTTTGAAGCGATATGTTAAATTTTATAAAATAATAAAATTGTAGTAATTCCAGTTGTACCAATTTCAATTTTATCCATTTGACATAATTAATAATTCTTTTCTGTACAAGTTGTCTGCTCATGGCAACATTTTCTACATGAAATAAAGTAGTGTTGTAAGTCGGAAAAATTTCCGGAAAATGACCGACGAATTTTCCCCTAAAAATCTTACCAATTTTACCGAAAAAATTAAAAAAGTTTTCATTCAATGATTTGTCTAATATTTGGTTGCGGAATTTTCGCCTCATTTTTTGGAATCTAAAAGTAAAAATAAACCGCCAGAGTAGTTTTAACTGATTAACAATGTAACACTATTAATGTTTTGTAGTATGTTTACTGTTATTACACATTTTATATCGATAAAAAGTAAAAAAACATTAAAAACCCTAAAAAAAGTAATTTATGTTTCAATTTGATATTTTTCCGATTTGGGGAAATTTTTGCTCATTTATTTTTTCCGGAAAATTAACAACTCTAGAATAAAGCTACTAAGTGAGGTCATCAGTCCAACTGCACTTAATCAACGTAACTATATTAACCAGTTTCTTTAATTAAAATTAAATTTTTGACGATCAGTTTCCACAGCGTAGACAAGACCTTTATTATCCTTGACCAACGAAACAAGCATAAATGATAATCGACAACCTAAAATGGTTGGACAATGGTCGACTGTAATAAGTGAAATATTAATGAATGAATAACCAGGAGGGAGAGAGTGTACTGACTAGTTACTAGTGACGACAAACTATAGGAAACCAACCTAGTCGGGTCTATTTCGACATTCGTGATCAATATACAGCGAGCGAATATGTCTCGACAGCAAGGATGAACGGGGGTCCCTCTACATTGAAGCGTACGACAGAGGTCATAGTGAGAGGCGGGAGGATTACCGGCAAAACAGCGCTTTTGAGGAAAGAGCCAGAGCATATGGCCAGAACGACACGGAGCGCCATTAGGCCTGCCAAGTTTCCAAGCATTTTTCTTTCGACGCAATGAGAGCCTAGGACAAATTTCCCCGAAATGTTTTATGGTATACTTGAGTTGATTGCCTAGTTCATCATAGTGGCGCGGCCCAGAGCCGGCTATTTTTAAAAAGATTCATCCACCTCTAAATAGAAATTCGACAATGTTTACGACGATATCCGAGCATAAATCTGCCTAGTTCCGATACAGAAAGGATAGAAACATTTTTGTTTCGGGCTATCGAGGCGACGATGGACGGGATGGGAATCTCTAAATTATTACCCCCTATCGAATACCTCCTCCTCCAAAAAGTATATACGCGTAACGTAACCAATTTAGAGTGCGCGTCATAAATAAAGATTGATTTGATAGTGGCTTTGGCTTGTTTATGGGCTTTGCCAAAAATACGGCCTACTAGCTCGACAAGGTACGTTGGCTATATTTCACAAGATCGCATTAGTTAATGATGAGAGTATTTGGTGAAATTTGTTCAATTTATACACGTCCAAATTGAACCAACAATGTTTCGCGGGAAAATAATACACTTGTGGAAAACTCGAGCGCGCAGCAACACCTTCTGTCCTATTATTGATTCCTTGAACTACGTTAAAAACTACGCCTGGTGTAAAAGATTTGGAGCACAGAGTTTATTCCGACTCTAGCCTAAGTACAGTGTACAAGACTTCACGCCAAACGGTGAATTACCGAAATGTAAACACGATCGCGTAATTAGGAACGATCGGAACATCCTGTTTAGTGACGTGTCTCTGATGTCCTTCCGTTTGTCATTCGTCAAAATTTTCGCTACAAATCGTTGCTGACTGTTTGTCCATAATTGATTCTGATGATATTTGTTGTACTTCGCAATGATAAGTATCAAGGTCCTCTTATAACCCGCAGATATCGAACGTTTTATCGCTTGACGTAATTACGAAACTGACCAATTTAATCAAAGCCCATGAAATTGTTTAAACAATTATATATCCAACGAATGATAATTTTGGCTTTTGAAAGCCTTATTTTCCAATTTCAAATGATTATTCGACCCTTTAACCACGAAGAACGACACAATTTTTATCCCTTAAGTAAAAATGACTTTTACTTCGTGGATCTTATGCCCAGTTTGTCAAAATATAATAGAAGAAATATAATAAAATGGTTACGCGACTACCATAAAATCCGCCATTTAGAACGAACCGTACAGGTATGAAAGTAAATATAAATTGTACTCACTTCCAGAGGAGATAGGAGGCGACTAGGATGGCGACCAGAACGACGGAGGAACAGACGACGATGATAGGCAGCGAAGGGAAGGCGGTTTGCGTGTACTCGGCGCCGACGGGCTCCAAGTGGCAGAACTGCAGGTCCGACTGGTCACCGGCGGCCCCGTTCCGGCACAAGTCCAGCGAGGGTGGCGGCGGGGGCGGTGGAAGCAAGAACTGAGGCGGCGGAGGTGGCCCGGGACAGTCGCAGTAATTGCGTTCGGACACTTCCTCCGAATCCCAGAAATGACTCAAATCCACCAAGCTCTTCTCATCGGCGTCCATGACAAGCTAACCGCGAACGCCGGTTGCCCCCAGACAAACTTAACCCTGTCAAAGAAAAAAACGATCAGGATTAAGAACCTTGTCACCAAACAGTAGGTGGATACTTTTAGCTTGTTCCGCTACAAAAGGTTTGTACACCTTTTACGCTAAATTACACTATTCGCTTGTTCCGCATTACTCTACACTGTCAAGGTCAAAGTATTGGGGTTATACACTTTTTACTCCTCCTCAAAAAGCAGATTTAATACAGTAAAAGCCTCTTTTTCGTTCAAGCTGAACTTTTCTGTTTTAACAATTACATAATTGAATTATCTTTTTCTTATTAGGCTGAACGTTCCTCTAGAGCTTAAATTAATTTTGATAAATATAATATTAATAGTTAACGAGATATAAGGTCCTAACTAAAGGGTAGTTTGGACACTTGCCCAACTTGTTTAGCTCCGGGGGTCCGAATTAAAACGTAATAACTTACTTTTAATTTAAAATTGTCAAAATTATTTTACGCACTAAACCAGAGGCTGTTCTACACTTAAATATTAATTTTATAAGTTAAAATACAAAATTAAAAGAGTTCAGCTTGAAATAGCGCGAAAGTAGACAATGGCCACTGTAGTCTTCCCCCTTAAAGAGAGTAAACTGATAATATCATCCGCTTATCCAGAATTTATCTGCTAAAATGGCCACAAGCAGTCATTATAGAAAAACGTTTTTACTCTGACTCGTACTATTCTCCACCACAGAATAAGAGTAAAATGACGTCATGGCGATACTCTTCTTACCCTACTTCGGGATCCAAGAACAAGCGACGCTATCTGCCTCATAAAACATCATACACATTTTCAAGAAATACAATACTGACTCAGATACAGAATTATTTAAATCAAGCCAAAAACGAATACGCCACGAAAGTAACATTTATAAGTACGCGGGACCATAAATCTACGACCGAAACTTCAATTAAATTCCACCTAAACAATTACTAATGAGGGTTTTGTCAGTGTTTTTTTATTACTATTTAAAAAAATAAACGTTTTTAGAGCTTTTAGCGAAATTACGACTGCAGAACCGTAATAAGACAAACGCGCGCCAAACAATTTCGCCGGCATTCATTTAGACAAAAATTCCATAATGGGGGTTGAGACAGAAGGGGCGGCTGGGACTGCTAAGACAAAGGAGAGGGAGGGGTGAAGGGGGAAGCTAGGGGGTTGGCGGAATAAAAGAAAAACAGTGGAGGGGACGACAGAAGGAAAGTGGGGGTGCTTAAGTCTGAAACAAACGCGCGCGGACTTTTCGGGCCAATTAAATAAATGAGGAAATGTCTCGACAATCTCGCCGTTCTCTCCGAGCGACTCTTTTGGGCAAGAAGACGAAACATTTATAATTGTGTCACCAGTAATTATCAGTCTACAACATTACTCACCCCGTGACAAATTGTCTTCTTCAATGAATGAGAGAGAGGTCCGTCGGTCCTCTTTCAGACACTGAGGAACGAGGAGGGACAACGGATAAGCTCCATTTTTGGGGGAAAACGCGGCGTCAACGAGGCCCGCTTTTCTCAATTAATAATAGTCCACAAAGAAATCTAATTTATTGAGCGCCTAAACGCGGAGGCATACCGTCCTCTTAGAAATTTGGGTGGATATACAAATCGCTTACAAAGAAACTTTTTCAGTGGGCGTTGACTATAGCAATGTTTTCTACCACAACCGTTCGCGGGAAATTATTATTCAAATCGGGGTCAATAACGCCAGAGTAAATGTAAACGGGATAAGAAGAGTATTGCCAGAGTAAATGTAAACGGGATAAGAAGAGTATTGCCAGAGTAAATGTAAACGGGATAAGAAAAGTATTGCCAGAGTAAATGTAAACGGGATAAGAAAAGTATTGCCAGAGTAAATATGGAACTAGTAGTAGTAATATATCGCATTTTAAGTTGAATAAAAACTTGTAGAGACTAACATTAATAGTGAGTGTAGGGAGCTGTTGGCTCGCTTGCCACCACCACCCTCCTACGCATCGTAACCCGGTCACCTGTTTAAGGCACTAAAAGTCGGTAGATGACTTGGGCCTAAGGTGGTGCCTTGAGTATAAGCCTAGCTGATTATTATTCCAAGTTACCTTTAAACAAACAAAATACTATAGCTAACATACACTTAAAATTGTTAGTGAATGTAATATGTTAATTAAAAATTAGGTTACGACATTTCTTTATATATTCAGCATATTAAACTTACGATTGTTAGGAATGAGATCTTGTTTAAGCGAATTGAAAATATTAAAAAGGGTGACCGTTATCGACGGAAATTCGCCAGAAAATATTACTTTACGGTACCAATTGTTCTTACTAAATATAGCAACTTTTTAATAATGACGCTTCGTATGGCGTATTAGCCACCCCAGGGGAGACAAAGCAACGAAATACGAAACCCGATATCAATACAAATATGTCGAATTTAATAACGTCTTTATCGGGATGAAAGTAGAGTATAGCAGAGTGGAAAACATGCCGTCCTGAAGGAGGTCGTCGCGGAGAAACAGCCGCGGAAAAACAATAGTTTTTTTTTAACAGTTTAATGATTTCCAATAAACTCATAAAAAAGAAGAGTCGAGAAAACATCTGTTATCGAAAAGGAGCCCCGCGTCTATTTGATCAAAAACTGGGAAACAAGCCATAGGGCCTAGACGCCATAAATAAGACTATCGTTCTCGAGATTTGATTCCGGAGGTCTTCTTCATCCGAAACACGCGAAAGGGAGAAAAAAACTCGCGTGTATGGCGCTTCTAAAGAAACCCGATCGGAAGAGCCATTGATACTCCGGTCTATACTAGCGTGGCTTAATCTGTCAGAGTTTGATATTGGAATGAAGGCCCGTGACATAGTCCCCATACCCCGAGAGGAATCAAACGCGTCGATGACGTGTTGAGACTACGGCCTTCCACTACCCCCGGCCCCGTCTCGCGATCTTCCGTACGCCAACTACTTTTAAAAGCCAGCTTATAAGGCGACACTTCAGTCGCGGCGGGCTAGGAGGGAAGCTAAGCTACGAGTCGAGTGCCAGCTGAGCTAGTATCCTTTCGGACTACGTGTGTCGAATCTTAGTCGAAGACACTTTCTTCGCTTTGCTCGTTTGGTTGGTTGGCGTCGCGAATTCGTCTGATCCTTGTACGCCAGTCCCTAAGCTACATTCTAATTCCAAAAAGTACCGGTGTATGGCGCTTTCCTATCAATACTCGATTACCGTCTCGAGGATAACTATACGAAGAGAGAGAATATGTTGAGTCGGGATTACGGCCGGAGATCCCCGATCGCTCTCAACGTGCCAACTCGCGCTCTCTTACCTCAGATCCGCCAGAAAGGGGTTTTGAATAATTCGGATCCTGGGAAATTACCGCCCTCCCACTACTCGAGATTCAGCGTAGTGTTTGCGTAAAGACGTGTCCCCCCGCGAGATTTTCACGTCTGTTGATGTCTTCGAGCGTGGAGCCAAAATCACCAGCTCCCGCTGTACATAATACATAAGACTGCCAAGGTTGGAATATTCGCTTTTTGCGCCGCCGTAATAATGGTTCCTCGGGGTTCGTCGCGATTTCCCCGATCCAATTTCGGAGTCTATCGCAGCCCCGATATTATTCTTACACTAATGGCAATACGTTACATTAAATATTCATTGATTCCGTATGACATCGGCGCCTGCAATATGACCGAGAGAAAAACTACTGAATTTGTTTTGAACAATTGAGAAGCCCGCGCGATACTAGGCCAAACAACAAATGCAAGTATATAAAAGAATGCCTCATGTTCTCATATTTATATTTTTTTCCAAAATGAAACTTAAGAAGCCCTGGCACATCCCCGTAAAATCCTTCGTTACCTCCCCTCTATCGGAAAGGGTACGAAAAGTGAGCCAAGCAACGTCATTTGCATATTAACAGAGTCCAAGGTTATTGATACATTAAAAACTTAATTAAAATCAATAACTTTTAATATTTGTTCAAAGACGTTGATTTTCGCACACAAATCTTTCGAATCTAATACTTCAGATTCTCAGATTCGCGAACTTTGACCTTAAATATATCAGGTCATATTTCGACTTTCAAAATTCGTGCTATTAAACGACCTAGGAACCAATCCGTTGTCGAATTGTTCAAAATGCCATAAAAATCGATTGATAAAAATCCATTTGAAAATTAAAGACTGGGCACGAAACGCTTCAAAAATACAAAAACTTAATAGGGACAAGAACCTAAAAAATTAGTAAACAAAGTACAGAAACCCCCGGTTTTGGGCCCTAACTTAGGTACTACAAAATAAAAATTTAAAAAAACAATCTTAAATGGATAAACAGTATAAACAGCGAAAATATAAAAAAAAACACCATAAAAAAGAGCAAAAATACCATTAAACTACGAAGTCCATCAAATAACGAACTATCAAACTCCAGCTAAAAACACTAGTAAAAAATAACTCGATATTGTTTTAATACCTGTTCTGATTTAACTTTGATTTTCTTGATTTCTCTTTTTTGTAATACCTAATTGAATCTATAATTTAACCCGCAATTGACTAAAGCATTTAAAAACACCCCCCTAAGTACAAGTACTGCTTAGGTAGGGGGGTTCTGTTGTGCACTATTTTATGTACTACTTTATTTTCAAAAACATTTTCAAGCGCAATAAACAATAATAATAATTAAAACAAATATTACAATAACAAAAGGGATCGAAGCAAATATAACGATAAAATGAATTTAATACGGTAGTTTTTGCTAAAGTCGGGCTATTCCATATTGAGGCGCCTAGCGCCATCTTCCGTATTTTTTCCATCATTTCATCCGCCAAAAGAGCGATCTTCGATAATGAACGTTTTATTTTTTCATTGTCACGCACGAGAGCAACATTTTTTTATTCCTTCTATATAAAGGATTCTTAGCTAGCACAAATGAAGCCTTAAGTGCAGCCCAGGGTCGAGGCGGGGGACGAGGCGAGAGAGCGTCTATGACAAGTGACAAATTAATACGGCTCCTCTCCTGGCCCCATCTAGCGGCAGGCCAGTGGAAGGAGCAGCTCTCTCTCTCTTTGCTCAATAATTTGGGAAGTCTGGCCGGATTTTAATTAAGAAAGTATGACACCGAGCGACGCGCTCTCTGGTGAACTCGGGACGAATTAGCGAGAGAAATTCCTATTATAATCCCTTTCCTTCCTTCAAGTTCGTCGTGCCTTTTCTTCCACCTTCGCCCCCGCTAAACTCATAAGCATTCTTTTCTTTACGTCGACACCCCCCCGTTTCATTGTCAGAGATTCAGAATTTCTGAACGCGTTCGCCTATACACCGGCATTATGTTAGTCGAGTTCAAAGCCACTTCACAGTAATTACAAAGCGTGGACAAAGAAATTTTGCCGAGGACGAGATTTTGGCCGTCCACTTTCTCCATCGCTATATAGTCATACATTTCTTAAATTTTGGAGTAACCCTCAACTTGACTGTACTAGTGGAAATTAGTAAATGGGGGGGAGAGAGAGAGAGAGAGTTTAAAATGAAGGGCAGATTGCGTAACTAAATTCTAGTCGGACATTTTCATATTCATTTTTGGGAGAACGGTTTCTGGCGTGAAGTTTATTTAAGTTACATCAGCATAACGCGCTTCATTCTCTGGAAGGAATGATTTAGTAATAATTCTTATACGCTTTTATTTTTCGACCGTAATGTGGCAGACACAAATAATTGCCGCGAAATGTGCTATAAGGAGAATTCCCACATCGGATTCTTCGTAACAGCAAAGTAAAAGACTGCTATTTTTGACGCGTTAAATTGTTACTCATTCCAACATCAAGTATAGCAACGATTACGGACATAAGTTACTTGCAATTTGTATTTGTAATATAGAAGTGCTTTGTAAAATAGAAACTTAGTTAATTTGATTTTATCGATAACAAAATTAGAAAAATTAACCCCAAATTATTATTTTGCAAGAATTCTAGTTATCAGGAAATAAAAATTAACCTTTCCAATTTTTTTCCAACATTTTCAGCGCTATATTAACAAAAATTATAATAATATCAAAAATCAACCGTTTAAATTTCGGTTACGAACTTGAGCCTGAAATCAATCCAACTATATTTTCTATAAATAAATTGTCATTTGCAAATTGTTGACGTCAGCAGGGTTCGTACAAAATTTCCGGAATTAAATTCCATGACATTTCCAGGCTTTCCCCGACCAAATTGCCAAATTTTTCCTGACCATTTTTGTAGAATAAATGAAGGTTTTGAGGTCAAATCTTGAAAAATATTGATTACGTATTTTTGATACATCTTTCAAAAATTATTTCCCTGATTTGTTTTGGTGTCATTTTAAAATTCCCTGACTATTCCCTGAGCTTTTGGAAACATTTTCAAGTCCCCTGACTTTTCCAGGATTTCCAGGTCGTGTACGAACCCTGGTCAGTAAATGACGTTCTACCATAAATGGGGTGGCGGAGTGGTTAGCACTTTCGCCTCGCAGCAAGAGAAGCCGGGTTCGATCCCAGCTTGTAGCACTGGGTGAAAACTCGGAACAACTCCTTCCGTGTTGAGATAGCAAGTTATCTCCCCACTGGTTTAAGGAGTTTTCCCTTGAGATCTTAGGTTTCCCGTTCTATAAAAACGTGTAGAGGTTAACGGTAATAGTTAGTGTCGGGAGCTGTTGGCTCGCGTCGCATGCAGGGCTTGCCACCACCCTCCTACGCATTGTAACTCGGCCACCTGAATTAAAAAGTGTTTTCATAAAATCCGGCTATGTTGTTTCCCCCCCCCCCCCGACAAAAATTGCCCCCTCAGTCTTTGATGGTAGTTCAGTTCAGTACGATCCAGTTCTAAAACAGTCGGCGCGACTCGAATAAATGTACGTCAACAAGCTGGCAAACATGTTTCCTGAAAAATCAATAAAAACCCAAGACTACCGACCGTTGCATGTCGCTTCCTAAAGTATACCACCTCCTAGGCAGTTCTTTGATGGGGGTTTTATGAAAACACCTATTGGTGCCTTAGGTATTAGCCTAGCTGATTATTATTATTATTAAAAGTCGCTTGATGACTTAGGCCAAAGGTGGTGCCTTGGGTATTAGCCTAGCCTAGCTGATACGTATATTTAAAGGACAGTTTTCACGCGTCTCAATTTCCCATTTCAACTCTCAAATCCTCGAACGTTTCAGCGTCGTTTCGTCTAATGTCGGAAGTGAATCGAGTAACGGTCCGTGACCATATTGTTCCTAAATAACCTACACATGTTTGCGGTGGTAGTGTACACCGCTCGGTTAATGAGAGGTTGGCGGAACAAGCGGTTCGTTTATGCGGGACCAAAACGGCGGAGGATCGTCTTCGGCGGCGTTGTTGGGGCTGCGAAAGATGGAAGCGCCAGCCACGGAATGCATCCATCAATGACACCCGAAGAGAAACGAAACCGAGAATGCCACACTATTCCAACGACGACCTAAGCCCAACAACTATATTATTTCATATTTTTTCCGCTGTCGCCGAGAGGCCCCGCTAAGAGGCGTTAGTGTTGTGACTAGCTAGATCGCGCGCCAAATAAAAATAGTCAGTAGAGAGAGAGAATATATATTCTTCGAACGACATCGAGGAAAAAGAAGAATCCGGGCGCGGCGTGGCTATTGAGCAAGAAGAGCCCCATATATTTAACCACGGATGGCTGCAGTTGGCCAACTTTGACTCGACGGTGGTAACGGCGATGGCGGGGAGCGCGAGTTGGCCCGGGATATATCCGACGCGTCACGATTTAATTAGGCGTGACGCGAGATCCATCACCCGACGTGGGCGGGGCTACAACCACCGCGTATTCCCCCTTCCACTCGACGGAGATTTTTATTGCCAGAAAGCTCCCAGTCAAAGCCCATTTTGTGCCAAGATAACACTCCAATTGTTCCAGCCTCTCATCAGGTCAAATAATAGACTAAAAATTGATCCAAAACGTTCGCTATAGTACGCTCTTGAATAGTAGGCTTTTATTTGAGGTCGCTACGCTTGTCCAAGGTTGTATCTCTTTAGTGCTAAATCGACTGGTAGCGGTCTAGGAATGAACCACGCACGTTAAATTAAATACACGTTGCTTTATGGAAGGGTTTACATAATTCTAAACATTTTAATATTAAAAAAGCCTGACACGAATTGGTGTTTCGTTCATATAAAACGATAAAAATAAGAAGTATAAAATGTTTTAACTGCATCACGAACGTAAGTTATTGAAGCGCTTTACATGCAACTAGGAGTAACAAACACAGCACCTCACACAAGGAGAACGCAACCCGTCAAAAGTTACTGTAGTGCATTTTTTTGTGTACATTTTCCATTGGTTGAACGCTTTAGCGCCGGCTGCCGTCGGAAGGGGAAAAATTCAGAAATTGCCTTCCCCATTTCCGTAAAACGTTCAGCGTAAAGATTCGTCCAATGAAATTTGTACACAACCCCGCGTTAGCGTGTTTAAAGGCTAGCTGCGTTCTCCTTGTGTTTGTTGCTCCTAGCTTGCACGAGGGTTTCAGATGCCGAAGCGGTTCGCGACTGCAGTCAATCAAGAGCTACTGCTAAGTGACGTAGACAAAACATTATCACATGACCTCCCGTATTTTATGGAAACACCTATAGAAAATTATTAACGGGTTATGCGGGGGCTACTCACTTCCGGTAATGTTAAAAACTAAACCAAAACTATTGACTATCACGCGCAAAACAATAACATCTAGAAGCTAAAGTTTATATTTATATTTTACATTTTTCGTGCACTATCTTTTTAATTAAACACTGATAACGTTTTTCCCTCAAGAAGAACGAAAAAAATTATGGTTAACGTAATAAACCCTCTTTGAAAACAAAGCGCAGTCTCAAGATGTTTGGTGCTCGAGTAAGAAACCCACAGCCACACTAGACTTTTTTCAGCGCGTATATAAATTAGCGGAAGCTAATTTGTTCGCGTTAAAACGATCTGGCCTAGCTTTTGACTTTGTCTTTTTTCTTATCCAATTAATCATAAGTAATTAGTGGCTGTCGAGTATCTAGGGCGCTAATTAATCTCCACTTGACCTCTGGCTCTTGACCCTTATTAACGCCACGACACAGCTACAGGAAACGGTATAGAGCTAGAACCAACGTCTACTTAGGATTCCCAAGATTCCACTCAGCAGGCCTCCAAACTATTATACCGCGTACACAAAGTGCAATGGTCCATGGAGAGAGTAGTGTTTGGAGACAATCCTTAACAAACGTGACATTAAAATAATTTGAGTAATCTTGCAAAAACTGCGCTAACTAAAAGCCAGTTTAGAACATTAGAACTCAAGGCTCCAGCTTAGACCCAAGTCATCGAGCGACTTTTAACAAGCCATTATACCACAAGCTCTTCATGCCACGCGAGCCAACTATTACCGTTAACATCTACAATTTTTAAAGGAAAGGGGAAACCAAGAACTCGAGATTTCACACAGCGCTACAAACTGGGATCGAACCCGGCTCCTCGTGCTTCGAGGCGAACGTGATAACCACTCTGGCAACCCATTTTAAAATCCATAATTTGATTCTTACTTTTTAGCAATATATTCGAGACGCGAAAAACTAAAACTTAGTTGGAACTCTTAAAAAAGCAACAGGGTTGCCACAGTTTTTTCACAATCAAATTCCCTGACTTTTCCAGGTTTTCCCTGACCATCTCCAGATATTTTTCCCGACTTTTTTTGTGCCAAGATTTTGTATTTTTAAGAAAAAAATCCTATTGCAACCGAAATTAAATTCCGACATTTCCTGATTGTGAAAATTCCCTGACTTTAAGACTAATTTTTAAAATTCCCTGACTTTTCCCTGATTTAAAGACTAATTTTTAGAATTCCCTGACTTTTCCCTGAATTTCGGAAATTTTTAAAATTCCCTGACTTTTCCCTGATTTAAAGACTAATTTTTAGAATTCCCTGACTTTTCCCTGAATTTCGGAAATTTTTAAAATTCCCTGACTTTTCCCTGATTTAAAGACTAATTTTTAGAATTCCCTGACTTTTCCCTGAATTTCGGAAATTTTTAAAATTCCCTGACTTTTCCCTGATTTAAAGACTAATTTTTAGAATTCCCTGACTTTTCCCTGAATTTCGGAAATTTTTAAAATTCCCTGACTTTTCCCTAATTTAAAGACTAATTTTTAGAATTCCCTGACTATTCCCTGAATTTCGGAAATTTTTAAAATTCCGACTTTTCCCTGATTTTTACACCCATATTAGAATACCCCGACTTTTCCAGGAATTCCAGGTACCGTGGCAACCCTGAGCAAATTTATAGCGAATAAGTAGATACGTCCTTACCTCAACCAATCATTTTCGACTCAATTTCGAGACACGATAATTTCGCGTGATTTTCCCCTTCGTATAAAAAAACATTAAGAGCAGCTATTAGTAAAAACGGAGGAAGCAAGAAGAAGATAGGTCTTAAAACCAATTATATAACGGGTTAAATAATTACGGCGGGAACTAATTATCATCCTTGCCATGGAGCGAAATTATCCTAGCCCAGCAAAAGGCCTCCAATATTAACACCATATCATAGACGAATAAAAAGGCGAACGAGGATAAGGGGGGGGGGTGAATTCGTAGACTATTAGGCGTTGTTTCTCGGCTAAAAAAGGGATCAAAGCGACCAAGCTCAGGTACTAAAGAAGAGAGAGAACGCTTCTAATCGACGGTATAATTTACATGAAGAACTTGCCCATCACGGTGGTATGGCCGCCAAAGGAGAAGCTCGGGGAGAGAGGTTGAGTACTTTCTCTCCATAATGGTACTATTAAAATAGGAAAATGATTTTCCAGCTACGTGACACCAGGGCCTTTTCGCCCTCCCAACTCCCTCTTCAAGCACCATTCATTCTTATACGCGCCGATAAAAAAATATATTATAAAAGTTAGGAAAATAATTACATTAGATTCAATTACCAGAGAGTAAGAAAAAAGCTCACTCGAGAGCGAATGGACTACGTGGTTTAAAATTACCGATTAAAAGAGTAAAAGGTGGTGCTCGGTTTTCGAAATAACCGTAAGCGCGTGGTGGAGCGAGCGGGGAACGAAAAGCTCGTGGTTTTTCGAGCTGACGTCACGCGCAAGTGCTCTGGCGATAAACGAATCGATCGGTTTAAAAATAAAAAAATGATGTACGAAAGATTCCAAAAATTTTATTAAATAGAGTTTTTGATTGCAATTACGGGGGGCAAAGCCGGTTTTTAATTAAAAAAAAATGGGCGAGATTAAAAAACGGAGTGAGGAGGAGAAGAATCAGTGCTTCGTCTGAAAGAAAGTTCATATTGAAAGGAAGACGAGACGCGGGCGGGGACATGACGGATGGGATGGCTGAAAAGGTCTACACCGACGTTTTCAAGGGTGGACGGACGCCAAGGGAAACTAATCTGGCGAATACTAAATCCAGACGGGTTCCCCTCCTCCCCGAGACTTAGTCCTTTTCATGCAAATAAGGATTTCTTAAGTGGATTTTCATTTATTTTTTTATTCTGATTTTTATATATTTTTTTAAGGGCTCTAGGGGGGATTTGTAATTGAGTCATCAATATCCCTCGCCGAGACCCGTTTTTGGTCGGTCGGGAGTCGCTGCGGTGGGTAACGGGTATTTTACCAGATAGATAGTCTCTATTTTGGGCCTTTTTATCAGTTCAAGCCCACACGCAACTTCGAAGCTCATTACGTTCGCGTCCGAGTCAAGTGAGTTAAGTGACGCCAGCGATTGTCGTCAGTGTTTCAGTCACCCTGAAGCCGACAAAAACCATGAAGTTGGTCAGTAAAAATGTTGGGTAATTTAATTTAGGAATTTATTTTTTGATTTTTGTGGTTTGAAGTCATGATCATTAAGGTATTCTTAGCTCCACGAATTTTCTGTTCTATGAGTATTAATGTGAAAGATTTAGCTTTTCAGCTGTGATGTTGCCGAGACTTCAGCTGGAGCAATAAAATCACAAATGTCATTTCACCAATTGATCATTGACGTTGATTTGTACATCTAGACCCTCCCAATGTTTTTTCCTCCGTTAGCAAAAACTGGTTTTTGTTTAAAGGTTACTTAGTTCCGCATTGTAGTTATCGCTAGCCTTTTCTTTCAGTGATAACCGTAAAATGTGTTGGAAATTTGTTTTATGAACTTTGCTCTAGAATTTGTTACAGTAACTTTGCTACCAATTTTCTAAGTGAAACAGTTACATTTCAGATTTCAGCGATAACCATAAAAGGAGTCTAAAATCATCGTAGACCTTTAACCTATCCTGTAATTTTAATACTTTGAAATTTGACAAATTTCCAGTTTCTTGGCAGTTTCTCTACTAGGCATACACTGGACTTAATTTAGAGTTACCATAATGGAGAAAAACCGAAAAAAATACAAAAATGAACCACGAAAAAATGGTTGAAGCTAGTGATCTTGTCCGATTTTTGGGGCATCACCAGTACCGTTCGGAACCAGGCCCGTTCCAGAGACAAGAATCGAAGGCAACGGAGAAGTAAGTTCGGGAGAAGAAAAAGTTGTTCATTATTGGTAAGGAACGGACGACGGACTTCATTTCGCGGAATTGGCGTCGCTGAGCGAGGATAGACTGACGAAACGGGAAACCGCGACCATTAACAAATACGCTAACTCCGGTTTGTAAATTTTCATCGGGGGAAAGAGTTAACGGCAAACCAAGGTGGAAGCGAACCCGACTCAACCTTCCGAGAGGAACATACCGGGGCTAAAAAAGAAAACAAGCAATTTTCCAAGTTCTTCTCTCGAGCTGGCTCGCCGCCGTACCGGCTAGTGTAAACGGAAGCTGACAACTCGCGAAAAGCCGAGGAAAGGGGGTAAAATGCGCGTACTCGAAGGCCGCGCCTCGCCGTCAGTTGGCGTTGGTCTTTCGGGGGTAGCCGGAATATAGCGGGCATGGCCAGGCCGAGCTTGGTCGTTTATCTTGGAGCGCCATTTCTCAAAACGACCTAGGAACACCTTCCCCGTCGAAGAAGAGTAGAAAGACCCCCCCAAAAGGGGAGAGAGGCCGAAATTAGGGAATGGAGGAATGGCGGGGAGGATGGGAACACTCGAAGGGCGAAGGGGGGGGGGGGAGGAGAGCGTGGCTTGTGCAGGTGCCTCGTTATTAGAGACCAACCGAAGCAAAAAAGACATGTCGAAGAAAAGATTCTTTTGGTTTCCGAGCTTTTGGGGCCTTTGAATAAACACAGAAATACAAGCCTCGATTTTTTTTATTTCTCTATCCGACACTCGTGGCCCGGCTGATGGTTCAATCGAGCGTCGAAGAAGGTAAAGTCAGCGCGATGCGAACCGGACTTTCGCCCAACATATTCCCGGTCTAAACGTTAACTTTCAGCTTAGCCTATGCTCGGGAAGACTTTAAATTCCCCAAATTGTTGTAAAGCGCTTAAAAATCTGGTGTTGAAAGGAAACTAGGTCATGAAAAGATAATTAGGGTCGGGCCATGACCAGAGGGCTTCGAGGTATATTAAGGAATAATTTCGGTACTTCAAACTCTGTTTAAAAATTAAGAAAAGGGTGAGTGGACCGAAACGAATCTTCAAAGAACATATCGAGTATACACTTACACGAGCGAGTCATTACATTTTGTTGATCGAAGGTAAGAATATAATAGCCCACTCTATGAAGTAACATTGGCCTCCTTGTTTAGATGTATCGGGCGCGTCACTCTTGACGTAGAAGTGACGTTACACTATGATAGCCAATAGACGCTAGCATCTAGGAGCAACAAACACAGCACCCCACACAAGGAGAACGCAACCCGTCCAAAGTCGTGGATTTTCTTGTGTACATTTTTCATTGGCTAGACGCTTAAGCGCCTGCTGCCGTCAAAAGGGGAAAATTCGGAAATTGTCTTCCCCCCCCCCCGCCCGTACAACGCTCGTCCAATGAAATTCGTACACAACCCTTCGTTAGCGTTTTTAAAAGCTTGCTGCGTTCTCCTTGTGTTTGTTGCTCCTAGCTAGCATAAACTCTATCCCTTATTTAACTTTTCAAAAAGTTCCACGCGCGTCTTGATATTTTAGCGTAAACGGGCTCGAGCTCAAATAAAAAAATGAGAGAGACTTTTACGCTAAAATATGAAAGAGCGCGTGGAACATTTTAACAAGTTGAACACGACATTAATTAAAATTCGACGAGTCGTCCTTTTTATAAAGATCTAAGCTTCAAAACTGAACTGAACTCCGACGTATCTCGTAACGAAAGCGGTACATTAAAACAACTTCGGCAAGCGTAATGATTTTATTGAAATCCTTATTCGAAACATACGACAAAAAATCACTTACTAAATTAAACGCCTGATAAATGACAACAAATCGATTCCGGAGGCGATATAACTTTCGTACTAACAGCGCAACTTCTTTACAAGTTCATTTTGACGTTAATCGTTGAAAAGACGCCAATGACAACAATCGAGAGAAAAAAATTATAACGAACTGAGACAGAAAGGACTGTCAGACGAGGGTAAAATCTCGCGCGGCGGCTAATATCGAGATTGAATCGAATGTCCGCCCACCTCGGGTAAACAAGTCAATCCAGACGCGACTTAGCTAAGGATATTATCGACGGCCTCGGTCGAGTTACCTGACACGCCGAACAAGTTACGAGCGCCATAATGGGCAAAAATAAGGAGGCGCCCTGCTAAAACAAAAGCGGAATATTCACGTTTTTCGTCGTAGCCGCGATAAAGCCACGGTGAAGCCTCGCCCTCGCTGATAATACGCTATTACAGATAAGGATAGAAAGCAATACAGGGACGTTGTCGTGTCACTCCAAGTTGTCACTGGCTTCCTTTACACGGAGAAAAACTGTAGAGTTCCTGATTACGGGGCAAATATAGTCAACTTCGATAAGCGACGACGACCCAAGAAAATGTAATTTCCTGCACACGATTATCCCTCTTCAAAAAAAAGGACTTGTAAGACTACAAAGTTTAGCGTTATTGAAATTTTTATCCGGTCGTCAACACCGAAAATTTCCAAAAAAGCGAAGAAATTGACTGATATCAGTTACAAAATATCTTACTTAATCTTAAAGTGAAAATAAGAACTTTCAACCTTTTGAGAAACGCTATAAAAATTATTACCGCAAGTGTTTGTAGTAAAACATTACCAAATCCGGTATTCGAATATATATGTTAGTAATACGAGAATTATATCCTTGGAATATACAATATTATTCACGTCAACCGGTTATCTATTTTTCAAGTCAATTAAAATGAAACTATGCCTAATTATAACCAACAACTTTCTCGTATACTTTGTTGTTGTATACTGAAATATCCGTGTATGAAAATTAAATTTAATATAAGACAGTATTAGATACTCAATGCCAATCGCCGCGAAATGTATGTTAATAAAACAAGGTGACTGCGAACAGACGACGGGAAATTAGTTTTTAGACAATTTAATGAGGATATTGGCATCTAGTATTTTAGTATAAATTTCTCAATATTATCAGCCGACACTAGAAGGTGTTTCATAACTTCATTCTGGTCTTATCTACTTTAAAATACCCCCCCCCCCCCTCTTCCCCCGCGGAATCTATCAAGCGTTGCCTTAAATGTAACCCTTTGGCTTATTTCAATGTCATGAATCAAAGAGTCAATTAAAAAGGCTCCCCAAAAGGAGATACAGAATAGTTTTATAGCTTAAATGTTACCCGAGATTAACAGTATAAACGGGAAGAGGTTCGTCTAGCCTTCGAGAATAGTAATAGGTAAGTTCTGTTTTTAGGTATAGATAGAGACGCGAGTAGAAAATGTTTAAAGAGCTCGGGGGAAGGTCATATTATTTATTCCATTTTTTTGGCGAGGGGAGTTGCGGTACCGGTGCAATCTCGTTTCTTTGTGTTTTCGCCCTGAGCTAGATGAGTTCCGCAAATGACTTCATTTTGTCTTCTCTCTGTGTTTCTCCCAACACCCTCGACACGGTGGTTTCCCCCGACCCCTAACCCCCCCCCCCCCCCTCGCAAAACCAGCGCTGCCATCTTTGGGGTTGTATAGAACGTTATATATTAAGTTGAATTCCGTTGTGTCATAGATAGGGTACCCAACAGATCCCCCCCCCCCCAAAAGCTGGGGAAACCATACAAAATATGGTCAAAATTGTATTTGTCAATAACAAAGTTCAATATTTAATATAAAAATAACTGGATTTTCATATTTCTGAAGTTTAATTCAAACCAAATACTCATTGAGAAAAGTAGTATATAAATTGGGTACCGGGCACCAACATAATTATAATTAACATGGGATATAATTTTGACGGTATCTCACCGGGCACCGTGCCTCATAGAATTAACATGTTATATTATTTTGACGGTATCTCACCGGGCACCGTGCCCCATAGAATTAACACGGGATATTATTTTGACGGTATCTCACCGGGCACTGTGCCCCATAGAATTAACACGGGATATTATTTTGACGGTATCTCACCTGGCACCGTGCCCCATTGAATTAACACGGGGTATTATTTTGACGGTATCTCACCGGGCAACGTGCCCCTTCTCTCGGTTATATGCTACTACTGAGAAATGATAGTGACATAAGATTATGGTTATGAAGTGTTTAACCCTTTATAGAAACGTATAAAAACGTTAAAAAATTTACGTAGTTGGTGTTGTGACGCACCAATATTACAGTATAAAGGTTAGTGCGAAAATGACGCACATTGACTTTAAAAAAATTGTAAAAAGCCTAACTTACGTTGACACTTGCCGTCGTGGCGTTTGTTGCATTTATTTAGTCTGAACTAACCTTAAAATAAAGAAATTTGATAGGGGGATAGTCCATAGTTCTCCATAACCTGGGCCTGTTTAAAGCTAAACAATATTTTGGTTAAGTACCGAATTGAACGTCTCCTTTTCATGTATAGCATTAAAATAAGCGCAAACACTTGGGTTTCAAAAGGTATTAAATTACAGGAACCGGTTTTAAAACTCATTCTGCGGCCACTTCTCTGTGCGAATGTGTACGATGAACTTTCGCACCCAAAAGATAAACACATTTAAGCGAAATTGAATAATATTTATACGATAACACCTTAAAACGAATCCGTGTATTGAAATTAGCGTATTTCCTTAGTTAAATAACGCTAAATATAACACTGATCAAACAAATTACGGTCCAAAAATAAATGAATAAAATGAGATAAAACAAAATTAGTGACGCCAATTAGTGAGCTTGAGAATATACAAATTCCACGCTAATAACATTAGCAGTAACATCTATACGATCAGGAATTCATATCTCTACTTGGAATGCTTGGATTTTTCTCTAGTAGGCGGGGCCAAAGCCGTCAGTTATCTTACCATACGACAGGATAAACATTCCAAGTAGAGGTATGGATTCCTGATACGATATTATCCTGGGAACATTAAATTTTCAGCGTGGTAATAATCCCTCAAATAATATGTAAAAAATTAAAAATTTTAAAAATCCTAAAATTAGAAAATATAAATAAAAAAATTGGTCAGATTCCCATGTTATATTCAAAGGGAAAAATTTCCATTTTGTGTTGTCAAAAACATTTATGGTTGCCATGGCTAAACGGTTGCCCATTGAATAAATTCCCTTTAGGGTTTTTCAAGTTACATGAAGGTCTACCAAACCCCCGAGTTTCAACAAAATCGCTGCGTTACACCTCGGGTCGTCTCCTTGTGAGTTGAAATGTTAAAATAACACCAACGAAGAAAGAAGTAAAATAAATAACTTAAAAAAATATGACATTTTAGTATGTATTAAAGTCTCTTTACGCGAATTATTTATTGAGAATACATTTCGCGTAAATATGGTGGGTATAATTGACATTTTCGATTGGGACCAAAGAGCAGATATAGGTATTACATATTATAACAAACAGTGTTATCTTTCTCCCTTCGCAGAGAGAGCTAGAAAGCCAGCCAGAATAGAATGGGAAGGAGAAGAAAATAGGAGGAGGGGGGGGGGGGTTCTTGGTTCAGGCTCATTTAACGTGCAAGTTGCCCTGGGCGAGGAATTGGAATTTGCGAGGGGCGCGCCTTCGTCTCTCATCTCTTTCGGCGCGCTGAGAATGAAAGAAGAACTTGAAATAAAGAACGGGGACGACGCCTCGCTCGCAACTTCCAAAGAGCCTTCCTTTCTTGCCTTTCGCTATCCGCAGCCAGCGCACTTTACCAACAACGGATCCTCTCTTTTTGGCGTTATTAGTATTATTTTTTTTCTTCCAAGTCTTATTTTGAAACCGGACGCGTATCGCGAATTTCACTGTTACGAATTTTAGGTTCTGTTAATATCGAATCATTAGTAATGTTTTGTTAAATTGATCTAACGATAATATACGTTTCGTTAATATTTGAACGTAATTTTATAGTTATTTTGACTTCAAAATTTAAAACAATAGTATATTTTTTGAACTACATTTACCTTTTAAGTTGTCAAAACATATTTTATTAAAGTTTTGGAAATGGAAATGTTTTAATTGAAAATATTAATCTAAATAAATTATTAAAAAATATTAAATAGTATATATTTTGGGCTATAGTAAACATTTAGTTGTCATTACGTAATTCAATAAAGGTTTGGAAATGGAAATATTTAAACTGAAAATATTAATCTAAAATTCTAAAGAAATTATTAAAAATGTTAAATAGTATACATTTTGATTTATAGTTACCATTTAGTTGTCTATACGTACTTTAACAAAGTTTTATAAATTTAAATGTTTAAATTCAATATATTCATTTAAAGAAATTATTTAAAATATTAAATAGTATATATTTTGAGCTATAGTTAACATTAAGTTGTCAAAAAGTACTTTATTTAAGTTTTAGAAATGGAAATGTTTAAATTCAAAATATTCATTTAAAGAAATTATTTAAAATATTAAATAATATATATTTTGATTTATAGTTACCATTTAGTTGTTAATACGTACTTTATTAAAGTTTTATAAATTGAAATGTTTAAATTCAAAATATTCATTAAAGCAATTATTTAAAATATTAAATAGTATATATTTTGAGCTATAGTTAACATTAAATTGTCAAAAAGTACTTATTAAAGTTTTAGAAATGGAAATGTTTAAATAGAAAACATTCTAAATAAATTATTAAACTATAAAAACATATATTGATCTACATATACAATTTAAGTTGTCAAAACGTATTTTAAAATGTTTCAAATTGAAAACAATAATCTAAAGATAATAAAATATTAAAACCGTATACATATATTTTGAGTTATATTTTCCCAGTAGTAACTGGAGGTTTGGAAATTCCAATTAAAAATAAATAAAATATTAGAAATATTTCGTAAATACAGCCAATGATTTTATACATATTCACGTGGTTTTGATTACCCATTTAAACTCTAGCAGCCCCTCGGAATATCATCGTGAATTCCGGATAGATAACAAGCGTTCGAAACACTAAGCGCGCACGACGTTCTTTCCATAATGAGGTTATTAAATGCCTTTCCAAAAAATATCGCCGGGAAAAAGTGATTAATTTTCAAAATTATTCGCGTAGCTGGCTGTCATCGAGCCATTAGCATACCCAAAAAACACCTACGCGCTTGTATGTATAGCGAGTCCGGAGGTTAGCCTCGGAGTAATAAGCAAACTCCTCAGGCTAAGCCAAATTTTAATTTAAATCTTTTTCTTTAATAAATTCGATATTTCAAAGAGAAAGCGTCGTGAGATGGCGTTGCTGGAAACTGCATATTTTTCCAATTTCGACAAACTTTTTTAATAAACTGACGGGTAGTTCCTTTCTTATTAAAATTCCTCGGCCAGGTGAAATCATTTCCGAGCAGTTTTTCCCTCTTCTTTAGATTTTATTTTCCGCTAGCCACCCTCGCTCGCGCTTCCCGGGTTTCGCCAGCATACAGAAATATTTAAATTTTCATTCCCTACCCCCTCTTTTGACCCCTTATAGATTTTTTCATAGCGTCTCCAATGTGGGGGTTTCTTCTACTCGGGTATTGGCAATGCAAAACCCGTTCCGCCAAAGGAAGGGGGAGAGGGAACGGGGGGAGCGGTACAGGGGGCAATAGCCCCCGAATCCACGAAGGTTTCCAGTTTTGTAATAGCACGGGGAAAATATCAAATACATTTCTTTCTGACGCCTGTGCGAGGTAAATATTTGCAGAGTCTTAAGAAACTCAAAAAGCAATCGTCTGAATTCTCTCTCTCCTGAGCGGATCGGATCCCCTTCTCAATTGAGCCGGAGAAAGGGGGGGCTTCGTAGGAGGCTCCCACTTAAATTAAGTGGGAGAACTTTGGGATAAATATTTGGCAGCTTCTTGAATGTGCGATTTAAATATAAAAAGTATCCATTGAAATACTTTTAGGTTTTCGTGGGGATGTATTTGCTCAAAATTAAGAGACGATATCGGAAATTTTTAAGCAATATAGAAATTCCAAATAGAAGCTTTATGACCCTTTATCGCGAATTCTATACTGTAATTTCAATTGAATCAATTTAAATGAAAAAATTAAAGCTAAATAGAATTGCAAGAATTCGGTTTAAAAGCATTAACCTCCGAAAATTATAAAAGTTTTCTTTATTTTACACTTTTGTAAGTTTACAGCATTAAAATAAAAAACAATCAAATATTCCAATTTCGCGTAACGTAACCAAATTTATGACAGTTGAAAACTTCCAAATAGCCCGCGTAAACTCTTTAATTGTGAACTTTGATTCGATAAGATTCCCGAGAGATGGCGGTTTAAAGCTATAATGATAATTACGGCAATTAAGAAAACATATCTGTTGTCATATTCACCCAATTAAACACGAGAATATAGTCAAAAGTGTATCAAGGAAGATAAACTTTCCAAATAGAAGTTACCAGCAGGAAGTAAAGGAGTTAATTCGGTCGGATTAACCCTTTCCGGCAGCCCTTTTCGCTGGCGCATCCATTTACCAATAAATCGAAGAACGAATCCTATCGCGCCAGCCAGCGAGGGAAAAGATTACAAATGAGGGCAAAAAATATTTCATGTCTCTCCTTCGCAGACCACCACCCTCCTTCCCCAGTGATGGCCACGATTGCGCAAGAGCACCGGGAGGGGGCGTTTAAAACATTCCCAAAGCTGCCAGGGAAAGGGACGAGTCCCCTATTTGCATAGAATTGCGATTTTCTACAGCCAAACTTCTCGCCCCCGTTTGCCCCCCTCCCTCTTTCCGTTACACTTTCTCCCGGTTGCCGTTCATGGGGGGGGACTACTCCGTTTGCCCCCCCCCCCGTTCAATGATTGATACTCGAAAGAAAAATAAAGAGGGGGGAAAAGATGCTATACCTCGAAGAATGTTTATTTAAATCAAAAATGATTATAAAGTATCCAGACAGTCGTGAATCAAAAATATTATATTAAAAGCTGGAAAAAGAGTGCACACCTCTTAAAGACCTAATTATATATACGAAGCGTCATCTCTACAAGCACGAACTATAGGTTAAATACGCCTTCAAAATAAGTATTAGGGAGTTCCTTTTCACAAAAAAAGGTAAGCCTAAACTGACGTCATATAAGTTCATGATAAAGTATGACGTCCATATACTGGTTTTTTCTGCTAACTGCGCGTGCGTCAGACATTTGATATTCGCTTATTCATCAAAGATCATCGATTATTTACTGATATGTACGGTAATCATTTGCTTTTGTAAAGGTAATTGAAAAATCAGTAGAATTTGTGAGTAATCACTGGAAATTAACAGAATTCACCATTATCTAAGTGGTAATCAAGTGGTAATTAACAGAATTCACCATTATCTAAGTGGTAATCAAGTGGTAATTAACAGGATTCACCATTGATCAAGTGGTAATTAACAGGATTCACCATTAATCAAGTGGTAATCCAACGTAATAAAATTATACTCAACGGTATTTACTTATTAAAATTGAACACAGTAATCAGTATTCACGGGTAATCAAGAGTAATCAGGAGCATTCAACAGTACTCGAATTATAATCAATGGTATTAACTTATTAAAATTGAATAAAGTAATCGGTATTCAACATTATTCACGTATATTCCATGGTATTCCAGAGTAATCTAGAATAATCAGGGGCATTGAATAGTAATCTAGAAAAAAATAACGTAATAGAGTAGAAATAATAGTAGAGCTCGGTAATCATTTTGGGATCAGAAGAAAATATGTGGAATCGATGGAATTACTTCGTAATTAGTAATCAGGTTTACAGTTTTTTTTTAGTTAGTAACCCCTAGTGATGGGACTAAATATATAAATAAAAGTAACGATTTTTCCATATAACGGATCATTTTCCAATTAAATATAATATGAAAATTACAGATTCGAGTAAATATGTAATTGGAGGAAACTTTCTATATTTCTAAAGACGAGTAACGCAAGGAGACTACCCGAGGTGTTACACACCGATTTTGTTCAAACTCGGGGGATTGGTAGACCTTCATGTAACTTCAAAAATCCTAAAGGGATTTTATTCAATGGGCAACGGGTTTGCCATGGCAACGAAAAATGTTTTTGACAACATAAAATAAAGGGATTTTGACCGATTTCCCTGTGAAAAAATTTAAAAAATTAATAAAAATGTGACCAATTTTGATTTTTTTCGACAATTTTTATCAATTTTTTTTATAATTTTGGTATTTTATTATTTTCCTTGGAATCGGTCAAAATCCCATGTTATTTTCAATGGGAAAATTTCCATTTTAAGTTGTCAAAAACATTTTTCGTTGCCATGGCGAAACCGTTGTCCATTGAATGAAATCCCTTTAGCATTTTTCATGTTACATGAAGGTCTACCAATGCCCCGAGTTTGAACAAAATCGGTGTGTAACACCTCGGGTACTCTCCTTGTGAATGGTTTCTGCGTTGTTTTTCGAAAGGCAGATTTAACGTCACGTTTAATCAATCCAAGGCTGTTAACTGGGATGAGATATTTATAAATTTCAGACGAAATAAAAGTAGCTTACGAAGCTGCAGGTATTAGGAGGAGAAGGTCCCCCACGCACCCTGGCGGAATTAGAGAAGTTACAAAGGGGTGAGGAGGGGGGGGGGCAGCGAAGGGTAAATTGACCGCGAATATATTTACGAGGAGGCGACCCTCTTAATAAATGATAATAGCTCGGGAATAAACGATATAAAACATGGCCTACCTCCGAGCCCCGTTTAAAGTTCCAAGTTTAATTTGGAAAGCGGGTCCGACGAGACGAAGGTAGGCGAACGTGTTATATATAACGTTTTGGCAATTTAAGGCGTTCGGCGGGCGGCGTGGAGGGTGGCGAAACGGGAGATTCGCGAGAGGTGGTGCGGAGGAGCCTCATTACGGGCCTGCTTAATCATTTGGTCGTGCAACAAACGAACACAGTGTGTAATTATTATGGCATTGATAAAATAACTCTTGCCAGTCCTAATGACACTAAAGCATGGGGCTGTGGCGCCGCCAACTACTCTTCCCGCAAATAAATTGGTCGCCTTTGTACGCCCGAAAGCGTTCCCCCCTGTCCTCTGCTTGCTTGAGCGACAGCTACCAACGCCCTCTCTCGACCCAAAGACGAATACATTTATTTCCTGCAGGACAAAAAGATTCGACAAATATTCTTAAGCAGAATTCGCAACATACAATATAATCGCTAATAAGTTTGACTGTCGCGAATTTGAATCCACTAATTTGATAGTGTTTCCTATGTCGGTATGTACACGTGTCATCAAAGGCAGGGGAAGGGACTATATCGGAATTCCGTGTCTTCAAGTTTACGACGAATTCGGAGATTACCGCGATTAATGTTTTATATTCACGTCCAAAACGTTTGGTTTATTGGTAGTTAACGCACTAGCTATAGAACAATAAATTACTAACAAGGAGACATCCCGAAGTGTAACCCACCGCTTTTGTTCAAACTCGGGGGATTGGTAGACCTTCATGTATCATGAAAAATCCTAAAGGGAATTTATTCAATGGGCAACACAAAATATTAAATTTTCCCATTGAAAATAACATGGGATTTTGACCTCAAATTGATCAAAAGTTGATCAATTTTGATGGTTTTTTTTAATTAATTTTTATATATTTTTAAAATTTTTGGCATTTTCGAAATTTTTAAATTTGTTAAAATTTTTCACAGGGGGTGGTCTTAGGAATCGGTCAGAATCCCATGTTATTTTCAATGGGAAAATTTCCATTTGTTGTTGTCAAAAATATTTTTCGTTGCCATGGCAAAACGGTTTCCCATTGAATAAATTACCTTTAGGATTTTTCAAGTTACACGAAGGTCTACCAATCCCCCGAGTTTGAACCAAATCGGTGGGTTACACTTCGGGATGTCTCCTTGTAAATGTGTGCGATTACCAAGTCTGAACTGTTTAATTAAGTCAATTTGGTGGGCTAAAACTCTAGTTGGATTTTGGCTGGAAAGAAAAGCTAAATCTGTATCGAATGAAGAAAATATGAAACGACAAACGTTTAAAACAAGGGTTGATAGGTGTCCGGAGAATGTGCAACTCCGCGCGAGAGTGCTGTGTACAATACGATGTCGAACAATGTAGCTTCGTCATATAAGCCTCAGTAAAAAAGGTTTGCTGGTCATAATCGACGTACAACAGAGAGAGGGGGGGGGGAGGGGGCTAAAATGAAAAAGAAATCTTGACAAGGTATATAATAAAAAGAGAGAGAAGAGTATTTTTTCCCTCGTCAAAAAGGTGATGGGCTCTGGCGGAACAAAATGAAAACGGACGGAAGTTTGCGCAACCCAATCCCCGAATGGAAAAATAAAAGGCTCTCAAATCCGCCATTGTCAACAAGAAATACCATTCGATACCCATCCGAGGGACACCCAGCCTTTGGCCCCGAACCCCTGCTCTTCCCCGTATAGCACCCCGGAGAGAAGCTTAGATGAGATACGCTTAAAAAAAAAGACAAAAATAGCTTTTTGCGTTTTGCTTTATTCCCGTTGGGAGAAAAAGATTTGGGGCGGGACGCGCGATAAAGAAATTCTGATTGAATAAATAAATATTTAAATATTAATCGCTATTTTATCGCACCGATAAATTAATAAAATAACAGGATTCATAACGGCTATTGTCAAACCGATTTTAACTGATATTTTCAAGTCTCTCTGAGCACTGAATAATAAAAGTAGGAAGCTGTGCTGATTGTCTTTTAGAGTGAAAAAGAAGATTATTCGTTCAAAGAAGGGTTGCTAAACAACTATCTACGTAAACTTGGAGAAAGGTATCGGAATATATCATAGGTGAGATTTGTCTGCTTGTGTAAATGGGTATATAAAATTGAATTACAGCACCACCGTTTTCAAAATACTATATACTGCCTTACAAGGAGGTTTCCATATTCCAAGGAAATGATTGTACGCGTATTCTGCTAAGTTTTCTCTTTCAAAGGTACTTATTTCCGGAAAAGAATTACCGGATGCGTTTAAGATTATAATATAGGGAACACCTACGTTGCTAAAGAAAAAGATGACAAAAGAAAAGGTACCGGAATTTGAGAGGATTGTTTAGTTTCAACGGGAAACAAATTTGGATTTGAAGTTGGATAATATCATAATGTTTCAATCAAGTTCATAACACCATCTTACTTTTCCAGGAATTCCAGGGTTTTCAGGTACTGTATTGCGGCAACTCTAATAGAATAACAGTTTTCTTTTAAAGGTGCATTTTTGGGTTGTACATTGAAAGCAACCGCTGTTGAAGCTCTTAATATATTTTAAGATTTAGCCCTGATAACATTGGAATTTAAATTGTATTACCGTTCATCTTGAATTAATTATTGAAGTATCAGGGTTGCCACAAAATTGAGATTCAAATTCCCTGACTATTCTCGGTTTTCCCTTACTTTTTATAGGCAAAATTTATTTATTTATTTATTTATTTATATGATGACTTTGTCGTAGTTTAGTACTTTCCGTATTTCGTTTGTAGTACTTATCAACCTAAATGATGTCGATGAGTTGTGACAAACTTACGAATATGGACAGATCCAAATTCGACTTTGACAGGGTTGCCACAAAATTTTCAGATTCAAATTCCCTGTTTTCCCTGACCATTTTAAGAGATTTTCCCTGACTTATTAAGGCCAAAGTTTTTCTTTTATATTTTACTTTTATCAGAAGTTAATAAACTTAAATTGACTTATATTTCAGTAAAAAGGGTATTGCAATGTAGAAAGAAATTACCAAACTTTCAAGGAAATAAATGATAATCATAGAATTGGATCTAGAGTAAAATTACCTTCAAAAAGTGCCAACATAAAATTGAATTCCCTGGATTTTGACAAATATTAAATTCCCTGACATTTCCCTGGCGTGTTGCAACCCTGAGTATAGTAATTGTTAGGCGTACTTAAAAACCGTTATTCACTGTCTCCAAGATTCCAAGAATGACACAAGTGGTTGGCTACAAATCAATTTTTTCTAATGATATCTGTCCCTGGTATGGGTCGATTATGGTACGATAGCTTTCTACAGGTGCAAATTTGGTTTGCAATATCCTCAATACTACCCTTGAAGCTGACAAGTTATAGTTCCAGTGAAGACACGAACCACCAGGATACACTATGTCGATCTTCTTTGAAATCTTAAGACTGAAGATACCGCGAAAGTTAATCTCTGGTTACGACAATGTGTTGAAATGTTGTCGCGGAAGTTCCTTCCTCTAATTTCCAGGAACAGAAAGGGTCTGCCGTCCTGATATTAAATTAGAAACAGTAGCCCGTGCCGAGAGAGAATGAGTAAAATAATAAAAGGTCCCCCCACCCGAGAACCGCGGAAGAGAAAAAGGCGGGAAATCGATGGCAAAGAACGATTACAGTCCACGGAGCAATGAAAACGCAACAAGATCGAGGAATCAATCATTAGGAACTTCCACTAAGAAACCCCGGTCACAAGGTCAGCCCGCAGTTCGTCCACAGTAAAGAGAGGAAGGCTCCACACCGCGACGACAATGTCAGCTAACCCTTTTGGACTCGATCGCGGCCAGTAGAGCAACGGAAACGCGCAGGGGGGAGAACGTAACCAGTGTTACAGTTTCTGCAGAAGTAGGCGTATAATCCCGGTGACAACCGACACGCGTATTTCCCTTTCGTAATCAATCTCCCCTGGCCGGCTAACTAGACAGCGTGTTGAAATAAGAGGTTAGCCAAACTTCGATCGCCGGTGAGGAGAGAAAACGATTTAGACTATAACAGCCCCTTTTATACCTCTCCGAACTACGAATAAAGGAGGGGGAGGGGGACGGGAAAAAATTTAACGTTCTGAAGGAATGAATAATTTAGGCATTTATTTGCGAATGGGTAGAAAAGAGGCAGAAACATTAGAAGAGTTGGCGGTAGTGGGGAGAAAATGAGCCGGCTCGAACCGCGCGAGGTGAATGCCCAATGAGCTCTGCACCAATTTGTGGGGGCAATAAAAGAAATTACAACCCTCCCCCCACCAAAATTACACCCCCTTAGAACCGCGAGATCTCCAACAGAGCCAAAAAAAGAAACACAAGGGTTGTTATCAATCCACTGCCGACTCTCACTCTGACTTTAGAATGTAAATTCCGCAAATGACGGGGCCATTTCTATGCGATTCTTTATTTATAAAGATATATAAATTGTATAAAAAACCACCCGGAAATATTTCCTTAAAAGGTAAATTAGCCGAAAACCTGCCCTCTTACGGGAAA
Organism: Leiobunum rupestre; assembly: GCF_980474605.1. Lineage (NCBI taxonomy): Eukaryota > Metazoa > Arthropoda > Arachnida > Opiliones > Sclerosomatidae > Leiobunum > Leiobunum rupestre. The sequence continues at coordinate 24,537,206 of NC_143387.1, forward strand.
ATATTGTTATCAATCTAGGTAATGCCGATCATATCTCAAATATTCCAATTTTATATAGGCGTACTTGGATGATAACAAAAACTGTTTATGTAACGTATAATTTCAGATTTCGGTTGCATTGATCCATTAGGCCGATTAGAATAATATAGGAAACGATTTAAAACGCGACCAAATAGAGCTCTTATTTGTAAAACCGAAAGGCGTCACACGTGCGTTCTTTTTATTTTAAAATTAACTTAATTCAAATTTCCTTCTTAAAAGCATATCAACGGTTTCTCCTCGAACGAAATCGATTGCGCGATTTTCAAGTTATTTTCATCAACACAAACGTGATCTAATAATAAGGTAATATCGTAGAATCGTAGTTGGCAGAACTATCAATGCATTCTTAAGTTTACTAATGCTTAGTTTCCACTAGCGAGCGTAATTATATTTTTCTTTACGCTGGTAAAAACCTTTGTATATGTCAAAATTAAGATTCGGGCCGTTACGCGTGCAAGTGGAAATCAAGCATTAAGATTCGAGCCGTTCCGCCTGCAAATTGAAATCAAGCATTACGCAAGAGCCGTTACGCGTGCAAGTGGAAACCAAGCATTAAGCAAGAGCCGTTACGCGTGCAGGTGGAAACCAAGCATTAAGCAAGACCCGTTACGCGTGCAAGTGGAAACCAAGCATTAAGCAAGAGCCGTTACGCGTGCAAGTGGAAACCAAGCATTAAGCAAGAGCCGTTACGCGTGCAAGTGGAAACCAAGCATTAAGCAAGAGCCGTTACGCGTGGAAGTGGAAACCAAGCATTAAGCCACTTTCCACTAGCGTACGTAATAAGCTTAAAATAATGCTTGGTTTCCATTTCCACGCGTGACGGGAATCTCAACATTAGCACATATAAGGGTTTTAAGCGCGTAAAGAAATTTCGCGTTAGTGGAAACTAAGCTTAACCACTATATTGGTCGCGTTAGAAGACGAAAGAAGAAGTAACCGCTAGCGTGCGTAACCCGCTGATAGAATTTTAATTTTTCGCTTCGATCTGTTTCAAACAGATATTTTTCGCTTCCGCTTAGAAAACCCGTTAAATTTAACTTGTCCGCTACTTAGCCTGGCTTTAAAATTTAACTACCGGAATCTTATTTTAAGCATTTTTACCCGCTACTAGCGAGCGTGAAAATGCGGCTTAATGCTTGATTTCCACTCAACTTGGACACATACAAAACATTTTACGCGCGTAAATGAAAATAAATTAAGACTAGCTTTAGTGGAAAATAAGCCATTATTAGCTTTAGAAGTGGAATTTAGCGCCATCTGTAGTATTTTGATGCAGAGATATAGGTTAGCGGGAAAAGTGTGATCGAATTACGTTTAATTTACTACATAGTACAACGGATACGAAGGCAGTCAAGGAGCTCGCGTTGTTTGTAAAAATGAGGCGTTGAAAGTAAAAAGCAAGCGCAGTCCGTATCGATCGTCCGGCAGCGGCGAGGTTACTTAGGGCCCTGTTTTAAACGTAACTGAAGTATCGTCAGCAGAAATGTCGATTTGGCGTTTTCGGCGCCACCAAATCGCGAACGCGAACGCGGGCAGATCGCCGCGAAAATGATTATCTGGGAAGCCCGTCGCAGCCGCTGCTAAATATTTAAAGCCGTTAAGTAGCTTTCCACTTTTTTTAATAGGGCGATAAAAAGGCGACTGATGTTCGACCGCGGAGAAGAGCTACCCTTTCTCGTATCAGCTCGTCGGGCGAAAAGGACCCCCGAAAATTCCGCGACGCGTCGGCCCAAAAAGGAGGGGAAATTCTACGCCATCGTCAAAAACGGCGAAGCCATTTTCGTCAGCGAGAGCGCCACTAATTACGGATGAAGGTGGGGGGAGATTTTGCGTGTTTTGGGCAGAATTTACTTACGAAGCGGATATTTTAGCCAGAAAAAGGCATTACCGAGTCATTTGCGCGGTTTCCGGAGGTCACTAGACGAATTAAATATATTTCGTAAATGCTATGGAACAATTTACGATTAGGAAATGTGTTTTTCGAATGCGAACAAGCGTAGTAGTTTCCGACTATCGGTCTACCAACTATAACAGTACCGATTATAGGATTTTTAAACCCAACATTTGCGTTCTCACTAACAAAAAGATAACATTGGTCTATAATAAAATTAAAATAACACGACTGATACTTCATGGTTTTAAAAAAAAATTAATTGTTATAATCGTTAAAATTGCGAGCTTTCGGGTACGTGACCCCTTGTCAAGCACTAGGTTTACAATAAAAAAAAATTAAAACCATGAAGTATCAGTCGTGTTATTTTAATTTTATTATAAATTTTTAACCATGGATACAAAATTCGATTTATATAACATTGATCTGTTAGTGAAAGGTTAAATAATGAATAACAAATTCGGAATCCGAAATTTCCGACCTTTGATGTCAAACAGTATTTTCAATGAAACAACGACACGGTTTACAGTTCTTAAACGTTATCAAAACACGACGATCCATTAGAAGCTACTCGAGAGCTGGTAATCATATTATCGTCGGATCATAACACTTACGAAGTATATTAACGTAAGCAAAATTGTCGATGACTAATCTGGCCAACTCCAAAGTTCAGACTATCCGAAAACTCTTCCGAATCGTATTGGGTAAAAAGAACAAAATATACAGGGTAAAAGTAGGTCAAAAAGTATGATTACGAAATACGAAGAATGTTTCGCCGCGACAACTTCCCATTTCCGTCTTTTTCCCTTCGCAACAAAGTCCGAGCGAACCGGCGAGCGAGGACCAAGTCGCGGCGTGGTACGGAATAAGCTAAAGGTTATTAAGTATCGGAGTCGAACCTCACGTGACACTTCAATCAATAATACCCGGTCGGTAAAAGCTACGGCGACGTCTCCTTTAAAGTACTCGGCGAAAAAGTCTAGTGATCTCGATCCCTCCCCATCGCCCAAATGCCATCCAGGAACATTGGAGGGATTTTCATCCTTTTGAAAATTTTTATTCCCAATTTGATGCTAGGTCACGCTCGGGGCCAAACGAGCAGGTCCCCTCCTCGTCCGTTTTTACCTTTCGCGTTGGCGGTAAGCGGCAAAAATCACGGGCTAAATCTGATTTACATGCGCGGGAACTCTGTCGGCGAAGGTGGAGAAATGGTGGAGGCGAAAGGGTTACCTGTTTATATACGAAACAAGAAAGAGCGGGAAACATAAGCCCTAGGACGCGTCCTTGCAATATTATATAAGAAGATATTTTCGCGATAAAAGGATTTTGCATTTTAAAGGTTTCCTATTTTCCTCCGGCCCCAACAGTGTGCAAAAAGGTGTGACCCTATTTTGTAAAAAAGTCGCCAGTTCGCCCCTCTCCATTGTTATCAATAGGCGCGCCACTTTTCTATTGTCCGCGAACCGAAAGAACGGAGTTACGAAAACTACGACGCCAAATCATTTTTACGCAATTACAAAACGTGACTGATCGCCCACGAAAACCAACTTTATATATCGTATAACTTAAACGAACAAAATATTGATTGGGGAACATTTCCGAAACGTTCAACGTTCATTTCCGTTTCGGAAGAGCAACGCCTAAAGACAAATTATGACGCGCTGTTTGATATTCTGAAAACGTTCCGTTTACCAAACATTTCGTAAATTCAGAATATTATAAGCACTCGCTTTGTTACGAAAAATAGAATTTTGAAGTTACATTTGCACAATTTTAAATATATTATGAACAAATGAAGGTCAAAATTCTTTTGAAAAACCCAAAAGAAACCAAACAAACTTTATAGACTGCACAAATAATAAAATAACATTACAGTTAAGGGACTAATTACACGAAGTTTGAACGCATTGAAAATGTTTCGATAACACACGTTTTTAACTATATATTCAACTAATTAACCAAAAAGTGTCAAATACTAAGTAGAGACAGTAATTAAGCTGCCGGATACGCAAAATTTTAATATAAATCTATACGTTTAAACCCAAAATTCCAGCAACTCCTCAGCAGAAGAGCGATAAGGTCAAGACGATGTTTAGGGTTTCAAATTACGGGCACTTCAATTGGGTAAAAATTTCTTTCTCCAGAAAACTGAAAGACGACATTAAGGGTGAGACGGGCTGGCAAAGAAAATAGGGAAAAGTTCCCCCCGTTAAGACAGAGGGCCAAGTAAATTAATTCGGACAGAAATATGGCCAAACTAGAACACGAGCGTTCCGGTGCCCCGCGGAGAAGACAACTTCCCCTTTTCTACTCTTGGCGCGGCTGGGAGGAGCGAGATACGACAGTGGAGATGACGATGCTACGGAGAGGATGAAGATGGTAAGATGGTGCAGCGGGCTAACTAGGCCATAGGAAAACTGCATCTTCTCCTCGGGCAAAATTTGCACTTTGCGGTCTATAGGCAAGTACGAGCTGAGAGAGAGAGAGGGGGAGGGGGGCGCGCACAGAAGCGGCGGAGAAGCAACGTGGGCAAGAAGGGGGGCCTTAATCGATGCTAGATCCCTGTTTCTGTCGCCCGGAATTGTCCCACATAAATCACGGGGAGATTTAAGCTCCCTCATCCGGACATCTTGGTCTGCTCCTGGAAGACTATACACGCCGTCCCATCCTCCTCCTCCTCGGCATCTCTCCATAGCGACGGCGGCGTGGAGTATGAATCGCAGTGACACCAGCATCGGCGTCCGCCCACAACCCCCCCGGCTGCAGAACCCCTTTTCGGAGGTATTCCTCCCTCCCCCGTTTTTGATTCCACTAATGGGTTACATGATATCCAGAAGGTGGGACAAAAAGATCATTTATCTCTATTAGTCGAATAATAAAGCATTGGATCAAAGCTAAACTCTCTCTGACTATCTCTGCGGGCTTCCGAAGCTCCGAGCAATCTTAAAACGCGACCTAAGCGCAATAATGTGGACGAGAATTTCAAATTTTCTCGTCTTTATCCACTTAATCCCGTTTCCTCCTTATCATTATGAATTATTTAGGAATTGTTTTGATACTCGATAAACACCTTGTTACGCCTTTATTTAGGCGCAATAATATCGAGAGGAGCTGCTACAAGAAACCCACTTAACATAAAATGTTGCCTTTAAGAATAATCAAGAATTTATTTCTTTATATACATTGGACAGGGTTGCCACAAAATTTTCAGATTCAAATTCCCTGACTATTCCCTGTTTTCCCTGACCATTTTAAGAGATTTTCCCTGACTTATTAAGGCCAAATTTTTTCTTTTATATTTTACTTTTATATTTTAATAAATTTAGATGGCCTTATATTTCAGTAAAAAGGTTATTGCAATGTTAAAAAAATTAGCCAAACTTTCAAGGAAATAAATGATAATCGTGGAATTTGTCATACATCTAGAGTTAAATTACCTTCAAAAAGTGCCCAGATAAAATTGAATTCCCTGACGTTTCCCTGGATTTTTACCAATTCTTAAAATTCCCTGACATTTCCCTGACTTTTTAGGCCCATTTTTAAATTCCCTGACTTTTCCCTGACTGTTATTATCGTTGTTCCCAATAGAGCGTTCTATAAAATCGGTGTGGTGTGCTTTCCCCCTTTGAGTTCGGAGGAGGTAAAGGTTTGGCCGGTTTTTGGTGCGAGAGAAAAATATTTATCTGGCAAACTCGTAAGTAATTGAGAGCAGTAGATTTTTGGTAGTAGCGTAGTTGCTAGCCTAGGCTTCACTAGAGCTCGCCGTTTAGATAAGAAATAATCACTTGGTTTATTTTTATCCACAAACGAAAATTATCCAAAAAAATCCGATTATTTTACATGCTAAATTGCTATATAGCCGTGGATAATATCTATGGATAAACAGTTAATCGTAATTTTTATGGTTAATCAAAACTTGAGCGGTTAATTTATCTGTTTCGCCGAGCTCTAGGCTTCACTAATTTCCGGCTTTCCACGCCGTTTTTCTTATTTTAAACGATTTGTAATAAATGTATGATGGCCAATAAGCGAAATACTAGTCCAAAATCCACGGGTTTCAAAAGAAACTTACAGGGTTCCCAGCTAATACCCTCTAAAAAATTATAGGTATTATAGGTTTGGAATCTCTAAAATATAGGTTAAATATAGGTTAAAAATTATCAATATATAGGTTTTTATAGGATCAAAATTCACGGATACTTAAACTTTAATAAAATTATGACTAAAAGTATCATATTTTTGCGTTTTTGGTATACATAAAGCAGCCTGGACCACTTTTAAAATGCTAGCATATTTTTATGTGTCCCAACTATTACATCAACATCGAATGGTAGAGACTTTGCCACTCTTACGCATCTCTCTAAGCTAATAGGCTTCTTGATTTCACTCGGTTTTAAATTTTTAAAGATATAATCTGCCATTTTCAAATAAAACTTTTGGCACAATATATTAAAAAACCGTAAACAATCCGAAATTTTTTCAAACTGTCTTAGTAGAATTTTAAAATGTTAAAAATATAGGAAATATAGGATAAAAAAAGGAATTATAGGTTTTTATAGGACCATTTCAGAATTATAGGTAAATATAGGTATTATAGGTTCGCTGGTAGCCCTGAACTTAGAGCATGAAAATATTCTTAACCCCAAACATACTTCAACACCTAGGGTCCCTCCTACAACTCCTAAAAAATACGTCTCTGTAATATTCATATGAAGACGGGGCATAAGCCGAATTCTCTTATACCAAAGAATAACAAGTGTTGTTAGTCCTTCTGAACTAGCTCATAGTCTATATGAAACGTTTGGCCGGTTTAGAGCTGATTTTATAGAACGCTCTATTCACCTCATGCTCGAAGAGTAGCCTCCTCAGAAATGGTTGAAGAGAACGCGGGCGACATTTTTCCAGGGTTCATCCAATTATTGGCAAACAAATTTCCCTGATATTTCCCGAATTTTCACCACTAACATTTCCATTATATTTCATGATTACGGATTTAAAACTAAGGTTTCCATTATGTCGTAAACACTTCCATTATGTTGCTCTACGCGTCATGAAACAAGTGAAAATTAACTAAATTGGTTTCATATTTTGAAATATAAAAGAAGTAATTCCACCATGGTTATAAAATTAAATATTTATGATTGTAATGAAGTCTAACCTTTAATAAGAAAACCTTATTGAAGTAAATTTTACTTTTAACAAGTAGTTTTTAGTTTAAACATTCTGAATCCTAAAACTTCCCCGATTTTTATTTAAAAAAAAATGGAATTTCCCCGGTTTATTTAAAAAACAACATTTTTATGAAAATCAGGGAAATTATAAATTCCCTGATTTTTATCAAAAATATAATTTCCCGGATTTTTATCAAAAACATTATTTCCCTGATTTTTTTAAAACAAATTTGAATTTCCCTAATTTTATAAAAAAATTAATTGCCCGGATTTTTTTTATATAAAAAATTGATGTTTCGATGATTTTTACAAAAAAGAAATAATTTCCCTCATTTTTAATGAACAAATTTCCAGGTTTTCCAGGTCTGTATGAACCCTGTTTTCCTTCCCCCACTCGTGGCGCGGGTGGGGGGGGGGGGGAATTATTCGATCATCTCACCATAGTCATGCTCCCTAAGTTAAAATAGATACTCCCTTATTATGACATGAAAGTATGGATAGTATACGAATCGCGAATATTTACAATTTCGCGTTAATACCTAATAGCTACCCTTTCTCCATTCGTAATACAAGGGTTTAGGAGTAAAAAAATCCATTAGTAGAGTTCCTCCGTGGGATAATGCCTTATTGAAACCATAATAGCTCAGAGCAAATTTCAAACGCGGTTATAATCTTTCCCAATCGTCTATTTTCTAGGCATCGTAACGCGTATTTACGGTTTAAAAAGATGGTCGAAATGCGTATCGAAGAAAAAACGAAATGAAAACGAAAAAGAATCTCTTCTTCAATTCGAGATCATTTGCCCCGGAGGCCAAGTACATTAAAAGCTCCTTTTATATTGTTTACTTTCGAGGGTCGGATCGGTTGTCCGCGGCGACTCGAGCTGGGAGGGCCATTGCTCGTAGGAAAATAATAAAGGGGGTCGCCAAAATAGATATGACGGACGTAGGCGCCCGCTATAGCTCCCCCCACCCTTTTTTTCCATATTTTGGCGATGAAATAACTATACTTTGGGCTTCTCTCTTTCGCGGTGAAGGGGGCATTTGAGAGAGTCACGTTGTCCGTCGAACAATCGCTTCCTTGTCTATTAGAGAGAAGGAAATATATAATTCAGCCGCGGAGACGATGGCCGCCCATCTTCGCCGGGCCCCTGCAGCGCTGACATTTCGCCAAATAGAAGAAAAAAGAAATAAAAATAGAAATAAAAAGTATAAAGCAACTACCATATATAAAGAAGCCTGTTTGCGCTAATATCATTCTGATATAAGGCAATCGAATTCCCCCCCCCCCAACCTTCCATAAAAAAGACAGAAGACCATGTGTCGGTGTCGGTCTGTCTGTCTGTCTGTCTGATAATTATTCACCAATAAAAGAGGCATGCTATCGCGAATAGGCGTTTATCATACACGTTTAATTACACGGACTTAATTCCTTTATTAAAAAGATAAGTTATTGCAACTCGAAAATTTAAATTTACGAATGTTTAATGTCTAATCAGAATTAATATGAGGGCTCGAATTGACATCGCAAGTTCGAATATCGTTTACTAGGATATTCGGTTTAAATATAATTCGTCCAAAATTTCCGGAATTGATTTCCTTGACATTTCCAGGTTTTCCCTAACCAATTTTCCAAATTTTCCTTGACCATTTTTGTAGAATAAATGGATGGTTTGAAGTAAGTCTTGAAAAATATTTATTTGACCGATTTTTTGGAGTCATTTTTGAATTCCCTGTCGTTTCCTTGATTTTCCTAGATCTGTGGCAACTCCGTAATTCCACACCTAAGGAGGTTGTAATCACTAGAAATCCCCTAAATATTGTGACCAATAACTGACAACCACAGATAAAAATCACAGAACGTCTTTCGAAAATAAGTTATAAAGTAAACGTCTTACGCCACTAAATACGCCAATATCAAAACCTACCAACTAACGAGTTAAAAGATAGTAACGGTCGTATTTGGACGCGACGTCTTGTTGTAAAATGATTAGAACGATCCGCGCTATAAAAAAAAGTGAGAGTGGATAAGATGATTTCTCAGTCCGGATCATTTCTCGGTTTAAAAGTTCTGATTCTAACCTCCACTTTCTCCTCGATTCCACATAATCATACTATCTCCATTTCGTACAGTAGGGAGAGAGATAGAGGGGGGAGAAGGAAGATCAAAATTTCTTATTTTTTAGAGAGTGCAGCGGGGGACGCGCGAGCACACCAAGATAGAGCGAGAGAGAGCGCATAGACGTGACGTTGAACTCGGGGCAGAGCGTCGAATCCACCCTCGAAATTACACGTTATAGGAGAGCAGACGCGTCAAGATTTGGCTCTTTTACTGTATTTCGGAGGAGGGTTCGGGGGGGACTTAAGCCGGCCCAAGCTACTTTTATTTACAGCGGCGTTCCGAATATTACCAACTTTTACGAGAATCGTTTTCGGGGGGACGAAAACACACGACTTTGGTAATAGCCCTCCGTCGCACCCCCTTGGAACCACTCCTGTATCTTCAGTCTTCTTCCTTATAAACGAAAAATCTATTCCTTAAAAGATATCCCCGACGAAGAAGTTTCTGTTTTACGGGCGCCGGGCTTTTTGAAGACGTTGCGCGAAAAATATTTTTATTTCGCTACACTTTATTGTTTCTCAGTCAGTCAGACGAAAGGGAGCCCCCGTCCTGGCCCACCCCATCGACAGGGCTCATTCCCAAAAAAAAAACAAGCCCCGCAATTAAATAAAACGCTAAAAATAGACGAAAAATTCAATCACTTAATAGCTATTTTTCTTTCACTTCATCTCATTGGAAACGCTGAGTAGCCAGCCCCTTACACTCCAAATTCTTTTGTTTTTGTTGATTTCAAGGAGCGAGGGAACGAAACTAAAATCATCCGCCCAGAATACAAATGATAGTCGGATTTATTTCCCCAAAAAAGCTCCTCACGATTTCGGGACTGTATGGCAATTTCTCAATTTTATCCGTTGGAAAAATATGAACTACTCGGCTCACTATTTTGTTCCAAACAATTGCGGAAATAAATGCAGCGCCACTTATACCGGAAGGCATTGTCGATTAGACTTAAATTTCGACGCCATTTATCAAAAATACTAAACCATTATATTTTTTTCTTAAAACAAGCCTTTTTAAATTTAATGAAAATAAAATAGGCAATTGGTCGAGGTTGTGTTGGAGATTTTAGCAGATCGGATAACCGTAAGTTTTAAAATCCTAGAGAAAATCGATTTTATGGCTTAAAATCCTGGAGGCAATCGTTTTTATGGCTTAAAATCCTGGAGGCAATCGTTTTTATGGCTTAAAATCCTGGAGGCAATCGTTTTTATGGCTTAAAATCCTGGAGGCAATCGTTTTTATGGCTTAAAATCCTGGAGGCAATCGTTTTTATGGCTTAAAATCCTGGAGGCAATCGTTTTTATGGCTTAAAATCCTAGAGGCAATCGTTTTTATGGCTTAAAATCCTAGAGGCAATCGTTTTTATGGCTTAAAATCCTGCAGACAATAGTTTTTATGGCTTAAAATCCTGCAGACAATAGTTTTTATGGCTTAAAATCCTGCAGGCAATAGTTTTTATGGCTTAAAATCCTGCAGGCAATAGTTTTTATGGCTTAAAATCCTGCAGGCAATAGTTTTTATGGCTTAAAATCCTGCAGGCAATAGTTTTTATGGCTTAAAATCCTGCAGGCAATAGTTTTTATGGCTTAAAATCCTGCAGGCAATAGTTTTTATGGCTTAAAATCCTGGAGACAATGGTTTTTATGGCTTAAAATCCTGGAGACAATGGTTTTTATGGCTTAAAATCCTGCAGGTAATAACCTGCAGGCAATAGTTTTTATGGCTTAAAATCCTGCAGGCAATAGTTTTTATGGCTTAAAATCCTGGAGACAATGGTTTTTATGGCTTAAAATCCTGGAGACAATGGTTTTTATGGCTTAAAATCCTGGAGACAATGGTTTTTATGGCTTAAAATCCTGGAGACAATGGTTTTTATGGCTTAAAATCCTGGAGACAATGGTTTTTATGGCTTAAAATCCTGGAGACAATGGTTTTTATGGCTTAAAATCCTGGAGACAATGGTTTTTATGGCTTAAAATCCTGGAGACAATGGTTTTTATGGCTTAAAATCCTGGAGACAATGGTTTTTATGGCTTAAAATCCTGGAGACAATGGTTTTTATGGCTTAAAATCCTGGAGACAATGGTTTTTATGGCTTAAAATCCTGGAGACAATGGTTTTATGGCTTAAAATCCTGGAGGCAATAGTTTTCATTATTGGGAATTTAAAGCTATGTTGGCAAAATTCGTATTTTTCGTGAAATTCCATTGGTATGGCATTTTGTTAGCAGGGCCCCCACTCCAATCTTCAAATTTTTCATAGGAAAAATAGGATTATATTTCTAAAAATATAGGACTTTATAGGACTATTTTTTAAAATTATAGGATTTTATAGGATTAAATATGCTATTTCATTTACTAACTTTATGCATTTAAAAAACAAATTCTATATTTAGTGAAATAAATCTTTGATTTTCACTAGAAAAATAGAAACTATTTAACCATTTTATCACAAAAATATACTAGTAGCTAACCATGTTAACAATAACAAAAGTAAAGACTGGAGTGACTTGGTATAGGAATTTAGCCTATAGCTAAATCTAGCAATTTAACAGAGTGGCGGAATTTGAAATGGGTAAAATATCAAAATTATAGGATTTTAGAGGACTTTTCAGGGATTTTGCTAAAAATATAGGATGTTATAGGACATTTTTGAAAATATAGGATTTTATAGGAATTGTAGGACCTCTGGCGGCCCTGTGTTAGTTTAACTGGATTTTAAAAGAAAACATTTTATTTTACAATAAAGCTTATTATTTCAATTTTAGGGCAGTGCTCCACCTTTAAAGATGAGCTATCAGTAAACGCGTTTGATACGAGCGGTTATGAGAGAGAGAGAGAGAGAGATACATTAAATAACCAGCTTTTGAGAAGAGCAAAATATACAAATGTCAGGTTAGCGGATGGTGAGCCGAGATAGCATTTTAAAAATATGCCCGTCACTGGGAAGAATATTAATATTTTTAGGGCTGTAAATACAATGTGATAATAATTATCGTAAAATAGTTTAATTGAGTCCTATAAACAATTTGCTATAGGAAAGATTAAAGCACGGTCCTTTTATTTTATGTTCCCATTAATTGACCGTTCTTAAGTACAGACAATAAATTCGCGAAATAATTTTTATGAAGTGGTTATAAAATTGGGAACTCTTAAGCCAAAAGGGTGAATTCTTACGGCACGATAAATTTCCTTAACCTCGGAAAGTAATTACAAAAAATTATTCATAAAGCGCCAAACACGTAATTACTGGGTAAGAATACATATCCTTATTTACATTTAATAAATTACGTTAAAAAACAACACTCCAAAAATTGACAATTTAATTTTAGAGAGACACTCCTTTTTAAAACACTTGCAGGCGCGGGCGAAACGGGGGTTAGAATAATTGCAATTAGGCATGCTAAAAATGAAAACGGCCCGGGGGGGGGGAGTGGTGCGCGGTAGGAGTGCTATGGTTAAATTTTCAATAAACAAGCGGGCGCCAGAAAACACTTGGCGGCTTAAATCAACACTAAAAACCGGCTAACACAAATTATGAGCGGGGCTTTTAATGAAAAATCCAGACGACAAGCGAAAAATAGAGAATAAAGGAACGAAAGGGAGGCAAAGAAAAAGCGAGGAGAGGGGGCACTTTTGCCAGCTAAGCTTTATTATGGCGTGGAAACAATTTCGGTGGAAAAGCCGGCGAAGGCTCAATCTTGCTAATTAAACCGACGGAGGGTATAAAAGCGCTAATGCCCCGCCCTCCCGAAAAGCTAAAAACAAAACATTTTTGGAGACGAAAAATAGCAGAACCCATTTTATACCAACCAGTTTAAACGTAGCCCCCCCCCCTCTCCCTCTCCCCCAAACCTTCCCATATATCAAAGAGGTTAAGCATCCGACATTACGGACGGAAAAGTCTAGGTTTTATCGATGCTTAGCTGGCGTTTAGCTCGAGCTAGCTTCGCAGCGTTATCAAAACATTCACAAGTTCCGGTTTAATTAACCTCTCTATTAAGCTATGATCAACGATTTATATATTAGAGATAAATTTTGTGGCGTATTAGCGTTTTGGTTTTCTTTGGTAATTGAAACGTGAGAACGGTCAGGTCTATTGCGAGAAAAGTGCATCAACTGTGTACCGAGGTGATTTAAACGATTTGAAGTTGCGCTTATTTCGGTAATCCTCATTTCCGCTAACTTAAAAATCACATCTTAAAAAGAATGAACGAATTTTTCGTATCATGAGAAATTGAGAATGTTAAAGCCCAGTTCACACTATACAATTAATTGGGCCAATTAATTGAAACCAACTAATTGTAAGCGAGAAAATTGTACAGTGTGAACAGAAAAAGTTGGAACAGTGGTTACAATTTTTCCGTTCACACTATTCAATTTTCTTGGTTTCAATTAAGTGGTCCAATTAATTGTATAGTGTGCACTGGGCCTAATACTTTTTAACTAGCGTTCACTAATGCGTTAATAATTTTCGTCTTTTCTCAGGTACTGCCAGAGCAATATTTCTATGCTCGAAGTCACTGATACCTTCGACCACTACATCCGCCGGAAATTCGTTAAATAAAGTGATTTAACAAGTAAGTGAAATATTATTAGATTATAGTTAGGTGAAATTTATTGTGTGTCACTGATTAGAAGTAAGAGCTTGAAATGGCTTGTAAAAAATTGAATTTAAAGCGCCTCAACCACCTTCATTCGTAATAAAATCCGTTTCTACATTCAAAACATCATGGCAACCCTGTTTAAAAGATTTTACAACTATAAGGACTAACGATTGGACAGAAAACAGCTAATTTTTTTATGTAAATATACATGATGCTTAAGTGCAAAGCCCGGATGTTTATTAATATTAAATGCCTACCAATTTAGTAGTCTCGGGTAAAATTGATTTCGAGTAAACATACTTACTATCCCGTCCGAATTAGTACATATAACCAGAGGTACATAACCAAAACTCACGAGCCAAAGCGCTTAACAGCCAATCCAGATAAATCTTCGATAACGACCAATCAGTGAAATAAACAATTGAAAACGAATTAGCTACGGAAAGAAATAGGTCAAATGATACGCGTTACATTGTAATTAGGAACACGTTATTGATGAGTTCGATCGATTCTCAGATTACGATCGATAAGGAAACGGGTGAAATTGAAATAGAATTACCCCGGGTTAGCCAACAGCTATACGCATCATCACCCTGTACGGGAGAGGCAAATCCAGTTTTCCATAGGCAGAAATTGGAACGAGAGAGGAGCGCAAATGAAGACATTTCGCGGGATCTACTTAATTCCGAACATCCTCCTTCAGCTCGCCGCGAAGAGAAGGCGTAATAATTTATACAATAAAGGGATTTAATTAGATGAAACAACGCTAACGTACAGCGAAACGAAGGCCCCCTCCCTCCCGGTACAAGCTCTCTGGTTCCTGAGGGCGTCATTTTTGTTTCAGGACGAAATTAAAGTACAGGGCTGAAAGAAATTATTATTATTATAGCCAGGAGCGATACTGTATACACGGGGCAACGGTTCACTTGATAATTGAGCCACGAGTAGGGAGAGGGGTAGAATTCGGGGTCGGCGAGTGCCAGGTGATCGGCGTTAGCATCGTCATTAATCCGGGCATTTCAGATTCTGACCAACAGAAGGAGCCACGGCGGAAAAGTTTTGATTAGTCTCATCGACTCATCTGGTTTGATACGTCTTTATTATGGAATAATCGCATTTCCATTACGCCAGGCGGCGCTGCTCTCCGCCATCGCCCCAATGTCACATTTCGCCGGCTTACACAACGGACCGATTGGAGGGGGTCCTCCTTCTGATTATTTGGCCCCGAGAGCTAAAGAGAGAGTGGAAGGGGGGGGGTTGAAGACGGGGAAAGGAGACAGCGGCAAGATGAAAATTAATTTGACTAAAACCCATAGGGCGTCATGGCGCAACGACAAATTTATGCTTAATGTATTTTCAATTGCTTAATCCATCCAGCTGTCGATTTCGCCACTTTCGGCTCCGACAAATTGGTTTTTTCTTCTGGCTTTAAGCGCGCGGTATTTTTAGCGAACGAAATTCTAACGGTATCAGACTCGTCTCGCTAATTAATTTAATTTAATGGTTTAATTCGGTTTACATTGATTGCGCGGACGTTTTATTTAACAATTAGCGACGCAAATGGGACTCGCTGGGCTAATGCGTTTCCAGTTCGCCTGCCAAATAACGCCAAACTCTAAGGCGCAATTCTTCCTATTTCGCCTTTTAATTGTTTACTACACAAATTATTTCGATACGGGGACAGTTTCAACACATTCAATTGCAATTTGCGGTTTCCAAAATTTATAGCAGTCCCTATTTGAAGTAAAACTAACGGGAAATTAATCCGCGAACGGTTTCGAAATTTGTGTTTGTTTTTGATTAATTAACAACCTTTATTTCAAACGACGCTAACTCCCTACAGTAGCGAAAGTTAAACAAAATGATAAAAAAACCCCGAATAGACTTTTCTATAAATTCCTAGCTAAACAAGCCAAACACTTTCACAAAGACAACATAGCGCTACTTCAGTAGGACTTGCAAACTTATTATCTGGTTTTAAACATTCGGCTTCTGCTCATTCCTATTTGATTGATATTTTCCAGGGTTGGCATAGAACCAGCCATACCGGTTATAGCCACCTGGTTAAATCCGGCTATAGCCACTTGGAAAAAAAACCAAGATTTTTTGGTTTTTTTTAAATTACAAACATGAATATTTTAGTAAATTAATAGTTTTTATTTAGAAATTTAGTTTATTTTTTGTTTCATATTTAGAAACCGGTTTACTTTTACCAGTTTTTCGGTAGGTTTAAAGTTCCAAAGTCCGCTGCCTCACTTCTGTCGGTGCGTCATACACAAAATCTAGGGGGAATTTCCCGAGGAAATCAAAAGAATTCAGTTATTTTATATAGTTATAAAAGGCACTGTTTATATTTTAGCCGGTTACAGCCGAAAAAAACCGGTTATAGCTAAATAAAACCACTGGACTGGATATTTTCTGAAGCGTCACTCGTAAAGTCACTTTTCCAAATATAGTCAAGGTAGACTATATGAAGATAGTATATTTCAAAATATAGGAAGGCCATAACTAAACTATTTAAAAAAATCAATGAGATATGGTTAATTAACTATTTATAATGGTTTGTATAAAACTATAACCGTTAAATGAGAAGGATTTTCATCAAAAACCAACATAATATCCATACAACTAGATTGGCAGGTTTGCCAGAGAATCCTTTTTGAGCCCCCCTGGTTTATGAAAAATCGGACCAAATCTTCAAACTCTCTATACGCAAAAGTAAATAACCATATAAGTAGTATTTTATAGAATGGTCTACCTCACACAGTGCTGTCAAGGTAACTTGACATTATCTCTAATACGTCAGGTCGTTAGCCTAGAAACGTCTTTAGTGATAAAAGGATGACCTTGAATTCGCAATTACTATTCCGCTAATCAATAAAGCGGGCACCTTCGGGTGGAAGTGTCTTGAAATTGAATAACTCGGGTACGCGGAAGACGGAGGTGGCAAGTCCAATCACTCGCCTCGATAATCGATAAACAACAAAAGTAAACGCAATCAATAAACGAACTTCAGAACGGAGGCAGACGGACGGGCCAATTCGCGTATTGAGAATCTCTCGGCGCTATGAAAGAAGAAATTTGCCGTAACTGACTGGTGGCCTGTTGGATATCCATCCGTTCAGTCGGAGAGAATCGGGCCCGGAATGAAAGAAAAGAAAGCTTAAGAGTGAAGAACGGCGCGGGGGGCCTCGACGAAAAGGGCTTCGGATGGGTCAATCTGTTTCTCACTATCAAACCCGAAGACGAAATGAAACGGGGCATTTGACTCTTTCGGCCGAACAGACTTCGATTTCGGAGGGCCCCGACCATTTAACACGAGGCGCTCACCCCCACCCCCGAGCCCCGACTGTACCGTACCATCCAGAAGCGGGGCCTCCACGAAAAAAGTAAATGTCTGTCAGACGTAATTCCGTTAGATAGGCCACGGCGTTCACGCCGCGTTCGGAGTTATTTGGCCGCGGCTTCCGCAAATTCGGGACGACGGTCATCCGATACTTAGGCCACGGGCGAACGAAAGCTACAGTCTACGTAGCCTACCCCGTCGTGGTGGTGTCAGGTGGCCGGGGAGGCGCGAGCACAGTCAAGCTGGCGCGTATCGACCAAAGCGCGAGGAGGAGTCGCGGGGCTGCGACTAATAATGAAATGGCCACAATCATTTGCGGAAAAAAGGTTAATGGTAATATAAAAGAGAGAGGGCGCGCGAGGTTGGCCGCCAGGGGCCGAAAGGGGGGGAATCTGTAGCGGCGCAGTTTGCCAGAGTTCGTTCAGTCTCGATTACGGTTGCCCCTAAGTCAACATCATCAGAAGGAAATATAAGGGCGCTCGAAACATAATTTCCCTTTTAACAGTAAAGGGTGGAACAAGATATAATGCGCTAATATCACGGTTATTTTCAGACGGCCAAAGCTACGCCGGACCTACCCCCCTCCCTCTCCCAAATGGCTCGAGAACTATTGATAAGATAATGAAACTATACGTTCACTTATTCCCAAGTTTCTGTCAATAGCAATGTTATTATTTGCGGGGGAAAATGACTAATATTAGCCTCAACTTTCCAGCTTGATAATAAGAAAGGGTAGATGGGTTTTCCGAAATAGTCTAACGCACGCTATAGAGTTCATTATCCGTTTGTTTGAGAGCTACACGTCTAAACGGTAACGGTTAAGTTTCCACATCGTTTTTCTACACTTTTGGATTGACGCGTAGAAACGATTCTGGCTGTCCTTGTGGTATTCGTGCTTAAACTATGGAAAATAATTACGTGTATTGTGTTCCGAAATGCTTTAACGAAAATGTTTTGAGATAAAAACATTTCCCAAAAATCAACTTATTCTTTCCAAATTACTTATATATCAAGAAAAATTATTTATGATTTTGTTGACAGAGATTATTTTTCGCAAAGGGTTTGACTACGTTCGACAAATATTGATGTTCATTATACGAACCAACATTATAAATGCATTTTAAGTATAGCTTCAACTTGTAAAATAACCTTTGAATTTTTCCATTAATTTATTCGAACGAATATGGATAATTTAACTATGAATTACGAAACCCATTAATATATTTTGAACAATAAGCCTTTCCAGTTAACATAGAGTCAATGCCAGAATCTCATAAACTGCCAGATTTCAGCAAACGCTTTAGGATTTATCATACACTTAAATCGAGCAGTTGATGAGCTTCTCGGGATGTCCAAAACGTGGCTCTATTTAAACTGAATGGGCTAATTACCAAATTGACAAAATAATCAAATCCGTAATTGCTATACAATTAGCCAGGTGTTGTTCACCATTATACGCTTAAAAAATAAAAATATAATAAAATTGCTTTTCAAATAAATGCGATTTAAAAACATTTAAAAAAAAACCAAGATATCGACTACCGGTATAGACTTAATTAAAACATTCGTATGATGTCTAGCGAATATCAAATACTAATAAAAACTAACGACGCAAGCGGCCAAATAAGGGAAGACCGCAAAAACCAAAATAAAAGCATCACACGGCGATCCGAACTTCCAAAGTCAACCACATCATTACCGCTCGTCTCATCCAGCTTTCTTATATAATTTTATATCGAAGAGAAGGGGAAAAAAATCAAGAAGAAAGTTTTTCAGCGTACACGTTTCCTTTTCGGTCGCTAGGGGCGCTACTTTATAATTTCACCTCCAGACTCGAGGAGGCTCGCGTATAAAGTCAGCCTCGCCCAAATCGAAAGTCTTCTCTCTCGTCGGCATTATATAAATATCGGGGCCACCAACAACGGGCTGCTGCGTCAACTCCTCGCTATTTTCCCTCCACGGCGTCGTTTCTGTGGGCAAACCTCCGTGGCGCTATCTCTCTAACATATCTACAATCATTCCTCGCAAAAAGCCTTCTAAAAACCATTAAATATCTGGACAAAAAATATAAACCCCCAAAGAAATCTCCTTCGATTCTTTCTAGATCTTAAAAATAAAGAGAAATCTAGATTGTTTTCCGATTTGAGTTTATTTTGAATAAAATACATTAATTGACTCGCATTATGCCATTTTTATCGACTAAGTCATTGCTTAAAGGAAAAAATACCAAATAATGTATAAAATTTATAAATTATTCGAAACGGAGGATTATTTTTGAAAGGTTATAGGTCTTATTTATAGAATTACCGATTGAAATGTATAGCGTTTCTAAATATAAAGTGAAATGGAAAAAAAATTATGTTTCTCCCGATCGGCTTTTGATATTTGGAAAAGATAATTTAAAAGGCTAGCCAGCGTATTACATGTAATTATGTTTTTTGGTCAACCTTTTAAAGGAAAATTCATTCTACTGCTTAAAAACAATTTATCGCAGCAAAGTTAAAATATTACCAAAGCAATTTTGGAACATTCACGTAACTATTTTACACAAGAAAGCATTTAGGAGTATTGAGAACGAGTACAGCTCTACTGTACCCGAAATTTGACGTTATTTCCAAAACACAGACGACGAAATCGTTTTAAAATTAACAGAAAATCTATAGAAGCGAGCTCTTCGGTTTCCCCTTCCATAAAAACTTGTTGAAGTTAACGGTAATAGTTAGTCTAGGGAGCTGCTAGCTCGCGTGGTTTGCATTGTAACCCGTCCACCTGAATTACTGGCTTTAAACAGTCGCTTGATGACTTAGGCCTAAGGTAAGTTAGAAGAAACCACCTATGGACTGTGAGAAGGATGATAAAATACGCGAAAAAGTAGATTAGTCCATAATTAAAAGGGATAATATAGCTAAATCCTAAACAAATTTGAAGAAATTAAAAAACTTACTACTAACTCGTACCCAATAGGTCTTCGAGCAAAAAACGCGAAACTCGGATCAAATAGATCTTCGAGTAATAAACTAAATTAAAATTAAATAAAATAGCCAGAAATTCCAACGGTAGACCGGTTTCGTTCTATTTGGAACTCATCAGTACCGTGCGGGAAATCTGGCTGGCGACTGTCAAATCTAAAGGAGAAACTAAGCCTAAACATTTAAAATTTCAAAACGCGTTGCATATAGCAACGGAAAGCCGAAAAGGGGGGGGGGGAGGGGGTAGTGTGGTGCCTTGGGTATTAGCCTAGCTGATGATAGAAAAGTTTATAATGCTGAGTAATTAAAAATTATTTTCTAAACTGGATTGAGACGAGTAATTGAAGATAATTTTCTATACTGGACTGAGACGAGTAATTGAAGATAATTTTCTATACTGGACTGAGACGAGTAATTGAAGATAATTTTCTATACTGGACTGAGACGAGTAATTGAAGATAATTTTCTATATTGGACTGAGACGAGTAATTGAAGATAATTTTCTATATTGGATTGAGACGAGTAATTGAAGATAATTTTCTATATTGGACTGAGACGAGTAATTAAAGATAATTTTCTATATTAATCCGGTGCTCCAAGCGAATAATTTATTGTATTGCCATTATTTACGAATTCTACTTTGTCTGATAGATTGCGCGTGTATATGAACGTGAAACCACTTCAATTTCGTGACACAAACGCGGGCCTCTGTCCTCGGGTTTCAAAAGGCCATAGTCTTACATAGACACGAAACCACTACACTATACGATAGATCGAGTCCGATGACAAAATAGTAAATACGAGGCTTAGAACGGAAAGAGTAGAAGGCAAAGTAAAAATCGGGGCAACTCGCCAACGGGCGAAAGAGGACCGATAACATCCGGGCAGTTAACTTTTACAGCGGCTGACCATGTAGATGAGACGGACAGGGAAGAGCGCTACGTTAATGGCGACTCACTATAAAAAGGCCCGTAGAAGGAAGAGAGTACATCCGAGTAATAAACATTTTTACTACTAGGCAGTGCCAAAACAAACAGCGGCCAGGAGACGTAAGAGGGCCGTACAAACGTAGCTACATCGCTCGTAAAAAGAAACAATCGGCTTCCTCTCTTCGAAATATCGCTCTACACACCAAAAAAAAAGCGCTACTCTTTGCAGATTCCGAGTCGAGATACATTTATAGCAGTACGAGCTATATTACGGCTGATTTTGAATATCTTCGAACGCGAGTGGTCGCGGACCGATAAGGAGCGGCGCGCGCCGTATCTTATTAAATTAAGTCCTATCGTTAAATCTACAATAGATCCGACTGGATTCGAAGGGATTCGGGGGTGGAAAAAGGTCCGAGCAAGGGGGTGGTAATGTCTCGAAAGCCCATGGTCCGATCCGCTTTTTACAACTGGCTCACTTCCGAGGAGAAAAAGGGGAAATGCCCGCCAGAAATATTAGGCAAACGGGGTAGCAGCTGGCGCGGGGTCCATTACCGAGCTCGGATGGGAAAGAGGGCTCTGATATGGCCCCAGAAATTTACGCGCGGCCTTCTCTATTGATTTGGTTTTATCTCGAACCGCAAGTAGGCACGCATCCTGAATAATGAAAGGCTAGAAGCGAAAGCTTACAACGGCCAGCGGAGAGAGCCTTAACTTCATTCCGGAGCCTTCTTCGTCTCGCAGCCAGAACCGAGCTCATTTTCCGTTTTGATCTTGGCGATTGCGATAATAGGTGGGAGGGCGCGTTTCTATGAATATTTCGTCGGCCCCGAATTCCCAGCCCGAAAGGGGGCAGGCCGACTTTTACGATACGGCCCTTTTTGTTCCTTAATTCGCCTTAAAAACCCCCAAATCACTAGTGATCCCACGCCGTTATAGCCATCCAATCTGGTATTCATAACATAGGTAGAGAGACCTTAAGCGCACGTTGCCTCTATCGGGAAGGTAAAGTAATCCGTTACGAGCAATGTGCAACATCAAATCAATTTGGACTCGAAGCTGATGGTCATCGATCCCGCACGCCGATGTTCCCGGAACACGATACGCCAGAGTTATACCGCCATTACACAGACATGTATATCTAAAACTATTCAGGGTGACCACAGGAAATCCTACAATTTTTTTAAATAAAAAAATAGGAAATTCATAGTCATTTTATGGGAAATTTTAAGGGAAATATTTAAGAAATTACAGGAACGTTCAGGTGAATATTTAAGAAATTACAGAAACGTTCAGGTGAATATTTAAGAAATTACAGGAACGTTCAGGTGAATATTTAAGAAATTACAGAAACGTTCAGGTGAATATTTAAAGGGAATATAACATCAGGTATTTGGTGTGGAACACCCACGTTTGCAACTTTGCCCGCTCTTGCCTTGGGCTTTCGAAATGTTTGGCGCCACTGTACAGGGAAATTTTAAAAATTGAAGGGGTCTTCCATAAAGATTGCTTTGCAGGTTATATTCCCTTTAAGAAATTACAGGAACGTTCAGGTAAATATTCCCTTTAAGAAATTACAGGAACGTGCAGGTAAATATTTAAGAAATTACAGGAACGTTCAGGTGAATATTTAAGAAATTACAGGACCGTTCAGGTGAATATTTAAGAAATTACATTAACGTTCAGGTATCACACCTGTCGCGCAATTAACGAGAAAGCGAAAAATATACGCGTTTCCAAAACTATGCCAATTTAGGTAATGTGATTAAGTGTAGTTTGAGTACAATGGACTTACTTTTCTAATGGTAGACAAATACTAATGAAATACTTTTCCCTTGGTCCCTTAAAACTGATGTCTTACGATGCTTTTGGTCCCTAATGAGGAAAACTAGGGGGATAGTCTTAACATAAAAAAAATACATTCTTGGTTTAAGTGTATTCGATTGGGTACCAGCGAGGGTCTGACCACCGCGTACACGGTTCGTACAAAATTTCCGGAATTAAACTCCCTGACATTTCCCGGTTTTCCTGGACCAAATTGCCAAATTTTCCCTTACCATTTTTGTAGAATGGTTTGAGGTAAAAAAATTTTGAAAATATTGATTATTTATTTTTAATACATCTTCCAAAACTTTATTTGCCTGATTTTTTTTGGGGGTCATTGGAAATTCCCTTACTTTTTGGGGACAATTTTCAAATTCCTTGACTTTTCCCTGACATTTAGGAATGGTTTTCAAATTCCCTGACCTTTTCCAGGTAGTGTACGTAATCGGTGTAAAAGCATCCCGTATAGCACGTAATCTCAGTGTAATCTTGGTGTACAGACAAATATTATCAGCCCCTCTGGTACCAATGACGTAATATCCAACATCTACTTTCGAGACACCAGTTTAAAAATTGAATATTTACAATTGGTAAGAGGGTCGCGGGAACACACGCGCGTCAATGTACGTCCTCAATGTAAACAAACGATGATCTCTCAATAACATACGGCAGCGGACAGCGTACGGACACCAAAATATGCCGTGCAAAACGAGGCGGGAATTTGCTCAGCAAGAACTCTTCTTCTGGCTGCGTGGCTGCCAAGTATTTCGAGCAAAAGAAAACTAGGATGACAGGCTAAGAAAGCCGGCTCGACCAGGAGAAGAAAAAATATATACGGAATGAAAAAATACCTTCGCGATATAGGCTATATATTTATAAATACATGAATCGAGGAGAGACTGAGTTGGGCTAGTGAGGAAGTCGGCAGGGAAAAAGTCAGATCGAGGAGAAACGAAAAGCAGAAAGGGAGAGAAGTCTTCGGAATAAGTTGCTAACTCAGTTTAGCAAGTCGGCATTTGTGGGCATATAGGCGGAGTCCCCTCCCCGGTTCGCAGTCAGTCTCTCTTTCTGGGAGAACGAGGCGAATATTTCGCGTGCTTCCTTCTGACGTTCCATGAATAGAAAAGGAGAGAAAGGGAAGACACCGCGAATATGAAATTTCACAACGCGGAATTCACTCCCGTAAGCCTAATACAGTCGTATTAGCTGATAGCGTTTTCTCCTTCAATCTATCCCACCGCTTAGTCTCGACAGTACTGTCGGGTGAAAGGAGTCTAGCGCTGAGAAATATGGATTAGAGTCACGGGCGAGTTGATGGCGGGATGCGGATGGCGTCCCCCCGCCTATTTACGTATTTCACGAGTTACTCGCTATCCAATAGCTCGGAGAAAAAATGTTCTCCAAGACATAGCGACCTCCCAGTCAACTCTTTTAAATACCGGTTTTAACGTCCGACTAATGGATCTACCGTTTAAAGTCTGTCCGATCGGGAACTTTTACACGAGCCGCCAATAGACATTCCCCAGCCACAATAGACATTAAGGGCTGAAAATTTAATTTCGTCGGATCGCGGCCGAAGATACGGGGCTGTGTCGGGGTCGATCTAAGTACGAGGCGAACACGACGTTAGGAACGTTACTACGGGTGGGTGGTAGACTGCGGCTTAGAGCTCGGACGCCGAATTAAAACGGCAGGGAGATAAAGGAGAGATCCTAATGCTAGGCGCCGGCGGCAGAAAAGACGGATTACCGGAGGACTAACGAGAGTCGCCTCGGGGGAAACTCGCGGCGCACGAAAAAGGCACGGATCAAAGCGAAGGCGACATAATGCGCCAGCCGAAATGCGATTTGGGAGAGCGAACCGGCGACTCAAAAGCGGGACCATCTTTGTCCTATTAACCAAATAGCTGGACGATTCCAGACGCCTCTCTCTCTCTGCCAGTATTCGGGGGATGACATTAGAATCAAGGTACGGCTTATCCGAGCTCACAATGCTCTCCGTCTACAACCGGATAAAAAAAAGATTCCCTTCAAACCATCATGGTCAACTGACAACGCGGACCCTATACGTAGGGCCAATCCGTCCTTCCTCCGACTTCACTCTCAGACGTGACCCAGCCTAAATGACGGGGGAAAATATAACGTATAAGCTACGGGGCTATACCGGCGTAGATTTAGGTGAGCGGCGATTTCCTATTCAATTTGAACCATTAGGTTTGGTAGCGTTAGATTAGTACGGATCAAGCGTATTCAAAACTGGAGCCTGGCTACGGTGACGAGCCCCGGGCCTCTACACTAAATAGGCCGTAGTATATTAAAAAGGATTTAGTAGGCCGTAATCCCGCGGGGAGTGGGGTGGGAGGAAGGCGGCAGGGGAGACCCTCGCCAACTTACATTTTCCATAAAGTTATTACCATCTTCATCTACATCTCAATGGGAAGCTTCCGAGGGACTGGACTGCTGGTGTCGGCGACTACGCGAAGAAAGGAGCCCCGCTGAATGGCGAAGCGGGTCGCGTTTTACAAGACTGCCTTCGAGTTCTACACATGCTAATAAGGGAGTCCATCTAAGTAACTGCCAGCGCCGACACCGCCCGGCTCCGTTAGAGAGGACCAAAATAACACGGTCAACATCAAGCGGTTTACTCAGCGCCAAAAGACAAGTCTCCCGAGAGATATAAAATTAGAGGGACTTCGAAGAAAAGTATAAAATTGTATTAATTGTCTCGAGGTAAAATATAATTCAAACTAGCCGCAATGAACTTAAATCCTACGTCAAAAATGCAATATTGTTGGTTTTTTTAATTCTAGTATCAACACGCAAGTCCAAAATGCAATATGACTAGATTCATTAATTAAACGTTTTTCTTACTATGTTCAATCGGATCAGTCCCAGTATTTTAATTCTAGAATCAACCTTAATTATATTATATTGATTATATTAAGCACCAATATTAAAAACAAAAAACGTAATTTACTAAATAATAAATAAAATGCAAATGTTCTTTTTGCCAAGCGGGAAAATATTCCAAACGTCGATTTAGCAGCTGATACGAAAAAGTAAGTATTAAATCGATACGCTCAGGTAGGGCAATTTTAATAACAAAACGTTCGGGAGAGTAGTATGTTGAATCGCTGAGCGTTTAACCTTTCGGGAATCCCCTTCCAGTTGAGTCGCGGAGTATAGATCGAGGAGAGAGAGACACGGAGGACGGGGGGAAGACGGAAAGGGTGACCAGACAAGGTTCGGGTCAAGCAGTGACATTTCAATTAGGCGTTTGACTCATCGCTTTCCGCGGGATCAATCAATCGGCTGTAGTAGGTATATCTATAATACACACGCAGCGCCTTAAACCCCCCTTCCGGATGAGGCCGAATTGCCTCCTAATTGCGCGAGGACTAAATCAATAGTTGACGCCGAAATATAACGCGTCCTTTGCGGATACGAAACTATTAGGACAAAAAAAAAGACTTACCCGCTTTAGTTCTTACATTCCAATCGTCTCGATCTCGTGAAGGAAGAGAGACTCGTTCGTCCACAACGAAACAACCAATATTTTGACTATATATAATCTCTTACGTCAAAAACGACATGACGGCGAAAGACTAAATATTCGAAACGAATTCTCTCTCTGCCGCCAAAAAAACTTAATCCGTGCTTGTAGAACGGTCGTCGAACATCGCGTCTTTTGTAATTAACGAATTATTTACGAATAAAAAGAGAACGAACCGAATCGCGGGAGCCCGTGAGAGAGAGAGAGCGATGCTCAAAAGCAACCTCCCTCGACGGGGACTACGGTGGTAAGGAAATGGGGGAAAAGCGCGCAAATTTCGGCCGCAACTTCGCGGATGGTGTCGAGTAGAGCGCCGCGGCTCGGACCAGCGGAGAACGCGTCGTACGATGTCTTAATATCTCGGGATGTCACTGGCATCTCCGCAACGGCGTTCTTTCTTTCCCATGCTTCGAAAATTAGACGGAGGAATAGCCCTACCGTATCGAAAGGGTCTATCGAGGGAAAGAGGACGGACGAATTTGGTTAAATCGCGAAAAACACTGCGAATCCGCGCACGGTAATTCTAGAGAGCGAGACGCGAAAAACGGCGAAGACTACGAACTGCGGCGGCGAGATACCGCGCGACACGAGAGCGCAAAATGAACTGAGAGCCGAGTTTTCTCGAAGCGAGCCTTTGCCAGCCCCCCCTGCGCCAAAGCGGGTCAATACTCAACGTTTTGGGCAGTGCCGACGTCGAAACGTAAGGGGGGGGCGAGAATAGAGGGAGCGAGAGAGAGAGAGAAAGGAGCCGCGGAGGAGTACCGACAGGGGGAGATAGCTGGTGGGGACGCGAAAAAAGGCCGTAATACAGCGGGAAGGCGAACGCGCAGGGGGAAAGCAGAGACGTTAGAAACGCTCGGGGAAGCCGGGGGGGTCGCGGAGAGAAGGGCGGCCATGAAACGGGGGGGGCGCAAGAAGCGCGGGGGGCGGGAGATTGGGGCGAGCGACTCACTAAAAGCTGGTTGTAGAATGTTGAGGAGGACAGAGAGAGGGGGGATGTGCTGGTGTTGCGCTGATGCTTCTTCGCTTCGGCTAAAGACGAATCCCGGAAGGGGACCAACACTAAAGATCAGCGCGCGTTCAAATCGCTAACATTTGACGCAAACACGTAATTATGCTCTCTATATAAGATTGGAAGCGCCACTCGGATTTTGTATTTCCTTCTCTCTCTCTCTAAAAGGCCTCTAGAAAATCATTTTCTGAAAATGTCCCCGTTAAACTCGAAACACGGCTGTCATAAAAGGTTTTACTATCAAAACGTAGCTTTGTCTATGGCCGCCATATTCGGTGGGTATTTTATTTTATATATGGGAAACGGCACCTATGACGTCGTGGCACGTGACACTGATATTACTAGTGCTGTTAAATTTCCGGAAAAATAAAATGCGGAAAAATTTCCGGAAAATTTTCCGCAAATCAGAAAAATAAAAATTGAAACATAAATTACTTTTTAATGGTTTTTAATTTTTTTAACTTTCTATCGATATAAAATGTCTAAAAACAGTAAACATACCGAGGGGCAGGTCACTTCCTTGATTAACGACGCACCCCTCAAAAGATTAAAACCGATTTAATCGTGATTATTTTGATTAAATTCAATTTAATCACGATTAAGTTGATTAAATCACGTTTAATCATAATTAGAATGTTTAAATCTGATTTAATCATGATTAAAATATTAAATCTGATTAAATTGATTAAATCTGTTTAAATTGATTAAATCCTGATTAAAAAAATTATTTCGTGATTAGTATAATTAAATCGTACTTTAGTTTTGATTTTAATGATAAATTCTCTATTCGACCGATTATATTGATTAAATCGTGATTAAAATGATTAAATCTAATGAAAATGATAAAATCTAATGAAAATGATAAAATCTAATGAAAATGATAAAATCTAATGAAAATGATAAAATCTAATGAAAATGATAAAATCTAATGAAAATGATAAAATCTAATGAAAATGATAAAATCTAATGAAAATGATAAAATCTAATGAAAATGATAAAATCTAATGAAAATGATAAAATCTAATGAAAATGATAAAATCTAATGAAAATGATAAAATCTAATGAAAATGATAAAATCTAATGAAAATGATAAAATCTAATGAAAATGATAAAATCTAATGAAAATGATAAAATCTAATGAAAATGATAAAATCTAATGAAAATGATAAAATCTAATGAAAATGATTAAATCTAATTAAAAAGATTAGATCATGATTATAATGATTAAATCTCGTTTAAATGATTAAACCCTGATTAAAAAGATTAGATCATGATTAGAATGATTAAATATCGTTTAAATCGTGATTAGATTTTTTAATCTTGATTACCCTGATTTAATCACGTTACCCTGATTTAATAATTTTACTTTGATTAAGACGCACCCAAAATGGAAGTGACCTGCCCAAAACATTAATCAGTTTAAAGCTAGTCTAGAGGTTTAGTTTTACTTTAAAATAAAACAAATGAGGCGAAAATAAGGAAAATTTTCCGACTTACAACACTAGAAATTACTCTTGGGTTTTTTGTACATATCCTAAAAAACGTTTCTTACATTTACGTCAGTTAAATTATATTATGGAAAATAAACCAAAATAAGTCTTCAAAATATAAGCAGTATTTTTTTTATATTGTTGTACGATACTAAAAGTTTAAGCCATTAAACTATATAAAAGACATCCTTTAAAAAATATAAAAAAAGGAAATGACTGGCATAAAAATGCAGAATTCTTTCAAAAAAAAAAGGTCGCTCTACAGAAAGCCTAAGGAAAAAGGTATCACAACCCAACATAGAGTGGTCTTACGTACTCGAAATCGTAAAAAATCTTTAAAAATGGCGTAATTATAGTGACTGAGAAGTGGAAAGAAGGGGAGGGGGGAGAACTGAAAGATACGAGCGTTTGAAGTGGACGTAACAAGTTCCAACCAGGCGTAGGCTCCTTGAAAAACTATTTTTTATTCCTCGTAGATTGGACCAAAAAGCCCCCCCTCCTCCTTCCACTCATAAACACGGGTTCATTGATGGGATGCGGGGGGAGGGAGATCGAATTTGAACCCAGGGAGGGGGGGGCAGGGAAAGCGACGTATCGAGTGCGTACCGGACCTTCCAAACTGGGACTACCAGAGAGAAAAAGTCGAATTGTCCTGGAGATGGAAAAAATGTTCGCCCTTCCCCCCCCCCCCCCCATTTATCTCTCTCTTTATGGGAGAGTAGAGGCTACGGTGGTGAAGCCGAGGAGGGGGGTACGGTCGGGGGAGGGGGTACCGCTTGAAATATCGCCTCGCTGAAAAAGGAGGGTAGCCCACGTAATTACAGAGATAGAAATATAACCGTAGAAAATGGGAACCAATTGTACGTATCAACGGCGACTGAAACGCTAAGAAGGGGGTTGGGGGCCGGGTTCCTCTTGGCCCGGGGAACAATATAAAATATGGTACTGGGAATATATCTCTCTTTATAATATATCGGAGAAACTGCTCCATTATATTAAATCGAGAAATCCGAGGAGGAGTTTAGCGTGGTAAGAGAATGCGGGAGATGTGCCGTTATTTCAACGATTCAATTATCCCGGACAAATGAAATTTTCATTCCAGCATATCTTATTTTTTTGGTTTGGTCAAGATGTTCCACGTTTAATTAATGTCGACGAGTTCCAAATCAAGAAGTATATCAAGCTAATTTCGAGGTCAAATATGTGAATTTAAATTAATTAATTAATTAATTTAGTGAATACATTCTGAATGTTTTACGTTATTTCGTAAATTCATTTGAGTTTTGTCTTTAGGTATATCGTATTTAAATATTGGAAATTTCAAGTTCAAGAAATTATTGTAATTTATTACTACATTACCATCTCTAAATTCGTTGGTGAACTACGTAAAATACAGATAACCTTTCTACCTTGGAGGTTCCATTCTTAGATTCCTCGCGGAACTATTGTTTAGTTGAGAACAAAAAAAGGATCATCTTGCAATTGAGTACAAACAATCGAAGCTTTCGAGCTCAAGTGGAGAGGTCGACTAGTAATTTCTAAGGGCGGACCTCCTTCAAGTCGCTTGGCGACCTCTGCGGCGACCTCGGCTAAATGGAAAGAAAACTACAAGAAAATGGCGGGTGAAGGAGATAGTTCAAATTTTTATTTTTCATCTCCCTCAAGAGATGTTGAAAGTGTCGCTTTGATGTCGATGTAGTAGTTGTTGTAAGAATTGTCGTGGTTGTAGTCGTTGTAGTGCCGCCAATTATCTCATAAAAATAGGCATTCGATTTAATTGAAAATCGTTTAGCGAAAAATGTAGGTTTACATCAATTGATAAGAATTTTTCGAATTGGCTTCGACAGGAATTTTTGGTAAGGTAGGTACGTGGGGCCCCCTATTTTTTGGAGGAAAAAATGAGCGAATAAGTAGATTAGATTAGATTTGTTTAGGGTTTTAGCTTTTTTATCCCTTTTTATCACTTTTCATAATGGACTAATTTACTTATTCGCTCATTTTTTCCTCCATTGCATTGCAGTCTATAAGTGGTTCCTTTTAACGTTACACCCAATATTTTTGGGCCTATAGGAGGATTTTATGCCCCTATTTCATTTCCTAAAGCTAGCAAAATGTGGAGTTTCATCCTCATAATCTTTATGTTTATAATTCTCAGTGTAATTTTAAAAAATTTAAAAAGTTATACCCTAAAGATTTCCAATACATTTGTTTTAACCCTGTTTCTTAGATTCTGAGCTAGGGTACCTTTAAAATTTTAATTAACCCACTGACACCACCACTGACCATTTGGGCAATAAAATTAGGTATTTGATATCTCTGGGACCTTAAGGACAAAAATAGTAAATAATAATGAAATATCGCGAGTATAAACTCAATAAAAATTATTACCTTAATGAGCAAGATTAGAGAAAATTTTTAAGTGTTACAAAGGTGCAGGAATTAAATTAAATATGAATTAGCAACAATTTGGTTCAAATTGTGCTTTATGGTTAACTGGCCAAGAAAATATTTTAATTATGTGAAAAATAGTTGATCAATTATAATATATATTGATAAATGTAAAAAGTATGCAAATTTTCATATATATAACCTTTATTTTATTCAAATAAACGTATTGTAATTTACCAAAATAAAAAGTGGCGATGTTTTTTATTTTAAGTTCGGTCATAAGACCCAGATAGGACGCCGCTCGACCCGTTGCAAATATACGTCAGTTATTAAGCCCCTGCGCGTGGGCTTTGTAAATCTCAACCAATCGGACCTAAATCACAAGGTCGGACTCGCCTGCCGACGACGACATCACCTTCCAGGTACTACTCGAGAGCCGCCGCTTGCTTTAAAATTTTTAATCTATCCAATAATTTCGGTTCATTAACTTCTGATCCTATGGATTTATTAAGGAATGTAAACAATAGAAAGATTATACCGGCGACAGAACAGGGATAACGCGTAGTAGTGTAGACGTAGAATTATTGTTCGCTATACGTTCTCATTCTGTAATTTTCAATAATTACGAGCCAAGTTCGAGCTCAAACATTTTCCGGAAAATTAAATGCGGAAAAGTTTCTGGAAATCGGAAAAATTAAAAATTGAAGAGCTTTCCACCACTCTCCTACGAATTGCGACCCTGCCACCTGTTTAAGGCATTAAAAGTCTCTAGATGACTTAGGCCTAAAGTGGTGCCTTGGGTATAAGCTTAGCTGATTATTATTTATTTATGACCTATTACTTTTTAAGGGATTTTATTCTAGCCTAATCTAGGGGGCTAATTTTACTAAATGTCGCGAAATTTAAATTTGCGAGCAATATTAGGCTAATTGTGAAATAATAAAAAACAATTCTGGAAAATACGAAAAATTTGCTGAAAAAAGGCCTCTGTAATTTTTCGAAAGAAATGCCTTTGTAATTTCCCCAAAACTTTTCCGACTTACATCTCTAGAAAATTGTCAGTAGAAAAGGCGTGAAAATTACTTTTATTTTTAAAGGTTCGTTGACGGAACATACGGGAAGTAAAGAAACTGAAATTTCTAAAAATACAACGGTTTGGCGTAAAACCGCCATTCTCCGTCGAGGAAACATCCTATTCCAAAGAAAACAAAAAGGCGGCAATTTCTTAGGCAGGAACGTGTTAAGCTAACAACCTAATAGACGTCCTCAAGAACGTCATCGAACGCCAGACGAGCGTACTAGGTCAGACCAAAGCTCTCAGTGTCAATCTCTCGGTAGCCATTTTCTAAACATACTACATCATAACGCTAATCCCAGGAACCATCCTATTTCTCAAAGCGAAAATACCTTAACAGATGCTGGCGCGTATAATAATAATACCGTGCGAGCTAGAAAGAGAGAATAAGGAGCAAGAAGTTACAAATTACGACCAAGCGACTGCCGTAATCCTACCAGCCAATGTTGACGAGCTTTTTCTTCTTTGGATATACCCAAAGAGAGAGAGAGAGAGAGGGGAAAAAAGAACGCGCGTTGAGAAACGATCAAATCGTTTTGGGGACATCTTCTAAGCTAGAAATAGACGGACGGACGTCAAGGCAATCTCGGCTAGACGGTTTAAAACGTGAGGTTCGCAGGTAGGGAAAAAAGCCTTTCTATTATGAAGAGTGATTGCGGTGGCTTGTCAAGTCGTATACTGCGCCATTTTACTAACTTCACGCATGGTTTCGGCTAAGCCTGTTTTCTAAAAAAAGGAACAATTTCCAGCGCAGGTATTTCTAGCAGATATTACCCCCATCCCCTCCTCTTCTTCATATTGCGCGTGAGATTACGCAAAGACTCGTGACAAGGAGGCTGGTACCCCCCCCCCCCCCCAACCAAACCATAAAACTAAGTGTCACATAAAGAACTAGTCTTTAATACTGAAAAATAAATAAATAGTGCTCGCTGTATTCGTGCGTGATCCGACTGCACGGACAACTCTACAATAAATTTATGTTGATAGAAGCTTACTAGGATATGAATATTTATGCGCGGATATACATAATATTTGTGTTAAGAATGAATTAAGAATATCTTTGGTATTCGTATCACAAAAAGCTTCGCTTTTATGGTCTTTGCTCGTAACTGATACAATAAAGTTCGAATACAGTCAATGAAATCCTTGTTTTAAATACAGTAACATGGTTCTGCGAAAATAGTAAAAACTACTTAACGGTAGAAAGTAAAGAAAGTTCAGATTTGATATTGGTAGCGTAAAATTTAACTAAATAAAATTTCATTACCAAGCAAATTCGGGAGAGTTTTACTGCCGACTGGTAGATTGTTGCATTATACTTGCACTTGCAACCAAACTGATCAGTATAATATCGTCTTTGGTAGTACAATAATATTTCGCTTTGGGCATATTTAGACACTAGGGAGCTCTGTGCTGAACTAAACCCGAGGGGTCGGACATTTGCCTGTTTTGTGTACGGGATTTCGGATTTTCTAAAAATCCAGGATTTTTTATTGTGGATTTGTCATACAAAGTCTATAGGAGCAAAATTCTTGGATTTTGGATTTGTGGATTTTTTCCCAAAATTTGTACGGGATTTGGCCAAATGTCCGACCCCTCGACTAAACCTTGATTGAGCAATAACTTTGATAGTCAGTTCGGTGATAATTTTTGCTATTTGTTATTTGCATAATTAAGAAAAATTTCAATTTAAAAAAACACAATGTCCGTCAATTTTATCGATAGTTTAATTTAATTTTAAAAGTTTTTACATTTTTAATTTTTCTCATATACAAAAGTAGCCTCAAATATCTTACTTAACTATAATTACGTTTACGCATGCCATATAAAAGTTTAGTATTTTTATGGTAAAAAATTGTAAAACTTTCCAACAAATTTTAGCGAATTGATTCGTTAAGGGTCATGTCAAGCGGCGACCTCGCGTCACCTCAGCCAACACTTATACGTGTCTCAAAAAAATAAAAATAAAAAGGTCGAGGGTCAGACGCATTGGGGTCAATCACCAGTGAAAGCTATTTGGGTTACATGAGTCAGAAAACCCCTTTTCTGCTTAAACTTTAGACGAAAATTATGGAAGAAATAATTGAAGTAAATGACCCGCAGCTCGTGGCTTTTTTTTCGTCACCCCCTCCACCTCCCCCCCCCCCCCGCCGCCTTCCACGCAACCAAAGTAGGTTTCCCCGAAACGGGCAAAGAAAAAAAATTGTCGGTGCAAGAAAGAAAGTTAAGAAAGAAGAAGCAGAAAAAAATCGAAAACTGCTAGCAGGTGCCTTGGCTATTTATAAAGCTAAAAACCAGTGAAAAAACGGTTCCTTCGGCCCCTAAAGAAAATTAATAGTCCTCGATATAGGATGGCCACGTCTGTAAGAAAATAGACCCTTTTCGCGAGCACCCAGAAGACGCCGAATCAGCCGAAATCGACGAAGAATTTATAAAAAGGGGTTCTTCCCGGGACAGCATCGCTTAAGACCCGAACGCCGTAATAAAAAATAAGTAACGACGCCATTCTTTTTCTTATATGAAATTTAGGGATTAGTTTTACAGTTGGAAGTTTAAAAGCCATTTAATATGACCTATTTGCGAGCCAGCTAAGCGCCGCTCTCCGTAGACTGCCGTTATATTTTTTATACCAGGGTTGGCAAGTTTTAAACAAAAGGTTTAAAACAAGTGTTTAAAACACGTTTAAAACAATTATTTTAAACAAACACCAATTTGTTTTAAACGTTTTAAACTATCTGTTTTAAACATGTTTTTTATAAGGTAAATTTTCATTGTTTTTTGTAAGATTTTGGTTATTCAATATGAGGGAAAAGGTAGAAAAAACCATTCCAAGGCTCTAAGAAATGTAAATTGTATTTATAACGGGTAGTTTGATTTAAAGATTCTCTGAAAAGAGCGACTGAAAAGGCTCGATATGATTTCATAAATTTCCTACCAGTGCAAAAATCCTACGAGCGCATTGAATTTTGTCTTTTTGTTTAAATAGAATTTATATAGCTGCCAATATACATCTATTTGGGACACTACCTATGCACGAGATAAAAGTAGGGTTGCTGTTTAGTCGGATTGTGCCGGGTTTTAAGTAACAAGAAGCACGGCCGGTCTGGACAGATCGGGCTAAAACCGACTAGGCGGCACTCCAAGATAAAAATCAAGGGATTTCGGTCCCCTTTCTCGATTTTTTAGAAATTTTATGACGTGATGGAAGTTTTAAGATTATAGAGGTACCTAAAATCTTATTTTATGTAACATTGTTTATTTGTGATGATTTATGACTGCAGACGTGCACATTTCAATAAACCAAAACTAAAAACAATGGGTGGATATTTTCCCTTTTCTTAGTTCTATGCGACCAAAAATTCCAGGATGATAGCTATATTAAAAACCCTACTACGGGTTAGGTAGTATTTGCATGGGGCATCGAAAACCCTAAGGCCGTCAATGGTTGGTCAACAACGCTTAGCGAAATTCTTGGCTCGTTTAAATAAGCGTGTACTCATTGGTTCTTCTCCCTGTGAGTTTATTTATAATACCATAAGTGGCATAATTACCCTAAGTGTGCCAATAGGAGCCTTTCCCACAGAAAATCTTCAATTTGAGCTTGTTCTAAACAGACCAAAGAACCGTAGGACTCGCGAATTCCGTTCAAGTACTCTATATGGTATTTTTAATGCTCGCGCCGCAGACGCCGCTTCGCAAACACATTACGTAAATTTCGTCACTGGAAAAATGACGTCATTTACGTCAATTTCGTTAAACAAGGTATCATGGAAAAATTCATCTTATTGACACACTTAGGGTAATTATGCCACTTATGATAATACGTTTAATGATACGTAATATTACTTTAAATGAGTTTACTCGTGATTCATAAGTATAATGATTAGTTTAAAACGTGTTTTAAACATAGTTTTTTATTGTTTATTATGTGTTTTTTATTGTTCGCTTTAAAAACAGTTTAAAACAATGAATCTTGTTTAAAACAATAAAAAACATTGTTTTTGTTCTTTTTAAAAAAAACAAGGATTTTGCCAACCCTGTTTTATACGTATAATTATTCGCGTTCTTCCTACACCAATCCCGCTTTCAGAGCCGTTTCCCCCGTGTGACTAATCAGCGCCGATTATCGGTTCGCTTCGATACTTTAAGACGTGAAAATAAGTCGTGAAAAGGATTATTTCGGCGAAAATTATTCTTTTTTTTACGATCGTAAACAGCTTTAAAATCGATTAATTTTAAAGTTTTTGGCAGTTTCTATTTTGAGTGAGTGGGTTATTGAAAACCTTCGTCCAATTATGTGGGTATCTTGGTTACATTTATATTATTTTTAAGGGACACAGAATCGTTTCAATTTTGAGGGATCAGCTACATAATCCCCTAAAATCTTGAAATAATTTTTCACAGTGTTGTCTGATTTAAATCAATTTTGATCATTGATTTAAAACACCTATTATATTTTAATGTATTTATGAATATCTCTAAAAGTAATTTGTCTAGCATTGTCAATTTAGAATGGATTTAAATCAAATACATCTTTTAAATCAAAATAATCAAAATCCGATTTAAATCAAAAACATCTTTTAAATCAAAATAATCAAAATCCGATTTAAATCAAATACATCTTTTAAATCAAAATAATCAAAATCCGATTTAATTCAAATTTATCGTTTTTCTTAAATCAAAATAATCAAAAACCGATTTAAATCATATAAATCAAAATAATCATGATTTACTTATGGGACAAGGTTAAATATGACGAAAAAAACGTGATATATCTCTTAAAGGGAGTATGGTTTGGTTTGAACCGTGACCACATCAGAAAATTGGCGGGAAACTCAAGCTTCTAGAAAACTGCCTCGAGCCTGCGAAGGTGCTAGTTTCATTTTAATGCTTCTATACTTCAAGATTTCCCATATAATAATTAATCGCATTAAATAGTAATAAATCACCATTATAAGTAACGAAACAAACGTCAAAATCTAGGGGCAGTTCACTTCGATAATTAAGTTTACACCCTTGATTAAATCCAATTAAATCATGATTAAGATGATTAACTCGCGATTAAGCTGATTAAATCGCGATTAAACAGATTAACTTGTTATTAAATCAAGACTAAAAAGATTAAATCACGATAAAGCTGATTAAAATACGATTAAGCTGATTAAATAGCGATTAAGCTGATTAAATCGCGATTAAACAGATTAACTTGTTATTAAATCGCGATAAAGCTGATTAAAATACGATTAAGCTGATTAAATCGCGATTAAACAGATTAACTTGTTATTAAATCAAGATTAAAAAGATTAAATAAAGATAAGAAGTTTAAATCACGATTAGGCAGGTTAAATTACGATTAAGCTGATTAAATCGTGATTAAACAGATTAACTTGTGATTAAACAGATTAACTTGTGATTAAACAGATTAACTTGTGATTAAACAGATTAACTTGTGATTAAACAGATTAACTTGTGATTAAACAGATTAACTTGTGATTAAACAGATTAACTTGTGATTAAATCAAGATTAAAAAGATTAAATCAAGATAAGAAGATTAAATCGGATTAAAAATTTAATACATTTAATCGAATATTAAGTATGCACCCGAAAGAAGTGTAATCTTAGACCAATAAACTAATGGACCAGAATCTATATTGCGCTTTATTATTTCAGAACAGCACCGCTTGTAGCGCCACGTTTGTTCTATATTGGGAAATATTCCCCATAATATTTTAAAAAAAAACGCAAAATTAGCCAAATATTTTTCGCTGGTCGTGTAACGTTTTTCTATTTGGGTGGAAAGCTTCCGCGTTTCTCCGTAAGAAGCGCGGTCGGGCAATGTAATTTTGAAGAATGGGGTTTTGGCTTATGATTCGGATCCGGTAAGGTTCATTTGCCCAAAATATAATTATCGTTTCCAAATTGTGCCTATTGAGAGAGTTAGGGAAAAAAGTTTAATTGGCACTATATAAAATCCGAGCGCAGTTTACGAAACACGAGCGAGCTAATTGCGTTAGCAGCGCGCACTTAATACGGCCCAATAATCTACTCAAAAATTAATCCCATAAAATAATCGGGAGCTAGGCTAGATCTAATTAAAAGCCGATAAAACGAATTTTTTCTCGCTGTCTGTAGTACATCAATGGAGGAGGATTTGGTTGCAAAAATCCACTTGGAGTGGTGCCATGCCTCGTAGGCCTTATTAGATCATTTTGGGCAGGAAGGGTGCGGATAAGGGGGAATTGGCACGTAGCGGGCGGGAGGGGGCCGCGTATCGAGTCAATTGGCAAGGTAGGAACGTGCCTGAGTAGCTTCCTCGCTCTCCCGACTAGGACTAAACAAGCTCTTCTTTCCCTCGTTTCCATGGCGACTGAACGCGACGCTCCACTCTCCTCGCGCGGGCTTTACAATCCAACAACGGGAAACAGTGCAAATATAAAACCAAGAAAGGCGCTCTACCCGGAGAGCCCCCGTAAAACGGGCTTTGAGCGTTTCAACTCGGAGAGTACACCGCGGGTAAAGGGGCATCTTCATCCACGTGCCCGTTTCGCAGTCTGCGCCCCCCACCCCCTAAAAAAAGGAGGTTCGAGTTAAGATACGTTAACCAAAAGCGGCTTTGAAAATAAAAAGGGAACGGCGGGAGCCGAAACTCTTTGATTTTGGTTTCTCGTTTGTGTCTGCGAGTGTGTGTTTGTATCGAAGAATATACCGCTCCCTGATTATTTCTTTGCCGATGCTCCCGCGGATATATTTTATATACTAGGTCGCTTATTAGAGGCTTGTGGCATTTCAAAGAAAGCGACCCTGCAGTCGGTAAGAATCTTTGCCAGAACTCGATTTTAAAAGGGCAGTCAAAAGGTTGGGAGTTCTTACCATTCTCGAGCGAAAAGCCCGGAGTTCTTATCAACTTGACGCACCCCTGACCGAGGATTTTATATAAAAAAAAATAAGAATCCACTTCTGTATAACGAGCGAATTCAAACCACTTCGGAAATATACGACTGTTTTCCAGTATAGCGAAACAGAGTACGTGAGCCTAACAATAATGAAACTTCGCTTTTATGAAAAACGCGTTTTCTTTTTGAACCATGTTTTTCGTCGATTCGTTTTCACTGTTGTCATTATAACACTGGAAATTCATAAAAGTTTCTCGTTTTTTCACGGGTATTTGAAAACCTCGTTTAATTCTTTTGGCTGCATTAATAGCATAAATTCCACGTAGCCAGCCAACTTTTAGTGAACAGACGAAGTAAACCGAACAAATATGTACTTTGGCCTTTAAACTAATAAGTTATAAAAGCTAATCCCACTGGATAAAATTTAATACGAAATGACACTAAGGCTATGATACTTCCGGTATTTTAAATTATGCAGGTTTGTAATAAAGTATTCATTTACAAAGTATATCGCATTACATTATAATAAATACTTTAGACTAAAATCAAATGTATTTAACAAGGAATTAAAAAAACTTCGAAATTCGTAAATTTAGAGAAATAGCTGAATAAGCAAATTGTTTTCCCCACCGACGACCTTGTTTTACTGTTGGGGTCGACGTCACAAAAACGTCATAGAAACGAGTTATGCGTTTTTGTTCGAATTTGTCGTCTGCTTCAGGTACACTGGGTGATAGTGAAACAGCAGCGGCCTTTGAGAAAATAACAATTTTGGTCCTATTTAGTATTTTAGTATTTATTCTATATGTTGGCAAAGTGTTGGGTGGGTTATGGACTCCATAAATGAAAATATTCCTAGGTAGGTTTTAATATATTTTATATTTTTTGTCGTGTAGTTTTAAGGTTTTCTTTACGTAGGACAAGGCCTATCGGAAATAATGGCACTATCAAAAGTTTGCATATGGTACATACCTTTAGATATACAAGAAAAGCAATTTATCTTATCTTGAAACTTCGTTTATTAAATAACAATTTAACCTAAAAAGATGGTGAAACGATCGAAACGGTCTAAGTAAAAAAACATAAAATTTAGCAGGCGATGCTTTAGACGAAACCGAAAAAAAAACGGCTATTACGGCCAACTAAAAAATGCCTCGGTTGGCAGTACTCCCAACAGTAAAAAGTGAAGCGCCGGATTAACGAAAACACCTATTAAACATTAATTATTTTTTTCGTAACACTAAAAGGATATACTTAAGAAAGAGACACCAACGAAATTTAAAAAAAGTGCACAAGAGTATTTATTTAAAACATATTTCACCCGACTAATTTCGGACAAGTTATCAACGTTTACTCATATTTATAACCTTAGTGACACATTACGAATTACATTTTTTTTTTAAATGATTTTTTTTCCAAATATTGATATAATATACCCCCGGTCCCAAATCACGGTTTGAACATTTAATATCTGTTGATTTTTTAATATAAAAAGATTATATTAAGTTTAATTCAGTTGGAATATTACAATGTTTTTTAAGTTCGGCTGATTCGAAATTAATTATATGGGTGGCCAGGGCCGACTTATTATACCTTTTTAACCTAGTATTTTACACTTCAGTTTGCCCAATGTATTCCCCCCCCCCCCTTCCACACTCACATTTAATTGAATAAACTCCAGGTTTATCTTCTTTTTTAATTGGATCTTTTTGGGATTTTAGATAATAATAATAATAATAATAATTGTATTAGTAGGTTTAAATGCTGTATTACAATTTAAAATACTTTTAAAAATATTGGCTAGTTTGAAGATAAAGTATATTAGTGCAAGTCGCTAAAATTCTTTATTATTATTACCAGGAATTCATAACGCTACTTGGAATGAATAACGGCTTCGATTGCCCGCCGTTGTGGCGGAACATAGTAGGCGGAGCTTATAAGCCTTTGTTTGTCACTGAATTTGACGTCATTTAAGGCGGTATAAGCGTTCTAGCCCCTCCCACAATGTTCCGCCACAAAATACCACAGGGGATATGGGGCGATACTCATTCCAAGTAGCGTTATGGATTCCTGTTATTACTAAAAGGATATTTCAAAACAATTATCTCAACCACAAAATTTCGAGCGTACAGGAGTTCTCCTTACACGTTACTCTGTCGAACTTAAACTCTGTAATAAAGCGTATAAGAAGCGCGCATTCGAGGGTAAGTATAACGTCATTACATTTTAATTCGTTTATTTGGTCAATTTTCGTCCCCGCGGAGCAAACGAAAGAAACTCGATATGACGGTGGGACGCGGAGGTTTCTTCTAAAGGTAACACATTTCCTTTCAAAGTTGTCTCCTTTCACGACGCGCACATAGGCACACACGCGGCAAAGACCTTTAATACGGAATAATATTCTATTTACTTCCCCGATTTTTTATTTTACTTTTTTTTATTTTGTTGGAAAAAAGGC
This sequence comes from Leiobunum rupestre, assembly GCF_980474605.1. NCBI lineage: Eukaryota > Metazoa > Arthropoda > Arachnida > Opiliones > Sclerosomatidae > Leiobunum > Leiobunum rupestre. Next base: position 24,578,974 of record NC_143387.1, read on the forward strand.
AACTTCCCTCTCTGACTAACAGTAGTACTCTTTTCAAAAACTAGGCGGCGCTTTCGTCAATGAAAATCCCCTTTTTACAAAGGGATAGTTCTAACACGGGTTTAACGAGAAGCGGGAGGGTCGCCATCATCCCAGGCCATGAGCCTCTTCGCCAAAGAAGAAAAAACGATGTCGGGGACGGATTAAACGCGGACCCCGAGAAAAAAGTTTTGTTCAATGGAGAGCGACTGTACCGCACTGCGCAGTGATTACCACCGTCAGTTGGCGCTTCCACGTAAGTCAGCTACGCGCTCGGGGCTCTGAACTTCTTCGCTGGTGCTGGTGGTGAGCCAGGAGAAAAAGGGCAGGTGCGACATTCAGCGAGGAGAGAGAGAAGGGGTCTATGGAGAAGGATATAATGAAAAACCATCGGTTGACTAGGCGGGCTGGCTGGTCCGGTGTTGCTGGTACCTCTATGGTACCGAAGGAAGGGTCATAGCGCTGGGGTGAAGGGGACGTGTTAAACTAGCCAAGACTCCCTCTTCTCATCCGCTGGACTAAAGCCAAGGGGTCAAGCATTTGAGCTCGTTACTCGGCAATAACTCTGGGTATCGCCCGGTCAGTCGGAACCGGATACCACCTTAGATACTTGAAATTTTAAGAGGGTGACCATCTCGAGATTCCGGAGAAGTTTATTGTAACGATCTGTTGGAGTTCAAGGGCAAATATTGAAAATATCCCAGCCTGTACGAGTGTTTGTTAGAGAGTAACCAATGTACGGCAGAATCGGGAAGAAACAAAATTACAAAAACTGTCGGACACCTTAAAAACAAGTTGGCCAGCCAAAATATACCTCTCCTCGGAAGAGTTTCTAATTTTCATTGAAGCGTAACATGTATCTGTGGTTCTGTGGTAGAACGCTCACCTATCGTGCTGGAGGGCTCGGGTTCGAATCCCGCACGATACTAACACAAATTGAAATCAATTTATATTACACCCAATGACAAAAAGGGGGCTCTTTTGGAAAAAGCTTTTCCCTAATTCTAAGAAACTGCGAACGCGGTAATTACACTTTGCCCCGAAAATGCGAACGCGTTCGCAGGCCTGACAGACAGACCGACAGACCGACAGACAGACAGACACGGTGCTTGTATAACCCCTCCTAGAGTACAAAGTCCCCTCGGAGAGGCAAAACGTTATAATGCCTACAATTAGAATCCCACTACGTATAATTCAGCGTTAGATAGCTGTGATTTCCCAGTAAGGCATGTTGAAATTCGAATTTTATATTCTGAGAACATAATACTGTCGATCGTCACAGCCTCTTAGACATTCACTTCAGTTATTGGAAAAGGACATTTTAAAAGATCTCTTACGCTCTTGAATATTTCCCAAGCCTACATCAGGGTAAATATGAAATTTAGCTGCAGTTTAAATTCCGCATTCGTAATATACAGTTAACAAATTTCGTATACCGGACGATAAATCGCGAAATTAATTTATAACGCGGTACATGGTTAGGGAAGTTTTATTCTAGGTTAATGCATTGCTCACATCAAGGGAAACGCGTGGTGCCAATGTAGGGACGATAATATGAATGCGGATTTCTTTTCCAAATGTTTATTTACCGTAAAGAAAGACCACACTTTAGTAAATTCCCCTTTCGACATTTCGATTTCATCACGTGACAGCGATAGTCCCAACTACTGCCTCAAAAATTCATAACCGCAAATACGCGTAAGCAAACCTATCGCGGCTGCTCCTTGTTTGTCCAATTCGTTCAAAAGCCCCCGCGGAAAAGATACCTATTAACGGGAGTAAACTAGATTGAAACGCTGTTTTCTAAACTAAATAGCGTTCTAAACTATAGCTTTTGCTAACAGAAATCAGACTGTAAAAAAATCCACGCAATATAAGCTTGTTATTTCAAAACCTTTTCCAAAAACTTTAAATATTGGGTGACCTTTCGTATGTTCAAAAATAGAGTCACGAGGAAGTTCTAACTGTTCCAAAATAGAGCCTTCAAGTCCTAAAATAGTTCTAACTATTAAAAAAATAGAGCCTGTAAGCCCTAAGAGGGTTTAATGGTTCAAAAATAGAGCCAGTAAGTCCTAAAATAGTTCTAACTCTTCAAAAATAGAGCCTGTAAGTCCTAAAATGGTTCTAACTCTTCAAAAATAGAGCCAGTAAGCCCCAAGGAAATTCTAACGGTTCAAAAATAGAGCCTTATTTTTCAATAGACTTAATATTGCGTGATATATGACGCGGAACATTTCAGATAACAGGTCAAATATTTAAGTTTTTGATTTTAGAAAAGAGGAATTTTACCAATTAATTTTATTTACGTAGTCTTTTCTCAGTTATCTCGTTTCATATATTGCTAGAATATTGTTGGTATCAAGAATACATCCAATTCCATTTATACACGAAATATCACGCAAATCGGTCTAGTAGTTGTTGAAACAGTGTTGATAACACAACTGCCTTTGAGTCTGTTTTGAGCTAATGGACCACGAGAAAACTGCGCTCACTCTGGTTTAGTATAGAAACCTGAAGTGAACTTTGAACTTAACGAGACGAGACGCGAGAATAAAAATCGCTTCATCCTCTTCAAAATTTCGAGTTGTCAATGCTTTAACGACTCTGAGACTTTCGAATCTGGTCGTAAATTAACTAGGCGAACTTTTGAAGAATTTTCGCGTCCTTCGATCCAAGTACCAATTTAATTTTTTACCTCGACCCTCGCGACGGTATATGGATTCCCTGGTATTGACTACGCTTGTATAGGATAAATCTGGTACTCGCGATTTTCTTTAGGTCGGATCCCTTTCCCGTCGTTTTTGGGCTTGAGGAAAAGGACACGGAGAGAGAAGCGGTTCTTTTTGGTGGAGAAAAAGCTGGAAGTGTATCTAATCCCGGAGAAGAAAGAAGGCCGACCGCACTATCACGGCCTATTGGCCTTCTCCGTTTCAAAAACTTCGCACAAAAGACGTCGCTGCATATATGCAGCGGCCGAGAAGGGGAGACGCACGCATATAAGCGCACCTTATTTTTTATTTTATTTTCCCCTCGTGTAGGACCCTAGTGGCGCACGTGACGAGCTCCCATTGTGTGTCTCTTTCGAAAAATCTATCGCTATACGTCAAACGCGACTTCGTAGCGCCGAAAACAATCTACTCGCGTAAGGAAAACAAGTTGGCAAGCCAAAATATACCTCTCCTCGGAAGAGTTTCTAATTTTCAGTGAAGTGTACAATGTATCCGTGGTTCTGTGGTAGAATGCTCACCTGACGTGCAGGAGGGCTCGGGTTCGAATCCCGCCCGGTACTAACGCAAATTGAAAAATATTTATTTATTTATTCGCAGGCCTGACAGACAGACCCACAGACAGACAGACAGACAGACACGGTTGTTGTATAACCCCTCCTAGGGTACAAAGTCCCCTCGGAGAGGTAAAAATAACGCAACAATATCAAATATTGAAAACCCAGAGAATATCGTGGAGAAAGAGCTACTTCCTGTAATTAAAGAGCTTTAAAATTTAATTTACTATTTCGTGTCATGAATATAGAGTACTGTATTATAAAAGTAACTATCGAGATTATTCGAAATTTAACTGAAATTTGATTTACGTAGAAAGCGTGTGTTACGTTAATTAAAATTTATTTAAACTCCAGAATTTTACCATCGAGCATTTCAAAGTGAAAAATGTGCCTAATTTGAGAGTTTGAAAGGGCACTAATAAGACTTATAATTAATATTTGTCAACTGGTATAAAAGTTTTAATAAACAACTAATCATTTTACCCTGCGCTATTTTCTAGCCAATCATCAAAGCCTATTTTGAAATAACTAGTGAGTATATCTAGATCTTATAAGTAGATAACAATAGCAGTATTGGAAAATAAATACTTAGCAAATTTCATACGTAAGGGGGAAGAATACAGTAAAAGCTTCTTTTTCGTTCAAGCTGAACGTTTCTGTTTTAACAATTACATAATTGAATTATATTTTTCTAATTAGGCTGAACCTTCCTCTAGTGCTTAAAATAATTTTGATAATTATAATATTAATAGTTAACGAGATATAAGGTCCTAACTAAAGGGTAGTTTGGGCGCTTGCCCAACTTGTTTAGCTCCGGGGGTCCGAATTGAAACGTAATAACTTAATTACTTTTAAATTTAAAATTGTCAAAATTATTTAAGTCACTAAACAAGAGGCTGATCTACACTTAAATATTAATTTTATAAGTTAAAATACAAAATTAAAAGAGTTCAGCTTGAAATAGCGCGAAAATAGACAATGGCCACTGTTAAAGAAATTTAAACTACTGATATTATTTTCAAATATTCACATTGTACTTTCTAACTTATATCGAAGTAGGACATACTTCACTTCGAATGGCAACGTCCATAAATTCGCGTGAAAACGCCAAGCGCTACTATGAATTCCATCTACTTTACAACAGATTTAATCGAGACAAAACTCCAACAATAAGAATTTCCAAGCAGCATGGATGGACGGTGTAAGAATTGAGAGGGCCCACATCCCGACGCGGTAAAGTAGAGTACATGGCGATTTTTTTCTCTTTTCTATGGTGGCTACGTACCAGATGGGGCACCTCATCCAGGTAACGATATTTCGATGGGTTCCCCCCTGAAATTTCTTCTATGACGGCCGCGTTCTTCGCGCCCAGTCAAGCGGCCCGACCCGGAGGAGGCCAACCCGGGCCCCTGATATAAACATCCCAGATTGTGGGAAAGGGAGCCACGGGCTAGGGTGGTCGGGGGCGCGAAGCCAAAGAATGAATCGGCTACACGGACACTGGCGACAATGCGGTCTGAAATACGAAGAGCACGAGGGAGGTTTCGACGGTCAAAATAACGAATATAAGGTGACAGTTGACGGCGGCGCCGGGTCCAAGGAAGATGGCCGACGTAAAATGCCAACTTTTTTCAACAGCGAACTTTCAGATCACCTTAAGAAACCTTTTACTCTAAAAAAAAGGTAAAGGGGCGCAAAATATAAGCCACACAAAGGCGTCGTGTCTGCCGATCTCGAGAAGTGATAAGATGGCGCAATAAGCCTATCTGGGACGCTGGGACATTCCGCGCGGATCAAGAAACAAACAGTCCCCCCTTTTTGAAGCGTACCCTTTTACGGCCGCGTCCAGGAGAGCCAGCCTGAGACGGACAGACGGCGACAGCGACCGCGTTAGTTCCGAAAAGGGAGCTTGGGCGATCTCTCTTTATTTTTACTCACACCCAGGCGCGGGTAATGTCACTTTATATAAAGTATTTTAGGAATTGAAAAACCGGTCTCGGTACACACTGTCAATATGATAAAATATAGCCGGCCCAAAATAATGAGCAAAATATAAAAGCGAACAAAAATGACCATTTTTATACATGACATTTTTTAAGGCTTACATCCGGAGTTCATGTCCGCGCAATGGTGGTAGTTTTAAAGAGTCGTAGGGATAAAGTAAAGATTCTTATTTTGTGCATCAATTCTTCGATACCTGTTCCAAACCTCCACTCATTTCTAAACGATTCACCAAAACCATAGTTACATCGTGCCTTAACACCAAGAAAATAGTTTTTCCGGATTAAACAGAATTGGTTCTCAGTAACTGAATATTGTATTTGATTTTATCGCGGAGAATACGTAGGCAACAGCCTGTTCGTCTTCTGATTCCCTAGAGAAAAGCCACGCCCCTACGCCTTTTCAAGTATAATCTTTTCCCTTTTTTCTCAGTATGGTAGCTGGTTCTATCTACGCGTACGCAGAGAATACCTTCTCAGGTATTATGAAAACAAGGGGTACGCTCAGCAGAGCTCATCGGACTCACCGATTACTAATCGGTGACATCGGTTTCCTACTGTACGCTTTGTCGCGTTTCCGGTTTTGACGTCACGATAGTCATCGATTACTCACCGAAGTTCTGATGACTGACGTCATTACTGACATAAAACTACTATAAAAGCTACGGGATTTTAAAAAACACCGATGACTGAATAAAAGCGTTCAGCAACTTACGACGTCATTATGACGAAACAGCTAATCGGTGAAAAATATCAAATCCATCGGGTTTTTTTTCCGTTGACTGCTGCTGAACGTATAGTCGCGACTACATATAATCTTCTGAGACATAACATAACTAGAAATAGTTATTTTCCAACTGCATTCCCACTAATCATTCGAGACATCAAAATAGAAAACTAAATTACGCTGAAAAATGTAACTGTCATTTTATTTTATTACTCAACATTTCGACAAGATACAATTTTACATACAACATATATTCTATGTTAACATGAACACATTCTTGATCGCATACATCCTTTCCTTCTCAATACCTTCTATCGGTATAAAACGAACTAATTGGCCACGATTTACGCGATTAATGACATTTTATTCTTATATTGATAAAGGGTAGGCAAAATAAGTCAAACGGAAATAGCTCTTTAAATAAAAGATCATTCATAGCCGATTTTAGAGTTTGCGCTGCAGCGACAGGACATATAACTGGTTTGTCTGCATTGATCTGGCAGCATTTCTCAACAGGGAGGCGAGACAGTCAGAGAGGAGCAGTGATGGGCACTCTCCTCTCACCGTGAGATCAGTGAGAGCAATTGAGAGGAGGTGAGATGCTCGAAGCTTCCAATGAAGAGGAGCACGAGATGAGTTTCCAAGCTATGAATTTAAGTGAGCGGAAAATAAGATTTTTCAAAGAATGTATTTGGAGTGTGAGCGAGGTTAATTTAATTAGTGAAATGCGAGGAGAGGAGGTCAGCTAGGAAGTTAGTTTGCGGTGGTGAGAGGAGGTGAGTTTGAGTTTAGATGTAAGAAAACCAAAAGAGATTCACAAAGTATGCATTTCAGAGAGAGGAGAGTGAAAAGAGATATTTTATTACTTACATAAACGGAAAAAAGCGTGAGATGAGATCAGATTTTTCAACAAAACTAGCGGGAGTGTGCGCGAGGTTGGATTAATTAGCGAAATTCAATGAGAAGAGATGAGTTAAAATTTAGTTTACGGTGGTTAGAGGAGATGAGTTTGAGTTTAAAATTTTAGAAACGGGAATGAGGTGGAGTGAGAGTTATCACAAAATTTTGAAAAATGCCCACCACTGGAGAGGAGTTTATTTAAGCGCCAATAGCCTCTCAAAGTAACATTTTTCGTCTCACGATCGCGTTTGTTGTAAACCATCCACAAGTCGGAGAATATTGGAAATGTCTTATTGCTTTTGAAACGAAAGTCTCCCCTAAAACGCGAAACAATGAAGAAGAAAATTCCATCGAAGAATCACTCAGTTCATTGCCAGAGATGAAGAGAGAACGGAAAAAAGAAGCGTTCAATTCTCCAAACTATAAAACTCTTTCTTTAAAACCTCTCCTTTTCTTTTGGTCTACAAGAATGCGCTGGTAACAAAACACCGGGTATATAGGCGTAGCTGCAGTAACGACGAATGAAGGAATTTTCAAACCGGCAAAACGCTATAAAACGACCAACAACACCGACGCGCGATTCCAAGAAAGAAGGAAAGAAAGATGGCACGGAGAAAGAGACTGCGTTTATAGCTTTAAATAGCGAGTCTCTTCAATTAATTTCAGCGGGTGCCGCGGATACAAGAAGAGACTTATTTTACAGAAAGAACCGGAGAGCGGACTCGCGTATGAAAAACTGCTGCCAGTAAAAAGATAAGATCCCAAACAATAAAGAACTTTGTTCAAATTGCCTCCGATGTTGTGTAAATTCTGATTAATTATTGCCCTTGGATGAAGGCAAGACGAGAAAAAAAGCTTTTAAAAAAAGGAATCGAAACGTTGCCGCAGTCTAGGCCGTATTATTTCTAACTCGGGGGGCACCGCTAGTACTAGTCAACAATGGAATGCATAATAAAAGTTTGCCAGAATAACGTTACGGGGGGGGGGGGAGGGGGTTAGTAAGAAAGACGACTACACGCATCGGTATAGAATAGAGAAGCGGATATACGAGTACGCGTATATATTTAAGCAGAAAAAAAGAACGAAAAAATGAGAGAAATAGAATAGAAAAATAAACGGGCGAAAAGAAACCAGTTTCAAATTTGGATGAGAGCCCGAAAACGAGAAACGCCACTCGCAAACACGACGCTGAGACGTAACGTAACTAGAAATAGTTATTTTCCAACTGCATTCCCACTAATCATTCGAGACATCAAAATAGAAAACTAAATTACGCTGAAAAATGCGTTTTATTACCCAACATTTCGACAAGATACAATTTTAAAGCGAACATTTTTTTTAAAACTTTCTCAAGCAATTATTTAATTTGGAACAAAAATTGTTAAAATATTCTAACGGGTGAAATTTATTTAAAGTATTTCTTTTATATACGATAATTTATACCCGTCGTGACTTTCAATAATTTCACTTCGTATTAGCTTTAGAGAAATGTTAACGTTAATTTTTATTGGTTCAAGTTTATTTGATACAAAAGTATTCGAGAACAAGTCACTGATCCTCCGATGTGTAGAGAAAATTTTAAAATTTCACAAATCCCAAATTTTAGTGCCCTCGAGGGCACAAATTAATATAGCGACAGTGAGGGTCCTATATTCACTACCGATTGATGTATCAATTTCTGGCAGACAATGCCCAAATAGGGTGAAGAATTATTTTGTGTAAAAACCGAATTCAAAATTTGAATATCCAAATTACCGTATTTTCTAGGTAGCTATATTCTTAGAAAAAAATATCAACAAAATAATCTCATTATTGGTTTAAAATTAAACGATGTAGGCTCATTTTATGATTACTAGTACTTAAGTATTTAACTTAGGAAATTTTTTGACTAAGAGATGTCAAAATGAACTAAAATATAATCTTCACTATCCTATTTAATCATTTTACGGAAAGCAGTGATTAGTACCTTTAATAATTCCTTTGTCATTCATTTCAGCTATTGCGAAAATACTTTATTTTTAATGTAAGCAAGAAAATGAGGCTTTAGCTAATTTAAATAAAAATATTGCGATTTCAGTCCACGCTTCTCGTTTAATTTCATTGATTTTCAAATTATCCACGATCACTTGAAAACAAAATTACGTTATCGATTTTTGGACATTCTATATTCAAGAAATAATGTAAGTTTCTATATTCATCGATTTTAAATAACGAAATAAATATTAATAAGAAAATATATGAGAAAGTACAGATATTACTAAATGATAAAATGGAAGTCTGTGTATGAATATGACCTGATTTTTCTTAATAAAATTGGCCACCGTTTCCAGGTTACGTTACTTTCGATATAATGATGTACGATGTTCCGATCAAATTGGAAAATAATTAATCTCAAATACGCGTATCTAAAGTAGAGCTTATGTATCAAACGCCACTCTGACCGCCAAATAGATTCGGCAAACAATTTGATTTCGAATGTTTGTATATATAATTAACATTTCTATTCGAACCACGTAACGTTGTATTCCACCAATAATTAGGGCTATTAATCTCCAATATATTTAGAAGATGTATGTATATATATATATATATATATATATTTAGGGAGAATTACGTCACCGGTGTGTACTTCAATCACGGAAGATGTCAGTTTTAAAGAATTTATGAGATACTGATTTGATTTTTAAGGGGAAAGGAGCTAACTCTGCGAGCATGAGGGGGATTGAGGGCATACATCGGTGGCTCCAGCCTCCAGTCTCCAGTCACCGGCCTCCAAGAGCGGAGACCTGCGATTTCTGTGGAGACCGGATGCCTTTAATCGGGATGGAGGCTACAGACCTAGATACTGTTTTGATGCAGACTGGAGACTTCTAGTCGCGATGGAGACCAAAGGCCTCTCTAGCTACGATCATACATCGGTGGCTCCGGCCTCCAGTGTCCAGTCTCCAGTCTCCGGCCTCAGAGTCCGGAGACCTGCGATTTCTATGGAGACTGAAGACGTGGATATTGGAGGCCTCTAGTCTGGATGGAGACTGGAGGCCCAACCTTCGAGTGGAGACTGTAGGACGAGAGCCTTGAGTCCTAAGCGAGGGGCAGATCACAAAGCTTTAGAGTGGCCTAATAATCATGATTAAATGATTAAAATATTATTCATGATTAAATCATTTGAATAACGATTTAATCGTTTTAATAACGATTTAATCGTTTTAATAACGATTTAATCGTTTTAATCACGATTTAATCAATATAATCACGATTTAATCGATATAATTACTATTTAATCAATAGAATCACGATTTCATATTTTAAAAACTTGTTGAGGTTAACGGTAATAGTTAATGTAGGGAGCTGTTGGCTCGATCGCGTGGCATGCAGGGCTTGCCACCACCCTCCTACGCATTGTAACCCGGCCAACTGAATTAAAGGCTTCAAAAGTCGCTTGATGACTTAGGCCTAAGGTGGTGCCTTGGGTATTAGCCTAGCTGATTATTATTAATAAGTAGTCTAATTTTGAATATCAATGAACTTAATAGAATACCTTGTAAAATACTTAGACAAGTAGTGTTTTTCTTAGGGCTTAATAATAATTTTTCAGGTAAATATCGAGCAAATAAACAATTTTTATCACAGCTTAATGACAAATTTCGTACCGAAAAAATAATATCAATGAACTTAATAAAATACCTCGTAAAATATGATATCGAGTAAATATACAATCATTTTAATCACGGTTTAATCACTTTAATCACGATTTTATCACTTTAATCACAATTTAATAATTTCAATATGGATTTAATCATTTTAATATTGATTTAATAACTTTAATCATTTTAATCGAGATTTAATCATTCTAATCATTTTAATGGAGATTTAATCATTCTAATCATTTTAATCGAGATTTAATCCTTTTAATCACGATTTAATCCGATTTAATCCTTTGAGGGTGACCTAATAATCATGCTAGTGATCTGCCCCTCGGTCTCAACCATCCAGTGGGGACTGGAGGATCGGAGAAGGAGGCCCAACCTTCCAGTGGAGACTGGAGGTCCAGAGACTTAAGTCCCAACCTTACAGTGTAGACTGGAGTATCGGAGGCTGGAGGCCCAACCTTCTAGTGGAGACTGGAGGACCGGAGACTGGAGGACCGGAGACTGGAGGCCCAACCTTCCAGTGTATACTGGAGGATCGGAGACTGGAGACCCTACCTTCCAGTGTAGACTGGAGGGCCAGAGACTTAAGTCCCAACCTTCCAGTGTAGACTGGAGGATCGGAGAGGGAGGCCCAACCTTCCAGTGGAGACTGGAGGCCCAACTTTCCAGTGGAGACTGGAGGACCATAGACTTAAGTCCCAACCTTCCAGTGTAGACTGGAGTATCGGAGACTGGAGGCCCAACCTTCCAGTGGAGACTAGAGGGCCAGAGACTTAAGTCCCAACCTTCCAGTGTAGACTGGAGGATCGGAGAAGGAGGCCCAACCTTCCAGTGGAGACTGGAGGACCGGAGACCCAACTTTCCAGTGGAGACTGGAGGACCAGAGACTTAAGTCCCAACCTTCCAGTGTAGACTGGAGTATCGGAGACTGGAGGCCCAACCTTCCAGTGGAGACTAGAGGACTGAAGACTGGAGGCCCAACCTTCCAGTGTATACTGGAATATCGGAAACTGGAGGCCCAACTTTCCAGTGCAGACTGGAGGACCAGAGACTTAAGTCCCAGCCTTCCAGTGTAGACTGGAGTATTGGAGACTGGAGGCCCAACCTTCCAGTGGAGACTGAAGGACCGGAGACTGGAGGCCCAACCTTCCAGTGGAGACTGGAGGACCGGAGACTGGAGACCAAAGGTGTTGCCGACCTATGACTAAGGGCAACGCTAAAAATCGTATCAACATAGTATCAATAAATAAATTCTTAATATTAGTGCCTAATTACGGAATATTAACCGAGCAAATAATTCTGTAAATTATAAAAGAAGTGTTTGAGCCAAGAGAATCTGGTACGGTCTGCGTCTATAGCGGCAGTCTGCCGCTCGAATATTTGCCCGATGAGTGTCGAGAAGAAAAATGTTTGGCTAGGGAAGAAAAACGGAGTTGAGAGAAAAAAATCTAAGAGCCATAAAATACGGGCCGAAAGCTTAAATTAGTTTTCGGGGAACTATTCAAGCAAATAAGAGTCGTGTTTCGCGCTTCCGAGGAATTGGAGCCGCCAGTATATTGCTTATAAGTTTAAGAATTTTTATTCTTCTCAGCCACCCTTATAAACTCAGCCACTCAAAAAAGCGGGGCCCGAATGAAAACTGGCGGAAGATGATGAAGAGAATGAAAAGTAGGAGATTCAATTTGCCCAGAGCCCGGCGCGGCTTACAACGCCGTCTGCCCAGACTGCGAGATACGTTTGCTGGAAAAGAAACAGACATTGCCGCGCAACGCCGGGGAAAAAGCAATAGTCATTCGAAAACGAAATAGGCCTTACAACGAAATTTCCGCGGAACAAAATATTATTACGGCGCGGCTCTGAGAAGCCGTGTTACGAAACGAAGATTTCATCTTCAAATTATCAATATTCATACAAATTTAGTTCTCTTTAAATAGCCACGAAAACGGAATTCCCAACACCTTATAATTTATCCTTGGCAGTCAGATTAAGCGGTAGAGGTATGAACGCGAACGTTTAGAACTTTAATATTGTTAATATGGTCCAAAACGTTAAGCCCAGTTCACACTATACAATTAATTGAACCACTTAATTGAAACCAACTAATTGTAAGCAAGAAAATTGTACAGTGTGAACAGAAAAAGTTGGAACAATAGTTACAATTTTTCTGTTCACACTATTCTATTTTCTGGCTTACAATTAGTTGGTTTCAATTAAGTGGCCCAATTAATTGTATAGTGTGAACTGGGCTTTACACTGTGATTGTCTTCGTGCACTCTGCTTTACCATATAATAATTAAAATTGACAAAAATAATGCTTTGTTTAAACATTTATTCATTTCTAAAATATTTCTATAATTCGAATGTATTTGGAAAATTATACAGGGTGTTTAAAATGGTTATGCAAAACATTTAATGAGTTGTAGGGGGTTAGTTGAGAAGTATGCCTGTTTATTTCCCATTTTCCTACGATGAGTGAAAAGAGCGCCAGAGAACTCAAAGTGTGTGCTACTATCCCCTGCCTGGAAATAGGCTGCAACAAGCGCAATAGACTTTAAATACTGTTTAAGTTACCTTTTTACGCTGGTTACCTCAATTTGTTTAAAAAGTCCCTTTTACCTATCACACGATGTTAGCGTTGCCCTGCTGCTTGGTTTTGCAATTGTTGCAGCCTACTTCCAGGGGCTTGTAGGCCACACTTTAAAGCTCTCTGGCGCTCTTTAAACTCATCGTAGGAAAATGGGGGAAAAACAGGCACCCCCCGTATCTCCTTAAAATTTTTGCATAACCTTTTGAAACACCCTAAAGATCGAAATGTGATTTGTGTTAGGGGCAATTGTACCCATGACTGAAATCTGGTGGGCATAATGTACCACTGTACCCCGCTGATGAAGACTAGACCTATTCATGTCAAACAGAAATTGCATTTATTTCCTAACAGATATATGAGTTGGTTCACAAAAACAATTTAGCAAATAAAACTTTATTCTTGCAATTATAGTTGTTTTACTTCCTTCACCTTTTAAGGATTTTTGTTTTGCAATATCACAAACACTACTATTTAAATTTATTGAATGGTAGAATTCGCGACGTACGGTCTTCCCAGTTTCAGTTGCACCAGGAGTACTTAGCCCATTAAGCAGGTCAGGTATACAGTTTATTTCCCGTATTTGGTCGTATCATAAATCTGGCTTTGGCCCCACGCAAATATCCAGTTTGTTCCGAACTTAAACTATCTTTTCTCCCTCGGTATTGTGACGTCAAATCGCGTCTCTAAGTGGATTATTCACGGTTTACAAACAGTGTCAACGCGAAACGGCGCAAACGCCTATAATAACCGTAAAAAAAAACCAGAGTGGCTTACTTGACAGGCCTGGATGTTTCGCGAGATGTGACAATGGATGCGACGGCGACGGTGCTGGTGATAGTCGCAGACACGCCATCAGACGAAGTCTCGGATTAAGAAGGAGGGGGCCTCGACGACGAAATCTGTTCCATGTCGGCCAACTTTGACACCTGTAAAAACAGAACAAATCGACTCTGTACTAATAGGCCACCCACAAACGACCGCAGCCCGCCGACAACGCGTCTCGCGAGACTTTATTTTGCTTAAAATTCGATATGACAGAAACACGAAACCGATACCGCCCCGCGTATTATACGCGCCGACCAAGAAAATACGCGTATAGTGAAACAGCGAGAGACTATGTCTATACTCTTACAGCGGAGGGGGGATTACTTAGCACGCGAACACGCCTATCTCGACATATCGTTATTTGGATAATATATCATTAAAATTGCAAATCCTTTGATTGAGAGCAAACAGTCAAGGACATTCCTAAGCCGTACCTATAGGCAAATTCCAAAATGATCTTTAGAAAATTACCGATATATTGTTAGACTGTTCTTGAATATTTAGAGGTTACAAACTATGATGTATTTGAATATGTAGATCGTATTAGGGAAAAACAGGGCCGGACTTAGAGATCTTGGGCCCATAGGAGTCTGGGCCCCCTTTTCACGCGCTGCATTTACTCTTATCCCTGGAGCTAGGCTGTGCCTGAATTTCCCTGATTCAGCGTAGAAGTCTGAGCTCTACGGTTATATTACTAAATAAAAGCTCTTAACAATCGTCGACTAAATACGCGATAATTATGAAACATTGTGATTTAAGGCTGCGTCCGTAAACTGAGAGGCAGAAATTTTGGTAATTTTAAAACAAAATATTCTACCTAGGAGTTTCTCCAATATAAATTACGATAGATATTATAGATTTATGCCTTCGAATACAGTAATTACGGTCACTGGAGGGCCCCTTCCAAGGATGGGCCCCTAGGCCACGGCCTAGGTTGGCCTAGGCGGAAATACTCCTCATTTTAGGGTACTAAACTACTGCCTTAAAGGAGCTACTCCCTTTAAAGTGTTCAACTACTCATTTTAGGGTACTAACCTACTGCCTTAAAGGAGCTACTCCCTTTAAAGTGTTGAACTACTCATTTTAGGGTATTAATCTACTAACCTACTGCCTTAAAGGAGCTACTCCCTTTAAAGTGTTGAACTACTCATTTTAGGGTATTAATCTACTGCCTTAAAGGAGCTACTCCCTTTAAAGTGTTCAACTACTCATTTTAGGCTACTAAACTACTGCCTTAAAGGAGCTACTCCCTTTAAAGTGTTAAACTACTAACTTTAGGGTACTAAACTACTGCCTTAAGGGACTACAATACTCACTTTAAAGTGTTCAACTACTCATTTTAGGCTACTAAACTACTGCCTTAAAGGAGCTACTCCCTTTAAAGTGTTAAACTACTCACTTTAGGGTACTAAACTACTGCCTTAAGGGACTACAATACTCACTTTAAAGTGTTAAACTACTCACTTTAGGGTACTAAACTACTGCCTTGCGGGACTACAAGTACAATACTCCCTTTAAAGTGTTAAACTACTCCCTTTAGGTTACTAAACTACCTCTTTAAGGGAGATACACGCTACCGGGTGTTAAATCACTCTACTCAGGGTGTAATATAACATTGTTTATACACCTTTACTAGTTTTAAATTTTGGACAAGAAAAAACCTTTAAGGGTGTATATATTAACCATAAATAGTGTTTTTTTATATATTTTAGAGCGTTAATATACTATACAGAGAAACAGGGAGAAGTTCAAGAATTATAGTGTGAAAATATTCAGACAACCCTGTAATTACTTGTTTGAGTTAGAATAGTTAAAGGAACGAGGATCGCATCTAAATAAATAAATGCATTCATTGCTAGTATGAAGTAAAAAAATTAAAAGGCCGGAGAATTTTCACATTCGGAAACCCTAAACACTGAAAATCTTTGAGAGAGATTAAGCACCCGATATTGTGAACGGGTAACGTTTACGTTTCAACACTATTTAGTAGACGTTATCTCAAGCTGAATTGCAGTTTTGCTCAGTTTTCAAAAATTCTATAGATCTTGGATAAAACAGCGTATTCTGGAAATCAGCGTTTGAAGGTCATTCAGCGGGCATTAAACAACAAACAGCAAAACGATTTAGTGACAATTCCGTCCACAGTGGCGCTTCGAGTGTTTACGGCGAACGAAGGCAAAATCCAAAGATGTTCGCGACGAAGACGATAATTATTATTATCCGTGTTGAATTGAAGCATCGATTAAATTCGAATTGGCTCAACCAAACCGCGAACACGGGTTTAATAGCTTCTCGTTCGTATATTAATGAAAGCTACGAAGCTATTCATAGAAGCAGCTGCTAGACTCCGTAATAGCTCCAGTTGATGGGCGGATCCGCCAGCGAAGGCTGGCTGCGTCAAAAACTCGGACAACGGCGCTGCGAAATGGAAACAATAACAAATAGCAATAAACTTCCGTTCTTGCTTCTAAAGCCTCTTATGAAGGTCATTAATGAGAGGGAATAGCCGCACGTTAAAATCTAATCAAGCAATTAAATTCCAATTTGTAACATTTTAATTATACCCACGGCTTTAAAAATATCGGTAAGGACTTATTATTTTTTTACATTCGCCACTACGTCGATTGTAAGTGATTTATATTTTTACTTTCGCCACTGCATCGCGTCCAAGGAGCAGCTCACTCCAATGATTATTAGCAGGAATTCATACCTCTACTTGGAATGCTTATCGCGGCAGATTTTCGTCTTGATATGGCTGACGATTTTTTTTTGACGTCACTATGTTAACTGAACAAACAACAACGTAAGAGAGGAGCCGTCAGAGTTATCTTACCATACACGATATGGCGAAATAATAGAGGTGTGCAAATACCATTTTTTGGGGATCGAATCGAATATCAAATATTTTTTTCAAAGCACGTCAAATACCAAATCGAATATTTAAAACGTCAAATAATTGGGTCGGATATTTTTAACGAAAAAATTTAAGCCAGTTAACTGATCATATACCAAATAGTATTTCGAATATTAAATAATACGACGTTAAATTTTTAATCTTGATTTATAGTACACCCTGTAACAAAGTGATCTGCCCCTAGGTCGTGTCTGAGATTGTAGGCGATTTAAAATAGATGAAAATGCTCGTAGGTGAAGTATCTTACGGGGTTTGAGGTGTCAAAAGCAGTCATTTTCCTCTTAAATGGTCGACGAATTTGCCGTCTTTCCTCTATTTGACACGAGAGGGCGTGTGGGGGCTATAAAAGGCGAGCACTATTTTCGTCGCCGCGATACCAATGCGTGTCTCGGTCGACAGCCATATGCCTATATCGTCGTGGTCTACGGAGACACACTGCTCTGACGTCTCAACAAAGGAGCCGATTCTCTTCCCCTTTCATACAGACCTCGGAGAACGGCTAAACGCGTCGACTCAACAAGTCGCTTTTTTCCGATCGAGGTAGCCTGCCTCTCGATTACCCTATGAGCACTCGGTCAGTGAACGCGTAAAGGAAATTTTTATAATACTGAAAATAGCGTTATTTAATTAAATTGTCGAAAACGACAACCCCGGGAAAATAAACGGTGGCAAATTTGTAATTTCCGAGAGAATAGAATTGCCAGGTATTGAAAATTAAATTTAAAAGGTAAATTTGAGTTTTTTTTTAAAACTCGTTATGAGCGATTGTGACGGGTGGGACAATTCAGTCCGCTCGTCCATCTGAGAAAGATTTTATTTGAACTTTATTATACCATTTTTTATTCTAACTTAATTTACGGCATTATTGCTTGGAGTAACACTTCTAAACATAATCTTGATCGGCTATTTCTAACCCAAAAAAAGGTAATAAGGAAAATATTTTATGTGTATTGGCTCCATCCAAGCGAACCCCTTTTTACTAAGAGCTGTTTATTAAAATTTCATGATGTAATTTTGTTTTTTAATTTAAAGTTTATCTTTTATAATCTTAACTTACGAGAAAACGCCGTTATTCCAATTAAATTCCTCAATAAGACGAACCAGGCACTATAATCACTTATCCCTACCACATTGTTTGACTTCTAAGTATCTCAACTCTATTTTTTTATAATGGTGTTAAAAAATTCAATATGATTTACGATGTTATAAAAGAATGCCGTACAATTTATGCTGTTAAAAAAACCATCAAAAATCTAATATTGGCCAATTTTTTTTAGTATGTAAAATTTTATTTTTTGTTGTTATTACCCTTGCTTTTATTTTTTCTTTTTGTTTATTTAGTGATTGTTTTCATGTTAAGGTCTGATAAAGTATCGCATGTAAGGGCTATAAGTCGCTCGATGACTTGGCCCTTTATTTATAATTTTGTACTTCCTAATGTATATTGCATAATTAATGAATTGATTGATAAATCAAGTGTTAGATGTGTGTTACGGCCACGTCAACAGGGGATAGGGACGGGACACCCATGGCGGAAGTATGTCAACCACCAGTTGGGGGATTAGTGGTCGTCCTCACACGGCCATCCACAAACTCTGCCTCCCAGACGCTTGGGATTACAGGAGTACGCCACTACTCCAGGCTAAACTTTAATTTTGTGTGAAATACTGACGTTAGACTTGTTAAATCAAATTTTTTAATAACACTCAAAGTTCGACCAATTGTAAATTTATGTTTAAAAGTTTAATGTTTTTAATTAAAAACATTATCATACATTATCGTACGCGTAAGCTGAATTATCTAAAAATTCGTAATATATAGCACGGCATTGAAAATATCGTACGTCCTAAAAATTTGCTCGAAATTATCGTCATGTATAATAATTAGCGTACGTCTGGCAACGCTGCGGGGATATAATCTTTTTTAACGTCTGCCGCTACATAACGTTGCGAGTAGGATATTCAAGTAAAGAAAATGGACGCCATTTTTTATCGTAACAGTTTCACACCTAATTTCGAATTAATTATTATTTATAATTATTAAGTGTTATCATTTTATTTGATTTTATTACACTTTTAAAATCAAAACAAAATGAGTTTTGAGTTCCTTTCAAAGGCCCACATTTTAGACCCCTCCCGCGAAATGACATAAATAACATAATACCATAAGTATGTTAATTACCAAAATTTATCACAGAAATGATTTAGAATTATTGATCAAGGTTTAGTTCTTAGCACAGAGACCCCTAGTGTCTAAATATGCCCAAGGCAAAATATTCTACTACCAAGAAGGATAACACGCTACTCAATTAGAGTGCAAGTTCAAGTCGGGAATTGGCGAGAAAGTCTGTGTCGAAAAAAGGTTTGGTTAGGAAATTAGAATAGGATGTGTCATACTTATTGTTATTATGTTACTTATTACATTTGGCATAAAAGAGATAAAATGTTCTATTAAGTGGCCTCAATTACATATAAAATAATTTTGCGCCCCTTTAAATTTTGAACGTTGACAAAATTTTAGAACTGTACTTGAATCGTATTTTATTTTCTGTCATTTCGCAGAAATAAGGTACATTATTGTCAAGGAAAATAACGACCTCTTTTCAGCAAAAGTAGGAAAGAATATTTGCTAACCGTTCTTTCAGTGGCGATTTGCATAGCGCTCTATTTTTGAGAAATGACCTCCACGTCCGACTGAAAGAAACGTTATAATAGCAAAAGGGGGCAGTACGAAGCTATAAGGCCGCCTAATGCGTGGTCGGGTCTTTGGGACGGAACAGAGTAGAACTATAAATATAACAAATGGAGGCAATAAGGTAACCGCCTCAAAGGCCGCGTTGAAACGACGCCGGAAGCAGATTAGAAAACTGGATTAAAAAATAACGTACCGAGGGAACTATAGGCGCTTTCGACGCCGTGCTGCTAAAGAGGATGAGCCGTTTGATCTGCTTAGCAGATTAAGGACCGTACAAAGGTTGTCTTGTATGAAATATACCTTCCTCCGTATCAAAGCGATATACTTAGAAAGAAGCCAAATCAATGCCACATATGAAGGTCTCCGCAATTGCCCTCGTGGAAACAGCGGACAAAGCCATTTCCAAATTGCCGTGTTTTTAAAGGGCGGATGATATACCTGGAGTTTTATGAAGAATGACGCTTCTTGTTAGTACTTCCTCAAAGGGCACCCCGTATTTGGCCCTAATATACCATAATGACATCTCAGGACGAGATAGAATTAAAGAGAGTATGAACGCAATCGGAAAATTTTCTGCTAAATATGAGAAACAAACACAGCACCCCGCACAAGGAGAACGCAGCTAGATTTAAACATGCTATAACGCAGTGTTGTGCAGTGCTTCCACTTGGACGATCTCATTTCTCCCTCTGTCGGTTCTAATAAATCCCTTTTTATCCCTTTCACAATTTTTTTTAACTAAAACAATAATATTTATAATTTTTAGGCCTTATACAAAGAAGAAAAAATTTCTTACAAATATTTTAAAATCTATGACACACTTTCGAGTCCCAGTTAATTTCATTCAAGGTAGAGGCGCGGTATTTGAAGTACTAGACCAAAATATTTCTAGCGAAAATACGGAAAATTCCCAAAATCATTAATTTTCGAAAAATCCCTTAATTTTCCCTTTTCCCCTCTCTTCCAAAATAAAATCCCTTTTAGGTCGGAAAATCCCTCAAAGTGGAAGCACTGGTGTTGTGTACAAATTTCATTGGACGAGCTTTTACGCTGCACGTGTTACGGAAAGGGGGAAGACAATTTCCGAATTTTCCCCTTCCGACGGCAGCAGTTGCTAAAGCATCTAACCAATTAAAATGGTACACGTGTAAATGCATAACTGTTGACGGGTTGGGTTCTCCTTGTGTGGGGTTTTGTGTTTATTGCTCCTAGGCTAAAACGGGTTACAATGTGTAAGAGGGTGAAGCCGTTCATGCCACGCGAGCCAACAGTTCCCTAAACTAATTATTACCATAAGCCTATCATAAGGTCCCCATAAGCAAAGGTCTAGGCCAAATTTTTGACGATCCCGTTATTATGAGGTAGGTATTCAAAATCTGCACCTTCTAGTGGCTACGTCCTCAACTACGCATTTCTGATATTGGAAAAACCAGCAACGGTCAAAATATTGTAAATAAACCACGACAAAGGTAATAAAGACCCTTTTTTAATGGTAATAACGCTGTACTTCGGCACATATGCCTTCGAGGTCAAGAGAAAACTAACAATTTATTTCTGAAATAAATTTCGCGAAATGCATTACGAATGCGCGCAAGCCGTGCGCGAACGTTTTTAAACTTACAACCACGCGGCATAAATTAACACTTATCTTTGCAAAATGATACATCAGAACCTAAGACTAGCTATTAGAAATAAGAATTGTGTTTCTGAAGGTATTTATTTTTCAAATTTGAGATTTAGACGCGTTTCGTGTGGCATTTATCAACCCGAGCGTGGCTGCTCTACCAAGTAAGAGAATATTTTAGATATAGAAATTTTGAAAAATAAGATGTCGCTACTGCCTTATCGTCGTACGTTAATTTTCTTCTCGCATGGACAACGCCGTTAACATGGGCCCCTATGTTAGACCTTTGCTTATGGGGACCTTATGCTATAGGCTTATGCTATTACCGTTACTATTTTGCGACGATATTTACTGACTTTCAATCTACTTCACGTAAAACGAGCAGTCAAAAAAATTTAAATTGAAAAACTCGAGCAAAGTCACAACTGAAAAAGTCGAAATTCATTTATGACATACTTTTCAGCAATCATTTAAATGGTGCCACAAGTATATTTCGTTCGAAAGTAATTTAAACAAAGCTGTATCTAGCGACCCGATACTGAACCCGGCCACCTGTTTAAATGTATTAAAAGTCACTCGATTATGAACCTAAGCCAGCTAACTGTTAATACTACGCTAGGCTTGAGTTTAATCCCGATTAAGAGATTTTTCTTTAATATAATTCTGACAAATACATATAAAGCGATAGAACATGAACAAGTTCTTGATAAAAATTGGATTTCTTTGGGCGTGTGCTTTTTAAAGAGTGTAGAAAATAGAGCGTTGGCATTTGCTTTAAAAGTAGAGGTCGGCGTTTGAATAAGCAATTATACGATTGTTTATATTTATCCATAACAGAGAATTATTCCGAAATATTCGAAAAAAATGATAAATTTTGCATGTTAAATCGTTGTTTATTCGTATAATTTATTCGTATAAAACAAATAATACTAATTTTAATGATTAATTGAAATTTTTGCGGTTAATTTATTTGTTCCGCCGACCTCTATTTAAAAGTAATTAGCGCCAATCAGCCCTAGCTTCTGTTAAACCTGATGCCTGATATTCGTAAATAATTTTTTACTCAATTTATATCAATATATATCAGGTTATAAAAATTTTGAAATATACTTGATACTTAGCATTGATATTATTGCTCTCTTTAACGAGATTTTATATCAAATTGAATTGAAGCTAGAGCAGTATTTTCTTCGTATTTATCAGAGCGCGCGTTTGTTAGCTATAACTAAAGGTTATAGAACACTCGTATTTCATTGGTCTTACAATGTTAGTGTCAGGGAAAATGGACATTTAATAGCTATATAGCCTTAATCAGAGTACTCGGGAGCCTCGAATATCTCAAATCGAGTTTTAAAACTACTTAGTGCCTAACTATAGTTCTAATTATGTCAAAACTTGCATTACAATCGACTAATGTTTACTACGATGAAGATGAACGTTTGCATATTCGAGTGGATGATAAGGAAGTTTCGATTCAATTGAAATTTCTCAGATTCATATTTACGGCGATGTTTAAAACGGATAATAATCGTCTGACGCTTCCTGAATGACTCGTTGGCAAAGTTGCGCTAAATTTCTTTATACCAATTGGTTAACTAAATGCACCAGTCTCTTACGGGGAAATAGTAGATATTAATTAGTGTTGTTAATTTTCCGGAAAAATAAAAAGTTGAAACATAAATTACTTTTTAAGGGTTTTTAACTTTTTATCGATATAAAATGTCTAATATAATTAAACATTAATAGTGTTACATCCGTACTCAGTTTAAACTTATCTAGAGGTTAAGTTTTACTTTCAGATTCGAAAAAATTAGGTGAAAATACCACTTTATTTAAATTTGCAAACAATATTAGACTAATCATGGAATGAAAATTTTTTTATTTTTTTCGGAAAAATACGGAAAGTTTTCCGTAAAAAAGCCTCGGTCATTTTCCAGAAAATATTCCGACTTACAACATAATATTAATTAATTGCATATTTAGCTCAAATCTAAATTTACTTAAATTAAAATTGATTAAATTCCAGGATGCAATTTAGTTTCCAAATAACCTAATTTTCAGGGTTGACTGGTTTAAACCACACTGGCTTAAACCATGGTTTAAATCATGGTTTAAACCAAGTTATGTTTTTAAAAAACAAATGGTTTTTTAATAACTTTTTTTAATTAACTAAAAATTATTTCAAAATGCTTGTACATTTTCTTACCGAAATGATTATATTTCTAAAACATTTACAAGGTGACCACATTTCCTATATTTTCAGTACCTTCCTATTCACCCCTTAGGTTTTTCTCATGTAGGATACAACCCGTGGTATATCCTATATTTAACTTTATTTTATCTAAGGTTTTTTGATAAGAATCCTTATTTTTGCTTAGGGTTTTTCCTATATTTTACTTTAATTCCCTTGAAAATTTCCTATTTTTTCTATAACATTTTCGAGGCATTTTCCTGGTCACCCTGCATTTATACAAAATTAAAAATTAAACTAAAACTAAAACTTCGTTCTTGTGAGACTCGTAAAAACGAAACTAAAACTTTGTTCTGGTCATGTGAGACTTATAATAATACTCATATTAATTTTTAGTTGATTTGTAATATGTATTCACGGTTAAACAAAAGGGAAAAATAGATTAAAAGTAAAATAAGAAGGTTTAAAAAAAACCTGATTTAAACCAAATAAACCGGTTTTTTTTTGGGTTTTTATTAAAAAAACCAGGGTTTTTTCCTTCGGGCACAGTTCGTATAGGCGATACGCCGCGATACTGGTTTCAGCTAAATTTAGAGCTAAAATTAAATTTTAAAAATCTTGATCATCTGGGTCCATCTTCTTGAAATTCGTTATTGAGTAAATCTGTTGACTTTATATTAAAATTGAGGTTCAAATTGACTCGAAGTTAATCCATAATAACAAAAATCCAAGACGATTACTTAGTCGTAAGACAGTCATCGTAGTCAATAATTAAAACTATTTGAAAGAAATTGTTCCCAACACGTTTTACTGTCTGGTTTAACCTCTTTTACAGTTCATGGAGGTTTACCTAAAACCAAGAGCCCATAGACGTACTAAGAACACGTAATCATAGCTTTAGCCCGTCGTGGAGCCTCCTAATCTATATTTTCAAAATAAGCCCCGCCTTTTTATATTTTCCGCCTGTAGTAACTTAAGTAACCAAAAAAATAAGCGGTCTAAGAACTACTTAAACTAACTAAAAACCTACTATAAAACCACTTAAAACCAACTCTAATTTCGTTTAATGGAGGACACTTAAAGCCAACTTAAAGCCAACTGAGAGCCAACTTGAAACCAACTTGAAACCAACTTAAAAATAATATGTAATTTTCTGTATATGTAAGGGTTCGCGCCTTCTTCTTAGAAGTAACAATAGTCGAAGAAGACTCAATCGATTAGGAGGCGATCCAACAAAATTTCCTTTCCTCTGTTCTTGGTATGTCTATGGGTTCTTGCTAAAACTGAATCGTAAATTAAATAACAAACCAAAGAGAGAGAAATATATTCGTGGCACGTAAAAGAGGAATTGAAGTACCATAAACGAACTTCAACTAGCCTATTAAGACGCTGAAAGGAGAGGAAATCTGGTAATCCATTTATAAAAAACCGAAATGGAAATAAGTCTGTCGCGTTTTTGGCTAGCGGGCGGCTATTTGGAAAACGAGCGTTAAGAAACGGCGAAAAAGCGAGCGTCGAAATTTAGCGTCGTTCGTGAAGGAAAGCTTGAAGGAAGAGCTTGGAGAAAAATGGGGGTTGAGCATGGCTCCTCCCACCATTTTCTTATAGACGATGAAAGAAAAGAGGAATGCCTGAATGGAGAAAAGAGAGAACGCCATTATGCAGCTTTCTGGACGATGAATTTTTTTACACGCTCACTCCGAATGGTGATGACAACGAGCCCCCAATAACCATCTCTCTCCTCCACTCCACGAAGATTCTTGCCGAGAAGAATTCGGGCCACCCCGTCCACGCTTAAAAGATGGCGGCGCAAACAGCCGATGGGTGAGCGGGGAAAAAATATGTAGGGAACACTTTCATCCAGCGAATTGCGCAAACAATCTTGGCAATGACACTAAACGTTCTGTTTACGCTCTCTTTACCCAGTCGATCCGAGTGGCCGTTCCCGCTCTCCGCTGTTAAGTTCGCTTGTCACGAGGCCCCGAAAGAGGCGAGAGATGGCGTTAAGTGCAAACTTTGGCCGGAAATGTAACGTCTTACCAGCGGAAGTGTAAAATATCGGGCGGAAACGGGATAATATTTTCCCCAGATAGGTTCCCCGTCTAATGGTCTGTCTTGACCAGAAGCTTCTATTGACATCGCGAAACCGCGAAACCACGAGATCGCTATACATTTACTTCGACAGAATTTGATCGAGTTTTTTGTTGATAAATTTAAAACCTAGCTGAAATAAGATACCAATATTCAAATTTAGAAAGTTAAAATGGTGGGAAAAGGATAAGTTCGAAAGTAACGCATTCTGATGGACCGGACTCCAAATTTCACGTTCTTGTTGAGTTGTTTTTTCCCGAGGGGCAGATCATTTTGTTACAGGGTGTCCTAATAATCATGATTAAAAATTTAATCAAGATTTAATCATTGTACAGCCAAAGCTACAGATTTAATTTTAATCGTGATTTAATCATTGGAGTGAGCTGCCCCTCGGTTTTTCCAGACTATTTAAATTTTCCGTGAAACATGTTTCACATGTTTTTGAAAACTAAAATTCCGAAGACACTGCTACTTAAGTAGCCATACGTGAAGCTGCGAAGCTCTAAACGCAACACTTTCACGCAAGCCAATATGTCTATTGGGGTTCGAAGACATCAGCGCTCGAAGCCTCAAAAAACCCCCTTTTAGAAGTGGGACTACCACGTGACATCCTGTCATCGAGGTACTAAAAAACACCTCCCCCTTCTCCCCTCTAGCACAGCGAAAGTAAAGAGGGGTGAGCCAGCATTCTAGTACTCACACACATGTGTTATTGAGATTAAAGCCCCACTTTCGAGGGAAGAGGGAACACTTCGAAATTTTTGGTCTTGCATGGATGTTCGGTTTCGGGTATCTAGTAGAGAGAGAGGGCTTCTATACGGATAGAACACACACACATGGGCATTTTTATTTGTATATCGCCAACGCGGAATCGATAGGGAAGCCTTGTTTTCGAAGAACGACTTTTAGGAAAATGTGGGGAGCCCTGGCTGGCATCGGGAGAGAGTGGGATCTAATCCGGCGGGGATAAGCTAACACGGGGTCAATCAATCCGGGGCGACGGCCGTAAACGTGGGAAAATAATAACACTCCATTCACCATCATCACAAACACGCCCTTCTTTTATTTTATCGTTTACGGAAAGACGATAATGGCCACCTTATACGGGGTGTGAGCAAAAAAAACCGATTCAGTGCTAAGAAGTCCAAATCTATTTTTAGTTCGAAATTTTTAGGTCACGTAACTCGTGCAGGGGGACATTTGGAATCGAAAATTTCAATGACCTTCAACAATGTCTTCAAGGTCATTCAAAAATTATCTCGAATACCTTAAAGTTTAGAAACTTGTTTAAAAATTAGAAAAGAGTGCGCCATGACATTTTAAGGTCAAATGGCTTTTACCTCAAGCCAATGGGAAATCAGAAGCCGATACAATAAAAGCAAAAACAAAAAAGGTAATGTTGAAAATAATGTACAAAAGACCAAACTGAAGTATTAATAAGTATGATAATGCACCCGCCTTTAATCCGTGATGGAAATGAACATGGTAAGGCTGCATTTGGTGTAATAATAATTATAATTATCAACTAGGCTAATACCCAAGGCACCAACTTAGGTCTAAGTCATCAAGCGACTTTTACAGCCATTAATTCAGGTGGCCGGCGTAGGAGGGTGGTGACAAGCCCTTCATGCAACGCGAGCCAACAGCTCCCTACACTAACTGTTACCGTTAACCTCAAAATGTTTTTAGAACCTTCCAAATGTTATAAGAACACGAAAATCTAGGCAGCTCTCTCGTGTCGTGCTCAATGTTTTCATTAATATTTCCTGTTAATAGGTGTTTTCGTAAATCCGCCGCTTCACTTTTTACTGTTGGGAGTACTGCCAACCGAGGCATTTTTTAGTTGGCCGTAATAGCCGTTTTTGTTTTCGGTTTCGTCTAAAGTGTCGCCTGCTAAAGTTTATGTTTTTTTACCTAGACCGTTTCGATCGTTTCGCCATATTTTTAGGTTAAATTGTTATTTAATAAACTAGAAACTTATTTTGAAGGGTTCAAAATAAGATAAATTGCTTTTGTTGTATATCTAAAGGTATGTACCATATGCAAACTTTTGATAGTGCCATTATTTCCGATAGGCCTTGTCCTACATAAAGAAAATCTTAAAACTACACGACCAAAAATATAAAATATATTAAAGCATACCTAGGAATATTTTCATTTATGGAGTCCATAACCCACCTAACACTTAGCCAACATATAAAATAAATACTAAAATACTAAATAGGACCAAAATTGTTATTTTCTCAAAGGCCGCTGCTGTTTCACAATCACCCAGTGTACCTGAAGCAGACGACAAATTCGAACAAAACAACGCATAACTCGTTTCTATGACGTTTTTGTGACGTCGACCCCAACAGTAAAACAAGTTCGTCGGTGGGGAAAACAATTTGCTTATTCAGCTATTGGAATTGCCTAATAACTTTTAAAATAATTTCCTCGCTATCGTAAACTAACTCTATAAAGAACTTAACTAGACAAAATAGATCTGCGACTCTAAAGGTCCCGATGGTCCGTAGCAAACCTATCAAACAATAAATGACACAAATCGCGGATAATGATCACGAACGAATCTGACGAAGTTAGGGCAACGTTCAAATAGGAATTTACGTTGTTATAAAATGAGTCCAGACACAGAGAGAGAGAGACATACGGCGTTGTTGTCAACCAACCGACTGGGCAGATTAAAATCGGCCAGCATTTGGAAACAAAGGACCCCGGGCGGTTTGGGTTTGTCCAGGGGTGGGTGGGCAGTCAGTCCGGTAGCTTAGGCGACAACGGTTTCTCCGAATTGAAAGAGAAAATTGGTAGACCCCCCCGCGCACGCGGAGCGGAACAAGCCGAGGTGGGACCTGACGAGAGGGTATTTAATCCGACTCCCAAATTAAAACAAAGAGTTGACGCAGTTGCGAAGGATAAAAGGTCGGTGACGGTCAAATGACCTTTGAAAGCAAACGTCATAAGTGTGGCCCGAATTACGGCATAAGGCGGAGAAGGAACGGGAGGAAAACGAATACTGGAAAGCTAGCCAATTTTTCGCTTGAGCCCTAATTAATTAAAACTTTGCCAAGCCGAACGGGTGCCTAAACCCGAGGCCTAGCGCTCATCAAAACTAATGCAAAAATGGATAAATCAAAAGCTTTGGATCTGATTAGCTTAGCCCCTCAAAGTCTTTCACAGACCCCTCCACCCTTTTAAGGCCCCCTCCTCCCAAATGGCGCGGACCGAACAGGGCCTCACTTCCCCCCTTTAATATTAAAGATAGAAGTTGGAAACGTCGTTTCTCGGGGGTATAAAGACGGGGATGTGTTGAAAGATTACCGTTACAGAGGGGGTTAAGGGGGGATGAAAAGATGGAGGGAGGGGGAATCGAACTGAGAGAGTGGGAAGGAGTTTTATCTTAAAAACATTAACGTTATTTAGGGCTAATGATGCGGAGAGATGCTAAGATTGCGGGCGGCGGATGGGAAATATAGCGCTTTTCCAATTTGGAATTATATTCTCTCCTCTTGCCAGCCATCCGCCCTTCGGACAGTGAGAAATATCCGTAGATGTAACGGTAATGAATAGTATTAAGCCCCTATTAAGATTCCCAAAAGCACCCGAAGATTGGAGCCGCTGCTTGCCGAAGAGAGTTTTACATATACTGGAAACGAAGAGCCCGCGCGAGCGGAACGGAAATTGACACTAGTATAAACGGATAGTATTATCTAAAAATTGAGTTGGGGCTTAAAATCGCGGTTATGACCAATATGGGACCTCTTACTTTCGAATGCTTTACGATTTCGTACGCGGTTATATTTTCAATATATTGAGCGTTCGTATGACCACCCTACTTTTCAGGAATAGCTTCTTCCAAGAACCCATTTACGCCACGGAGTTTTAATTTCCATTTGGATCTACCATTTTTTTTTTCTTAGACTCGTACGCCGCCATCTATTGATCGAAATCCAAAGTGTTAATAATGGCAACTTTCACATTTACCAAATTTTCTTAATTTCTGACTACTTTAATATACTTTAAAAAAATACTGTAACGATGATATTAAATCTAAAATTACATTATATATAACATAAACAATGTCAAAATATCATGAAGGAAATGTAATTAATATATTTTTACTAAATATAATTAATTAATATAGTAATTACAGGGTTTCGTTTTCCTTCCAAGAGATGGAAATCTAAACCTAATATCAAGATGGAGCTTAAAATAGGGCGAAGCGTCGGTATAACAACGTAACACCGTAGCTATTACTGCTATAAATCTGGACCAAAGATAATATAAACCTCCCTCATACCCTAGATTTGAAATAACTGCCTCGAGCGTAGTCAATAGCGGTTACCCACTTTCTGCCGGAACTCCGAAAAAATGCAATACAGCGACCGATGGAGGCCGATTTTTCGGAGGTCACGCACCGGAAGTGGGTAAGCGATTCATTACAAAAACGTTAATCTTTGCCTGGACATAGCATAGCGGTCGTTCTTGAAAGTATAGAAAGCATTCTTATTTAAAATTAGATTTAAATAAATTGCATTTTCGCCTCATTTTTTCGAATCTAAAAGTAAAACTAAACATCTAGACTAACTTTAAACTGATTAGCAATGTAACACTATTAATGTTTTGTAGTATGTTTACTGATATTAGACATTTTATATCGATTAAAAGTTAAAAATATTAAAAACCCTTAAAAAGCAATTTGTTTCAATTTTTTATTTTTCCGATTTGCGGAAAATTTTCCGCAATTTATTTTTCCGGAAAATTATAATGCGGAAAATTAACAACACTAGGAAGATCACTTTATTATTAAGACACCCTCGTAATTAAATCTACTAAAAATCAAATCTGTAACTTTGGCGGTATAAGATTAAAAATTATTAAATTTATAATTCTGTTTATTTAGACATCTTGAAACAGATTGACCTGAACCTCGGTTGAAACAAATACTAGTCGTTCCTGGTGTTTGACAATAGTAAACACTATGCTAATAAAACGAGAAAAATAGGTTAACCCAACAAGGTAATATTGTAAAAAAAATTAAATTTACTACGACGTTTTTATATATAAAAATGTCTCAATTTCCTCCAAACCGTTAAATGGGTCTAATAGAACGCTTTCAACTATAGGGCGAAATGAAGAGAACGGCCGGTGGAAAGATTTGTGTGTGGGTCCGAATCCCGGCGCGTTGTTGTCTCGAGGCCCCTCATCGGCGAGAGGCCCGGATCTGGTCTACAAGTTTGCCGAAACGGCAGGGGATCCTCAGCCGCCTTCGAGGATGGGGATGGCGATGGCGGGGAGCGGCTTCGACACCCCAAACATCCGGATCACCTTCCTCATCTTACACCTCTCCATCATCCCCTCCCCGACACCAATATCCCTCCTCACCCGGAACACGCGATCCTTCTCACATACGTGCTATCAAAAAGTCACGATGACCCGCGCGATGACCAAATTGGGGGTGGACTAAGCATTATACCACACGCCCATGGGGTTAGCGGTATATACAAAAAAAAGAACTGCGCTTTTTAATTATACAAACCAGATTAAAAACTCAAGTTTAAAATAAGATACTAATACAATAGGCGATACTATAAAGTAAATTTGGTCTTAGCCAACTTGTTAAAATGGAAAAACAAAATCACGTGACTACCTTTTCACAGCCAACTTCGATTCGGTAACTCGTGTAATTAGTTGGCCGTACGATGTTAAAGAATAAAAATTATTCGTTCCAGGGGGGCTATTCTGTAAAAAATCGAATGGGAATTCGATATCGATACCCTGGACCATGTCGAGATCGACTCCGACAATTTGCATTGATTTATGCTTATTCGAAATCTTTACCTAACACCATTCGTCGAGATCCCAAAGTTCGAAATCTAGTTTACGATCAAAAACTGGATTTCGAATATTTACAAAATAGGCAACCAGATGTTGCAGACAGCTAATTAACTTACACTTTTCTATTACAAAATGTTTTAAATAATAATAATAATAAATAGATAATTTAGACGAATCGATCCAAATTTAAACCACCATTAGCAAAATAAAATTAATAATAGTTCGTATCTCTTAGGATAGATGGCGCTGCAGTTCTCCAAAAGTCACGTGAATACCATATTTTCAGCCCCCCCCCCCCCCGGACTTTATAGTTTCGCCTATTAATAGTTATCAAAATGCAGTATTTGAATTTATGTTATATTATAATCATTATCAGCTAGGCACCACCTTAGGTCTAAGTCATCAAGCGACTTTTAAAGCCATTAATTCAGGTGGCCGGGTTACAATGCGTAGCTGGATGGTGGCAACATGGACTAACAAAATTTGCTCTGGAAATCGTCCTTACGTTTTTTTAGTCCATGGTGGCAAGCCCTTAAAGAACGAATAGAAGTAACTATAGTAAGAACTATGAAAATGTGAAATTCTGGCACTAGAGAATAATGCTGATTGGACTTGGGTCGGCGGCGGCGTTTGGCGAAAATCACCCGGTGGCGGCTCGGCACTCAAATTTTTATAAAATACGCGGCGGCGTTGATTTTTTTCGGCGGCGGCGGGAGCTGGGAACATTTATCCCCCTTTAGAAAAAAAAATTCGAAAATGTTTTTGAAATAAAAAAAAGTTACATAGAAAACCTCAAAAACATTTCGGCAGCGGGATCAAAATTTATCGGCAGCGGATCGGCGCCAGAGAAAATATCGGCGTTGGCGCCGTTGGATCGGCAGCGCTAGGCTCTAGCTGGCACCATGAAGTTATATTTATGAAACTCGGGGAATTGTATGGCGCTCTCTAGAGCCTACATTTTCATATAGTTGTCCAAAATTTAGTCTACAAATTATAATTTATTATTATGATTATTTATTGACATTATTAGTATTTTATAATTATAAATTATAATACTTCAGTCAGCGTATGCAAATTTAAAAAATATAATTCCATTTTAGAATCTTCAATCAGAGGGCGGTAAATATCCTAGTTTTGCATTGTCCAGATGCCGCTGTAGACAGTTTTTGGGGCGTTTCCATTCTAAGAAGTATGCAATCATGGCAGCAGGGGACAATGTTCTTAGTCACTTATTATATTTGTTTTTTTTTTCTTCTATTTATAGCTATATCATCATACGTCGTCTGAAAAGCAGCTGATTTTAAATATTAATTAGTTTAATTTAAATAATTTATATTACATCAAAATCGTCAAACGAAATTTAAGTTTTGATATGTAGAGATTCCAATAAATTTTACATAGATAATTTTTAAAAAATTGATAAAATTATTTAAAAAAGGACTGCTACATCATGGTTAACCAATTTATTTTATTTTATAAAATAAATTGGTTAACCATGAAGTAGAATTTTAAATAAATTGATTAACCATGAAGTAGCATTTTAAATAAATTGATTAACCATGAAGTAGCATTTTAAATAAATTGGTTAACCACGAAGTAGCATTTTTAAATAAATTGATTAACCATGAAGTAGCATTTTAAATAAATTGATTAACCATGAAGTAGCATTTTAAATAAATTGATTAACCATGAAGTAGCATTTTAAATAAATTGGTTAACCACGAAGTAGCATTTTAAATAAATTGGTTAACCACGAAGCAGCATTTTAAATAAATTGATTAACCATGAAGTAGCATTTTAAATAAATTGATTAACCATGAAGTAGCATTTTAAATAAATTGGTTAACCACGAAGTAGCATTTTAAATAAATTGGTTAACCACGAAGTAGCATTTTAAATAAATTGGTTAACCACGAAGTAGCATTTTAAATAAATTGGTTAACCATGAAGTAGCATTTTAAATAAATTGGTTAACCATGAAGTAGCATTTTAAATAAATTGGTTAACCACGAAGTAGCATTTTAAATAAATTGGTTAACCACGAAGTAGCATTTTAAATAAATTGGTTAACCACGAAGTAGCATTTTAAATAAATTGGTTAACCACGAAGTAGCATTTTAAATAAATTGGTTAACCATGAAGTAGCATTTTAAATAAATTGGTTAACCATGAAGTAGCATTTTAAATAAATTGGTTAACCACGAAGTAGCATTTTAAATAAATTGGTTAACCACGAAGTAGCATTTTAAATAAATTGGTTAACCACGAAGTAGCATTTTAAATAAATTGGTTAACCACGAAGTAGCATTTTAAATAAATTGGTTAACCACGAAGTAGCATTTTAAATAAATTGGTTAACCACGAAGTAGCATTTTAAATAAATTGGTTAACCATGAAGTAGCATTTTAAATAAATTGGTTAACCATGAAGTAGCATTTTAAATAAATTGGTTAACCATGAAGTAGCATTTTAAATAAATTGGTTAACCATGAAGAAGCAGTTCCTTTTTAAATAATTTTATGAAAATTAATTAGCCATGGTTTTTAAAGAAAATATTTATAATTTTGAAAATATTGACATTTCTATTATATGTTTATTAGTGTATTTACTATTTCGCTTACGTATGTACCAACGAAATATAGTTACTCCAGTTGAATACAGATGGCGCTAGGCGGAAATGACCCAGATTGCGAGGGCGGCATCTATTTGATCCGAGTTTCGCGTTGCTCGAAGACCTAT